>NC_135068.1:11225378-11528409 GCF_051401765.1 Calliopsis andreniformis | reverse complement strand
GGCACGCCCACCCCCCCTCTTTCTACAGGATCCGAAGATCCACTGAAGCTCCAGCGCGGCGCGCCTGGTATATACCGCGTCGGTACAGATGCGCACGCATGATGCTGTAGGTAACCTAGAGAGAACATCCTCGTAGCGCTGATACTGTGCCATAAAACCTGATATTATAGATGGGAATGCTCTATTATTAATAAATTAATATTTAAGAATTAGAATTAATAAAAGTTAAGCCCGTATTTTAATATCTGAGGTTCGAAATCTCTCGAGCTAAGAAAACAGAAACAAATATACATATAAGAAAATTGCTTTGTCATGTTTTATGTAACACCATCATAAATATTATTGTAAATTATGCATATCCTGTTGCTTATGCAGCTACGATAATTATCGCTAATCGCGTCAGTGATCACTCTTATTTTCTTACTTTAAGAATTTCATTTTACAGGTTCTCTAGCATTCAAAAATGTATCAGATAAAAGCATGCATATCTAGATAGTTAAAAGCTTGGAATATATTTTCCCGCAGAGTTTGCATGCAATTAAAAGCCATTTATATTTCTCAAGATGTATTATTTATATGTTGTTTACAGCGAAACTGTTTATCTTCCTCGAATAAGATGACATTTGATCTCAAGACCCCCGCGAATTGCGAGATATTTTGTATTTTATCACATGTATATAATAACACGTGCTCACTCGTTTGCATGTGTAGGACGTATAATTGGAACGATTGCTTCAGGGTCAAAGTGAACACTTGTTGAGCCTCCTTTGCGAGGGATCCGTTAGACCGGTTTCGTCTCGATCAGTGCACATTCATTCTGCAGAGATTTACTCTCGTTCCTAAAGCAATAGTCTTCTAAAAAGTAGAATAATGTCTGCGGGAAATTTAGGTAAGCTCTACTTTTAATTACAAATAAAGCAAAAGCATGGGAAGATGAAGAAATTTTGGAGTTAGAATATATTTTAGAAGCCATGCTTTCAGTGTTTATTTTATACTGTATTTTTGTATTAATTATCGCCTTAGTTTTCTGTTATTTTATTAATATTCTATGAAATTCTACAAAATCATTTGTACTCAATAAATTTTAAGAAATTCTCTTCACATTTCTAGCTCTTCTGAGTGTCTCAGATAAAACAAATCTTCTGCCATTTGCTAAGAAGCTGCATGAGCTAGGCTTGACTCTAGTTGCATCTGGTGGCACTGCAAAATCCTTGAGGGAAGCTGGACTTCCTGTGAAAGATGTTTCTGATATCACTGGAGCACCTGAAATGCTTGGTGGGAGAGTGAAGACTCTTCACCCAGCTGTACACGCTGGTACAAAAATTGATTCACATGCAATAATATTTTATTGAGTCATATATTACACATTTCTCTATGCTGTAGGCATACTGGCTAGATTAACAGAGTCAGACCAAGAAGACCTTCGCAAACAGAACTACCAGCTCATACGGCTCGTGGTCTGCAACTTATATCCATTTGTAAACACTGTTTCCAAACCAAATGTCACAGTAGAAGATGCAGTGGAAAACATTGACATTGGTGGAGTCACATTGCTGCGTGCTGCAGCCAAGAATCATAGCAGAGTTACTGTTATCTGTGATCCCAGTGACTATCAGAAAGTTGCTAAAGAGCTGGAGGCATCTGCTAACAAAGACACTTCTCTAGAAACTAGGTACACTAAAAAAGCACCAGAAAGAAATTCCTTTCTGACTATGCTCTCTTTTTCAGGCAATCCCTGGCATTGAAGGCATTCACTCACACAGCAGAGTACGATAACGCCATTGCCGACTATTTCCGCAAGCAATACAGCGCTGGAGTCTCTCAACTAACGCTGAGATATGGAATGAACCCTCACCAGAAGCCAGCTCAGATTTTCACCACTCTGAACAAGCTCCCGCTGACTGTAGTAAATGGTTCCCCTGGCTTTATCAATCTCTGTGATGCTCTGAATGGTTACCAGCTGGTGAAGGAACTGAAGACAGCCTTGAATCTCCCAGCTGCAACGTCCTTTAAACACGTCAGTCCAGCTGGTGCAGCAGTTGGCGTGCCTTTAGATAGTGTGCAGGCAAAGCTGTGCCAAGTAGATGATTTAATAGATCAACTCACGCCATTAGCTACTGCTTACGCCCGCGCGAGAGGAGCGGACAGAATGTCGAGTTTCGGGGATTTCATAGCTCTGTCTGACCCTTGCGATGATATCACTGCTAAGATCATATCTAGGTAATAAAGACACTATTCCAAATAGCAATACCTTTATTATAAATCTATGTATATCAAATTGCAGAGAGGTTTCTGATGGCATCATAGCTCCAGGGTACTCGGAGAACGCGCTCCAGATATTGAAGAAGAAAAAGAATGGCGCGTATTGCATCCTCCAGATTGATCCTGAGTACGAACCTTCTCCAATTGAGCATAGAGTCTTATTTGGTTTGACAATGGAGCAGAAACGCAATGATGCAGTTGTTAATAAAGAAACCTTCGCTAATGTCGTGACGAAGACTTCAGCGACTGTTCCTGACTCTGCTATGAGGGACTTAATCGTCGCTACTATTTCCTTGAAGTACACGCAGAGCAATTCGGTATGCTACGCGAAGGATGGTCAAGTGATTGGAATTGGCGCGGGTCAGCAGTCGAGGATACATTGTACGAGGCTCGCAGGAGATAAGGCTGATAATTGGTGAGTAGTGTACTTGCGTTATTTGATATTTAAGTGCAAAGACTGTTGGTTTTTACTCACAAGGAATTTTTTTTAGGTGGCTTCGTCAGCATCCTAAAGTAACCAGTATGAAGTTTAAGAAGGGCGTGAAAAGGGCAGAAATATCGAATGCCATTGATAATTACGTGAACAGGTCTATAGGGAAAGATATGGATGAGTCTACTTGGGCGGCGATGTACGAGGAAGTTCCGCAAAAACTATCAGAAGAGGATAGATTAGAATGGATTAAGAAAGCAGACAGTGTTGCTCTGAGTAGCGATGCTTTCTTTCCATTTAGGGACAATGTGGACAGAGCTAAATTGGTATGTAGTCTTTATTAATGTTATATCAGCTGCAGAAAATATATAAATACATTTGGTTACAGAGTGGCGTTAAATATATTGCGAGTCCCAGCGGTTCTACGAATGATGAGGCAGTAATACAGGCTTGTGATGAGCATAAAATTGTACTGGTTCATACTAATCTGAGATTATTCCATCACTAAGGAAAGTAAATGTCAGGTTCGGTGTACAACAGTAACTGGTTCGCGGTTCTTAAGGTACACTGTACAAATTTTGTTTCCTTGTCTTATATAGGCGATAAGAAACTGTACACCAAGAGAATTTCAATGATAAAATATATTGTCACCGTGAGTGTATAGACTCTAGAGTTTCTTCAGAGTCCTTCAAGAGTTTGTATTTTTTATAGCCTTGAATTGTTAATAAACTAATAAAAAATTCTCCTTAATCTTTTACAGTTGTCTTTCCCAAACAGTATACCATTCCATTCTGCACTACTCCGTATTACTTTCACACTACTCTCCACTACTCTCACACTACTCTCCATTACTCTCCACTACTCTCCACTACTCTCGGCTACTCTCACATTACTCTCCACTACCCTCTACTACTCTCACATTACTCTCCTTTACTATCCACTACTCTCCACTACTCTCCACTACTCTCTACTACTATCTACTATTCTCACACTACTCTCACACTACTCTCGGCTACTCTCACACCCTACTCTGCGCTACTCACCACTGTTCCACATTTTTCCACGCTACTCTGCACTTCCTTACACTACTTCACACCACTTCACACTACTCCACACTACTCCACATCACTTCACATCTAAACTACATTACTACCACTACTAATCCATATTTATTTCACCTCTCCTCTACAGTACTATCAACACTAGTCCACATTACTCTATACTACACAAAATACTATATCACTCCTGCACACTACACACCACTATTAAAGGTTTGCCTTTAAGCATAAGTCATCAAAAGTAAGTATTCCTCTAAAATTTACGTCCAAATTGAATTTCTGAGTAAAAGAAGGCCCACGGGGTGCAATCTAGTGGCAAAAGTTTAAACTAAAATAAGAAACTCATTTTTTAGTTCACCATCTTCACAGCTAGATGGCGCCACATGTCAATTCCAAAAATTTCAAAGTTGCACCTCGCGAAAATAGGAATTGACCAGTGGCACCATCTAGCGGTGAAACCTGGAACTAAAAAAAGAAATTTTATTTAAGTTCGCCCCTTTCACCGCTAGATGGCGCCACATGTCAATTCCAAAGTTGCTCCTAGCGTAATAGGAATTGACCAGTGGCGCCATCTAGCGGTGAAACCTGGAACTAAAATTAGAAAACTTTTTTAGTTCACCACTTTCACCGCTAGATGGCGCCACATGTCAATTCCAAAAAGTTTCAAAAAGTTGCTCCTCGCGAAAAAATAGGAATTGACCACTGGCGCCATCTAGCGGAGAAACGTGGAACTAAAAATAGAATTTTATTTTTAGTTCACATCTTCGACCGCTAGATCGCGCCACTTGTCAATTCCGAAAATGCTGCTCGTGAAAAATGGGAATTCACAAGTGGCGCCATCTAGCGGTGCAAGTGGCGAACTAAAAATAAAATTTCTTATTTTAGTTCCAGGTTCCACCGCTAGATGGCGCCACTGGTCAATTCCTACTTTTTCGCGATGCGCAACTTCGGAATTTTTTGGAATTGACATGTGGCTCCATCTAGCGGTGAAGATGGTGAACTAAAAAAATGTTTTCTAAATTTAGTTAAAACTTTTGCCACCAGATGTCACCACTAATTTATTCTCGAATTAATTTTGCGATTTTTCAAGTTTTTTTTTCGCGAAATTGACTCAAAATTGTGTTTGCCTTGGAAAATAAGACTCAAAGGTCATAATTTGTGTGTGTATATAGTGTCGAGTAGTATTGGAATGTGTGGACTTTTGTGTAGTAGTTTGGAGTAGTGTGTAAGTGTGCACTGTGAAGAGCGGTTATAGACTGTAGGATCATTGGGGGTGGAGCTCTAATGGGAATGAGGGGGGGGGGGGGGGGGGGGGGGGAGCTATGGTAGGAGTGGGAGAGGCGATGTGGGTGGAGCTGTGGTGGAAGCGGGAGAGATGTTGTGGGCGGAGCTGTAGTGGAAGTAGGAAAGGGGTTGTGGGCGGAGCTGTAGTGGGAAGAGAGTGGGTATGAGTAAAGCTGTGATAGTGGCTGTAGGTGGGGCTGAAGTGGCTTCTGGGTGGAGCTAATTTAAGGGCTGGAGATGGGGCCTGTGGTGGACTGGGGGTAGAGTTGAACGAAGCTGAGGTAGTGGCTGGTGATGGGTCTGGAGGTGGAGCTCTAGTGAATTGGGGTGGTGCTAGAATGGGCCTGGGGTGGTACTAACTTAAGACTGGGCAGGGATTGGTGGACGAGCTGGGGCGGTTCTGAGGAAAAGACTGAGTACAGGCCTGGGGTGGGTCTGTGAATAAATTTAAACTAAAAAATATATATTAATTAAACATTTATTAAATATATAAATACATAATAATTAAATCGAAGAATAAGGAAATAAATATACAATGATAAAACCTAAGATAAATTTCTCTGTGGAAGATAAATACATTGTTAAAATGTTTACTACGCACATGAACTGATTTTGATAACAAATTCTTTAATGTTAATAGTTTAAAGTGTGCAAAATATTGTCTGTAGTTTAAATTTTACCAAACTCAGTTCAGTTCAGATCAGATGGTCAGACGCCATCTAGTAGAATATTCCTAGAAACTAACAGGACTGGCAACTAACCAATGACGTCACTTCCCAGTTAAACGTGGCTGCCTTGCGATTCAAGGAAGGAGTGGCTTTGCGATCTGTCAAGTTAAATAATTTCTCGTGGAAATTAATGACTCGTTGCATCGATTAAGTTCCACGCGTGTGCTTAGTACTGATAGTTGATCGTGCAGTAGTTCTGTTATAGAAGGAAAATGTCATCTTCGGGTGATTTCGGAAACCCGTTGCGTAAATTTAAGCTTGTCTTTCTCGGTGAACAGAGCGGTAAGTATTTTCCATACATCCGTCGATTTTCGATCAATATTGTACATCTGCTTGACGATTTTATCCCATCAATGATTTTTCGAATACCAAACGCAAGTGTTTCTGTCAAATTTTGATGACTACCTCAACTTATAGATCAATATTTCTGGTTACTTTGTAACTTAATCGGTACGATCGAATTCAGCGTCGTTCTTGTTGTCACCTATCCAATGCTGCATTTTATGATGCTCATAGTGCATTTAAATGCACTTTATTTTAATGGATATCGTACAGTCCTCTGCGTACGCGGTCGCTACAGCGTTTTTTGCGCCTGTATTCCTGGAAATATTTAATAAACATACACATTTATAATTTATGCACCTAATTTTATATGGTTCCACAGGACAGTCAATAGTATTGATACAGTATATTGACAATTGAAAAATGTACAATAACTACAGATGTATTTTACTTATAATAAATTTATTAATCAATTTAAATATAAATTGGGATCATAATTCATTCATACTAGTCAAAATTTTTCTGAATTTCCTGAAAATTTGATGGTTTTAGTTCTGACTTTATGAATCTTGAAGAACTTGTAACTAACTGCTTACAATAAACTTGTGATTTGATATTGCAGTTGGAAAAACGTCTCTTATTACACGGTTTATGTATGACAGCTTCGACAACACGTATCAGGTATGAAAGTAACAGTTTCACAATATATAAAAAGAGTAATGTAATCATAGTTTCTAAGGAAGGGATCTGTAAACAAAAATGCATTATTTTTCATCAAAAAAAGACTACATATTAATTTGCTGACATATTTTATGTATTGTTTCATAGAATTTGCTACATTTTATTCCTTCATTAACAGTAATACTTTCTGAGATATTCTTTTCCCATGCAACCCACGCGTGAAACTTCTGAGATCATCTATACTTCAGTGGCACACTTTTCAGTAGCCTTTTAAGAATATAATGAGCCATTCATTTCCATTTATTATGTATTCTATGCTCTATAAGGTAGTCAGAGTCAAGTTTAAGAACAACTGCTAGTGGAAGAAATAGAATATATAATGAAATGTGTTATTTGTTACAGGCTACCATAGGTATAGATTTTTTAAGCAAAACTATGTACTTGGAGGATAGAACTGTAAGATTACAGCTATGGGACACTGCAGGCCAAGAGCGGTTTCGATCTTTGATACCTAGTTATATCAGAGATTCTACAGTTGCAGTTGTTGTATATGATATTACCAGTAAGTAGAGTTTATAAAGGAAGCACACTGTTACTGTTCTGTCTTCACTGCATTGCTTAAGTGAATTATTTGCACAGATGCAAACTCATTTCACCAAACATCGAAGTGGATTGATGATGTCAGAGCTGAAAGGGGAAGCGATGTAATTATTATGTTAGTGGGTAATAAGACAGATTTGAGTGATAAGAGACAGGTGTCAATGGAAGAGGGTGAACGAAAAGCTAAGGAATTAAATGTAATGTTTATTGAAACTAGTGCTAAAGCTGGATATAATGTTAAACAGGTAGATTTCTGTGGTACTTACTTGTATTTAGACCTGCAGCTCTTATAAAATGCTAACTTTGTTTTATTCTGTTCTCAGTTATTTAGAAGAGTGGCAGCAGCTTTACCAGGCATGGATTCCACTGAGAATAAGCCTCCTGAAGACAGTATCCTTTCCAAAAGATACGTAATGTATATATTTGCATGGTATAGTCACACAATCATATGATAGGAATTTTTCTTTCTCCAAATATAGCAGCATATCCCATCTCCTCAATATTTATTATTTTCTGGATTTCCCTCATTTTCTTAGGGCTATCTTTACACAATTTAAGTCTTGTCTTCGACCCTTCTGGAAAGTAAAATCATTTAAATTTCTCTATACCTTGAAGTCTGTTATAATTAATATTTTTTAAACATCGTTTCGAATATGATACTTTTGCTTTCGAATGTTATTATTTAACGTTATTACAAGTTTCAGTTTCCTTTATATTTTTTGTGTTTTCCTTAATATGTTGTTAAACCTGTAGTGCAAGAAGTAGTTCTCAAGGATACACCAATTGAACTAAAACCATCGGAGAGCAGTTGTGCATGTTAAACCACCGATCAGCCTAATGGTAGACAAGACACAGATTTAAGTTAAATTATGAATGAAAATCTTCAAAACTAGGGCAGTGAAATTCAGTCTTTGTCTTTTTAACTATCTGAAACGTGGAAAGTAACACCACTGAATAGTACTGACTATCCACAATTCTTTATTCATGAGGACTAAATATCACATGGTAGCTTCAGCAGACTGCTTTTACACAATAACGTGTTCGTGTGTATTTCTATATCGTAGTGTCAGTGTAATCCAACTTATTTAAATACCGAAACTTTACACTAAAGCTGTTAGCTTTTTTTAATATGTAAGCAATTAATAGTGATACATAAATAAAAGACGAATTTGGATTTTTTTTCATTGAGGAATCGATTTTTTGATATACACTTTATTTGTCGCGTGTACTTATCGTAATTTTAATTTTTAAGTAATGGAACTTCATCTGTTTTGCATTCTGAAAAAAAAAAAAAGAAAGACTTTTAATGAACTACTAGTCGTGTGCATGATCAGTGTTACAGTTGCATGAAATGGTGCATTTATAGTTATGTATATTTAAGAATACAACTTGACCGTGAATTGTGTAATTAATAACGTATTGCGTAAATGCAGTCAAAAAGTTAGTTGAATACAATTTTTCTTATTTATTCGTAACAATTGCGAATACAAGCAATAAGAGTTTTTTGTGTAACGAATTTATTCAATTTAAAGGCAAAATGGTACATATTGTGTGCGTACTATGGATGAATAGAAAACGAGAAACTTTGTGGAAAGAAATGCAACGATTTTAAAAAAGCAGCTACATGTTTTAATAACACATTGCTCATGCTCAAAGATTTTCCTTGATTTATAACTACCATTGCATAAACTACCAAATTGCATTTCCTGTTTAAAGTATTATTTATAGATTTCGAACTGAATTAGACTCGTTTATTTATGTATAAAAAAAGTATAGATAGAAAAGCAATTAGCAAAAACATACTGAAAAAATTGGATTTGTATATATTGACTTAAAATTGGACACGGATAGACAGAATGCTATTATATCTAATATTGTGACATTTTTGTTAATAATTATTGTAATATTTTAATTTATATAAAAAACTCAACTTACTATTTTTTTATGTTAGTTTTTTAAAGATCCATCACTTTTTTTTATATATTTTTACGTATGTATATTTTCATATTTCATAATTACCGAGAAATTTAATATTTTACGTAGAACTTAGACATTATACAGTATTTATAATGTACCATAAGATGTGGCAAACTGCACTCAATGTATAATTTCAAATAAGGTGCTTTGTGGCTGTAAATTATTACTATTATTAATACTAGGGAAAGCTCCGTCCCGTAATTAACTATTTAAATTTTATATGCTTTTTAAATTACAATCATTCTCTAGTACTGAAAAAGAGAAATATGTATCTAAAAACTCAAATTCAATGGGACTAATTCTACAATTAATATTAAGAGCTACACGTATTTTAAACAATTTGTAAGAATGTTTTCATCCTACGATGACCAATTTGTTATGCTGTCTAAATGCAAAGAATAATTCAATTTTGCAGTATCATTTTTCAATACCCAATTTTTGTAAAGTCACAGGTTCCCCATTATTACTCGACAGTTCTCTGTAAGAGAACGCTAGGATGATTAGTTCAACTGGGAACCCCCTAATGGATGTTGGCAACACTTGCAATGTTAACAGCATTTAGGATAAATGCTGCCAACACTCTGAGGGTTTCCAGGTAATCTGATCAACCTGCATGTAGACTGTACACGGTAAAATGCGATGAACGATGAAAATTCAAATGGTTACTGTGATAACACCTTAACACACGAAAGCAGCTGTCGACTTACAGAATCAATCATCGATGCAGAACGGGTCCGAGTCGGAAGGGGACAGCGGCTGCATTTGCTAGGGAGGTGGTTTATCAGTGTGCCGCTAATAATGCTAACACCATTGAGACATTTAGATACGAACCAAAATAAATCATCACGTACTATTAACAAGATGCTGGCTTCCTCCGATGTCTACATCGTGGCCCACGTGTTGCAAAGGCAAAGGCACAAAACGTTTCATTAACTACTTCTGCCCTAATCAGTCTCATTTCAGTCGTTATTAGATTCGTTGCTTTTCTTGTCACTTCAAGAACAGCTTCGTGCTACATTCGCTACCTTCGACGAGAATGCGCTCTGTAAAACGACGTGAATTTTCAAATTCAATTTCTGAGACTTCGAGGATTGAACTTCAGGATTTACGTCGTTCCCAACATCCATGATCACTGTAATAGAATGGCTCTTCTGTATCTCGTCAGAGCACCTCTGTAAGCGTTGTCAATCAGATAATCGAAGCAATACGCAAAACAGCTTTCTGTGACTCTTACATATCACCATTTTCTGTACCATTTTGTAAATCACGATAGTTTGGGACTGTTTTCCAAATTCTTCAAGAGGCACTTTCATCTCATTTACTTTGATTGTCAATTTTAAGTAAGATCTGACACGCACAAGATACCGAGAAGCTTAACTGAGTCTTTGACACGCGAGTTTATGGGACTTACGAAAACGACTGAAAGTATCTAATTAGCCCACACCGTAGTGTCGAGGAATCGAACGATTGAACGACCTATTTATGATCAGTTGCGAAAATTGTAATACATAGAGCACGTTTATTGCCGAGTTTGTTCGATGCCGAATTGTTCGAAGTTTATAATGTAATCGCAATTACAATCTTTATAAACGTTTTTCGATATTTCTTAATAATAAGCGAGCGAATTTTAACGTGCAGTTCGCGTTGGCAGAGCGGTAAATCTTCAGTAAACACTCGACAAACTTATGGAACCAGAAAACGATGGTTGAGAGGAACCCTGCGTTTCCTTAGAGTCTAACAGAGTTGAAAGTAGAACCCTGTAGCTAAGAAACTTTAGAACATAGACCTGTTTTCTATTTACATACAACTCACACTGTACTTAAGTCATAGACCTCTCTAGGCAGGTCTCTCCCTCATTCACCCTAATCACTCTACTCATATTAGAATCATATTAGCTTCATATTTACATGGAATTAACCACTTACAGTGTTTCCTCGATATAGACTGCTTCATTGGTAAATTAATACTGTTGGACAGTTTCTCGTACCCCACTTTGGTGTTACAAAAACTTCTGAGTGACAGGACTCATAAATAAAACTCGTTCACTCTGAATAACTTCAATATATAGCAAGTGTAACGACAAAGCTTTATCGAGGGAATCTCTACACTAGTCTTCTGGTACTCTAATGAACATAAAAGCAGTGTGTGAGTAGTCTGTACATAGATAAATAATAGAAGGATAGCGAAATCTCTGAATGTGGTGCGATGCCAACGTGAAAAGCGTGTCGAGTAAGAGAGTTACGTTTCATACAGGAGACTGAGCGCTTCTAAAGGAACTCTAGCAACATATACCACACTGATTGAAATGCAAAATGGAATGGCAGAGAAATGGACACAAATGTAAAGATTGTAGAGTGTTGCCAGGGAGCCAAGCGATTGAGTGCCACGGAAGAAGTGGGCCAATTTTGCACTTGCTGATTAGAACTTAGAGACCAGTACATAGACACATGTTCAGGGAAGAAAGCTGTGCTTGCAGGCTGCATCAACGCGGCCTGAGCTTGCAGGCTACATCAACACAGCCTGCAAGCACAGCTTTCTTCAGTGTCCTTGTTGTACATTGATGTGATAAGGCTTTTCCGAGGAACTTCTACAAACGAGGAAAAATAAGAACAGTTGTACGTTGTAATTCACTAATCCGCTGTGCTTAACGTGAACTCTACCTGTAGCACTGTTTTCTGAACGTTAAACGGTTTCTCTAGCGCAGCCCTTGTGCATAACGTGTCATGTAGCGTGTCGATTCGCATTGTATTGCAGCGTGTGAACACTTTGGAAGTCTCTTAATACGAGTCCACCGAGAAAACGAGGATAGTTTCGCTTCATCTATCCCAGAATCTAGGTTAGGGTCTCTCAACAGGGGCCCTATGGTCCCTTAGGTCTCCCCAGTACAAATGTTTGGGGACGTGTAAAGAAAAGGAGAATTGGGATAAGAAAAAAATGGGTATATAGAAAAAGAGGGGATAAGAAGAGAAATGGGGATAGAAAAATAATGTGGATAAGAAATAAAATGGGGATAGGAAAAAATAAAGTGTGAGGGGTGTAATAGAGCTAGAGAAGTTTGAGAAACCCTGAGCTAGCCATGTGGACTCGTATCATTCGACGTCTGACTCCCTCGTTATAATCTCAGCCTCGGGGAACTGTACCGCGAGTTTCGAGCGCGCACGCGAGCCATATTTTTCTTGATTTCGGCCTCGCGAAGGAGCTGCCCGTAGACTCCTCCATCGAAAACCGCGTGCGTAGTTCAGCGTAGGGTAGACCTATGATTTTCCATACCGAGAGTAATCACGCTAATGTTAATCTTGCCTACTGTAAGGATCGCTCGCCTAAGATGCGTCACGTTCCAGAAGCGCGCTTCTGGCGCAGGGAGAGCTTGTTGCTGCAGGGGCTGTCTCCTCCGCGTCGGCGAGCTGAACGAATCGAGGTGCACGCGTTGATCGAGCTGGAACGATCCGAGTCGGTTGATCGATGATCCACGGTGCTTGCTTTTCGTGGCGCAGTGATATATTTTTCCGTTACAGTCTGTCCCTTTCGCTACAAGCTCTTAGGAGGTATTTACGATGTTGGTAAGGGTGGCACGATTTGTAAAAATATTAATACTCGATGGGCTTCTTCGCTGGGAAGGATCGATCGCAATAATTAGTGATGTAATGAGAAATCAATGTGTATTGGGTGTCCAGGAATTGGTGTCAGAAATTTTAAACAGTGATTTCACATGGTAAGATGAGTGGGGGATGAAGATAATTGTGTTTCAGGGTTGTATGAAAAGTGTTTGACTCGAGACTGATTTATTCTACTGGGTTTTCTACTGATCTGCCTGTGTTTCAATTAGCATTTATCCATTCTACTGATTTCTCTACGTCTGACTAGAGATTGACTTATTCTACTGATTGCATTGTGTCTGACTTAATATTGACCCGTTCTTCTGATTTTTTTTGTGTCTGATTTAGGACTACTTTGACACATAGAATCATTCCTTAAAATTTCTGACACCTGTCGTTGAACACTTTCTATATTAATTTTGTAATTCTACACTGATGTTTCTTTGAATTAGCGAATACACTGTTCTGTCGGTTATTCTTTGTAGCGAAAGGGTTGATAGCAATTTGATAGGGAGATAGCGACGATGATTTCTAACATTTTGGAGGGAACTCTTGCGAATGTAATTTGCAAGGTAGCCACGTTATTGTAGCCAATGTTTCTTAGTTATATAGAGGTATTTGCTGTATCGTCTCTTTGCAATTAAATTGTCAAACTTAACGTAGTAGTAGAGTGCGATATTCATTAATTGTAAGATTTACCCTTCGAGTTTTGACATTATTCGATGCCTAGCAATTTCATTCGATTAAATTTCCTCGAATTTTCCTTTTCTTTTATTACGAAGCAGATTTTTTTTTTGGTAAATGAGAAAAATTGATAGTACTGCGCGATGAACTCAAGATTCGAAGGGATAAATGCGAAAGCTTTAAGTTTCTGATACATTATATAAAATAGAAAATAATGTACGCTTTTGTTTAACGTCACCAAACGAGATCTTGCAGAAATATAATGAAAAATAAAGCTCATCAATTTTGTCTTTTCAAGAACGTGTGTAAAAGCGCAAGGAAGCATTTTCGTTTAGCAAAAATGCTGATGTCCTGACTAGACTGGAAACCAAAGTGCATTTAAGACTCGCATTACACGTAAATACTGCCTACCAATTTGAAAAAAAGAACAGATAGTAGATAATGAGGAATTCAGTGATCTTTGTTATTGCTTTTCTCTAAAATAAACTGTCAGCAAGTAGCAGACGTGGAATTACACGTCCACAACGATGTGTTCTGAATATTAATTTAGTTAAGGAAGATCCTAACTCTGGGAGAGGCCATGGAACATACAATCTGCACTCAAACGTAGTGGTCCCTGTCTAATTTTCTCAAAGGCCATTGTGTGTTTGACCCGACTGTGACAGTGATGTAACTGAACTTGGCTGAGTCACTGCTTAGTGTAAACGGGATTCAGCGAATGCATACCACCTCAAACGCTGTTGTGTCCTTCGATGTTTGCTGAACCGTATTCTGTTGGATATAGTACAGCCACGGATTCAGGCTGGCTTATAGATTCGAGAACAGTTGAAATTGCGAATCGAAGGGCAGGCGAAATTCCTCCGGTGCCGAAAGTTTCTCTATGGAAAGGAATATCGAGTTCCCTCCGACGAGAACCCATTAAAAATTGGAGGGATTGGTTGTTGAACTTTTTCAACGAGGCCAACGAGAAACTTCATGGGAACGGCGATTGTTTGATCTCCCCCTCTTTTTATTTTCACGTGATTTCAATTGAGACCGGAGTATAATTAGCCTGGATCCGTGAGCAACTTTTAGTTCCTCCTGAGATCACTTTTTCGAAGTGAATGCGCTGGTAAGTCTGATAAAATAACTTCGGGAGCCTGAAAAGTGGAGTTAAAATTAAAAAGGAGGTTGTAAAGAGCAGGGAGAAATGTAATTTCTAGGGTTCTGTGTAAAAAATGGTGAGTATACAGGGTTTTTTAAAGAGAGTTATTCATTGTTGAGAAAACGCCTAAAATGTTTCTGATTTTTGGTTGACTTATTCTACTGATTTTTCTATGTTTCCCTTTTGGTTGACTTATACTACTGACCTTTCTATGTTTCACTTTTGGTTGACTTGTACTACTGATATTTCTGTTTCACTTTTGGTTGACTTGTTCTACTGATCTCCTCGTCTGACTTTCAGTTCATTTATTCTACTGATTTTAAGACGTTTTTGCAACAAGTAATAAGTCTGAAACGAAGCTCCAAAAACTAAAAATTGTACCATTAGAAAAATGATGGAAAATTAGGAAAAATCGAGGCTTACCAAATCATTCACTGTCGCGAGGTTCTGTAATCTGTGTATCATTTGTGTACAGAAAAATGCAAGGTGTTTAGTGGACGAGTCTTCGAACGTAGAGTACGATTTTTTTATACAGTGTCTAGGTACACTTAATTTTACTTCATAAAGGACTCACAGGATTTTTACGAACTTGTCATAATTGTATGGAGCATTTACATGAACAAACTAATGGAGCTGCAAATGAACAAATAAATAAAGGTTTACGTTCACCGAGTGACTGTTGAATAAAAATAATTTACCTCACCTTCGATCATTAACAACACACTTGGAAGTGTTCTCGTGATCTTGATATGTAAATGAGAGACTCAAAGAACTCTGCTAGCTTGAAAATCTGAGAACTTTTTAATGGAAGCTTTCGAGAAGCTTAGCAGCGGGTAATAGTAATTGTTTACATGGTTTATTTTAAGGTCAATTATATACAAATTTAAAATTACGTCCAGTGCTTATACACTCTCAGATCACTTCATAACTCGACGCACAGTTACAATCTGTTGTCCCATTTTCCCACTCTTCGTCCCTCTCGATACAATAATGTTATCGACTTGACAAACCATTAAACTTAATTATTTATTATTTACAGCCTAAGTCCCTTCTCTGGTAGAGTCTCTGCTTCTTTCATCGCTCTAGAAAATCTTACTAAAAACAACTCGTTCGTTCGGTTATTCATTCGCTCATCTTCACTCCTCTTTTCACTATTTTATAGCGATTCCTCGAATCGATCGCTTATCGAAGCAGCACCGCTTCGTATTGACTCCTCCCTCGTTAAGTGTCCTTCCCGACTGTATGGCAGTATGCTGTTTACTTTTAATGATAAACTGTCGATCGCTACTCTCCCCGATTATCCTTTCCTATGTAAAAAAATGAACCATCCCGCAGGTTTTATTTTTATTGAGCATTTAGGCGATCGACGTCATCTCCATCACTCTACGATTCTGGCAGACTTATTCTCTGTGGGTCGAAAGAACTAAATTCAGGGAAAGGAATGAAAAGTACCTAGGACGAAAAGATATTCTTCCTGAAGAAATAGAGTAGCTATCCAGTCCATATCTTTTTTTGCCGAATAGCGGAGCTTCTAATTTCTCATTGAAAAAATTAGAAACAATTTTTTGGAATGTAGAGTTGTGAAAAGAACAGCTGGAGAATAATTCGAGGAACGATCCTCCAGGCCTCGTTTCCTCAGGGATCGAAAATCCTACTTGTATATTTTCTTATTATATATTGAAGACTACAGGGTTGTTCGGCAGTTGGTCGCATCTTTCTCTTTTCGTAACAAGTAGAAAACAATAACATTCTCGAGAGCAGTGGCCTTTGCTAGTCTTGTGTGATAATTTAGGCTGCACTTTCATGTGTCTAGGGTTCACCCAATCATTTTTTCAAACGTGTTCACTATTGACAGAGGGTAGTCAAGTCAGTCGACGTATATTCTTGATGATCTTCAAGGATCGTTTTGAAAATCGTCGAAAATCCTCAAGAATGCTCTCACTTTTAGAAGTTTCTTTCCATCACCTCGCATCGTCGCGACTGAACACATTGGCTCGACTTCTAAAAGAGAGATCGCTTCAATATCACCTGACGGCGATTCTGATACGCCTTGATAATTCCCTCGAAATCAAACAAACAGTGAAATGTCAATTACTACATGTTTACAATATACACAAAATATCAATATCCCAAAATATCGATAACTGGATATAATTTCCAACGCTAAAATAATTGCCAAAATCCTCTCAGCAAAGCTTCACCTCACGCACCCTCTGCACTCTGCAACTCTCCCCCAACAAACACCCCTCACGCTCTAGCTTTCAACCTCTCCTCTGTCTTTTCAAGTACCACGAGTATTCTGAAAAACAGTTCACTTGAGAGTCCAAGGACCGCCTCACACAAACGTTTACCAAGGCGCTCGATAGTCCACAGCAGTTTGGCCTCTAGAAGGTCCTCGTAGAGTCAGACCCTCAGCTCGTCCATGACCTGTTGCTGATGGTTGTGGCCCTTCTTGAGCGTCCCAGTGCCAGTCATGGGCATGCTCTCCTGCTGCAGCTGGTTGGGGCTGATGATCAGGTTCTGCCCTGGCTTCCCTGGCTTCGTGTTCTTCGGCGGAGGCGGTGGCATGGGCACGTGGCAGCTGTTGTTCTGCAGGTCCGCGAACTCTGGTGGTGGGATATGCTGGATGTGGTGCCTCTCCGCTGTCTTCGTCTCCAGGTCGCCGCAGATGTTGTTAGGCATCTGCCCGTTTTCCTGTCGCTTCTTCGAACAGTTGTGCTGAGTGTACTTGTCGCGCTGGTAGTAAACCCCAGCGAATATCAGCACGTTCAGGATGAGCAGGCTGCAACCGATCGCTATCGTCACGCTCAGGGCTGTGGAGTAGGCTGCGAAACCGTCCTCGGGTTGAGCAGTCGCGTCTTCGAAGGCCAGTTCGCTTGGGATGGCTGTCGAGACGTTCAGGGTCTTCTCCATGAAGGTGACTTCCACTGTGGTCATCCTGGTTGTGGTTGGTATCCTCTGGATGAACCTCGGTGGCACCTAAAAGAGGGGTAGTCAATTTGTAGGTGGTACATTGTGAAGATATACAGAGTGAAATTTTGAAGAGTGATTTAATATGTTGAAGACGAAGATTCACAGTAGAATAAGTCAATCATAAGTCAGTTCTAAGCCAGATACTAAGAAATAAGTAGAACAGGTTAGTCATAAACCACACATAAAGAATTCAGTAGAAGAAGTCAATCGTAATTCATACATAGAGAAATCAGTAGTATAAGTCAATCGCAATTCAGACACATTTCCACATATTTTACACCTAGAATCACCCTTCAAAATTTCTGCCACCCCTCTGCAATTAAAACAAAGACAAAATCCCATTACATACTTGTTCCGTGTCAAGAAGGTGATGCTTCCTAGGAACATCGTCCGATCCAGGCTTATGTAGATCAGGCACCAGGTTCAGCCAGAACGACAGTCGGTGCGCCCTGTAGTGATTCTTCATCAGCTTCGATTTCAGCTCTGAAAATACGAAAGGATGATCCCCGCTGGGATTAAAGAAGAAAACTCAGGGTGAAGGATAAGACGAAGGGTGGAGGGGTGGAAGGGTCGGTGGGGGTTGGTCTCTTTCGCCTGGGAACGCAGCAGCTATTCACTGGGCGGCCACGAAAAGTTGCTTCTACACGGGGTCCTTTCGTATTGACGACGGGGGTAATTAATTATTGTCGCGCGGTAATCCCATACAGAAGGCAGCTTCGTTAGCCAGCGCGCCGCGAAGTTTCAAACTAGCAGCGAGTCGGGCAGACCGCGCCACGGTAAAGAGCATCCAGACAGGCAGAGATAGAGAGCACGGTTACCCCTTAGGCTGACTTTGCGCCGACTTTTCTGCTTGCGGCCACGGCGCGGCATAGTTTCAGCTGCACTGCGCTCGAGCGCGAGTCAACTTTCGTGCCCTGGCGTCACCCTCCCCACCCTCTCGCGGTTCCCTTCCCTCGGGTCTCATCTGGCATTAGCAGATGCAGATTCGGTAATTGTGGAAGGAGGGTCTTTCTGCCTGAATTGAATTCCAGGAAAAGTGCCTTTGGAACATTGTGAGGTTAAATCAGTGGAATAACTCAGTCATAAACTAGGCATAGGGGATTCAGAGGTAGGAGTTAATCGTGATTCATTTATGGAAAAATCAGTAGTATAAGTCAACCGAAATTCAGACAGATAGAAATCAGTAGTATAAGTCAATTGCGAGTCATTTATGGAAAAATCAGTAGTATAAGTCAATCGAAATTCAGGCAGAAAGAAATCAGTGGTATAACTATAGAATAATTTCCTGTCTAGAATTGTTCTGAACATCTCTGGCTTTCAATGTGCTTCAAAATTTCAAGAGTGAGCATTTCTTCTCTGGATTTCCAGTCTGTCTCTAAGGTATAGATTTGTGACTTTCTCAGGCGACTGGTTTGTAAATTCGAGCGAGAAAATTGGAGCTGCGTCCTGACAGGAGGTATAAAGCGTTCAAAAGTGCACAGGTGGCGCGATGTCATTGGCTTTTCATTTCAAAGTCGCGATGCAATTTGAGAAGCTTCGTGAAGCTCCGCGGGCAAAGGTGAACCCTCGCGGGACCTCGGTTGTTCCTGACGAGCTGCCATTCTCATTTCTCCTCGAGAACGAGAATTATGCAAATAAATCTTCGCTGATCCTCTTAGTTACACGTACGTAGTGCGTGCGAGCTCCCAGAGACTGGATTCATTATATTCACTTTGTAGCGTAATAGGATTAAATTATAATTCCCCGTTCCGTTTCAGAACGCTGCAAAAATCCCCCGAGAAAAACGTGTGGCTTCTACGTCGGACCCTTTCTTTTTTCCAAAACTAGCAAACATTTCTCATAGTTCATATTCAATAGCTGAAGCAAACTCTAAGCGCATCCAGTGACTTAAAAGAACTATAAACTTGATAATTAAGAAGTGAACCCTGGGAAAACTTGCAAGTGGACGCTTCTATCCTAGTTTCCAAAATTTCAGAGCTCCTAATTGAAAGTTTGCTTAAAAGCAATTCTAAGTTAGCGTCTTTTCCTCGCCGCTCACCTATGCTCAGGTATTTCTTGTGCACAGTCTCGTATGCCATCCAATCGATATTCTTGAACTTCGTCCTTTCTGGTCTGAGTGGTCCAAGATCTGGCGTGCCTTCGTTTGGATTTCTGTCAGCGAGACATAAACATGATCCTCAATTTCTTCTCAATTTTATAAGACGTGGTATTTTTTAGAAGCTCACCCTGTGCGTGCAAAGTTCGTTAAGTAAAGCACGACGCTTTCTGAAAGGGTGACCTCGGCTTTGGTGTAGTTCTTCGGCCAGTGAGACAGACCTCCCACGATGGGCGCCCCGAAGAAGTATGGCAGATCCTCGCCGTGGATGCAGCCAGGCCTCTGAAAAGGAAATATAATTGGTTAGTCGAATTATTTCTTAGTGTCTGTGAATTTGTTTCCCATGTCGAAGAACTGAGACTTGGAGGAGCTGGAATTTCCAGGTATTCCATGATTTTCAGGTACCCCATAAATTTAAATTCCTAATAATTTTCAGGTACTCGTCAAAAATTCAGGTACCTAATGATTTTCAGGTACCTGCAAAAATTCAGGCACTCGTCAAAATGTAGGTACCTAATAGGTTTCAGGTACTCGTCAAAATTCAGGTACTCAATAAGTTCAGGTACTCGCCAAATTTAGGCACCTGTCACAATTCAGGTACCTGTCACAATTTAGGTACCTAATAATTTTCAGGTACCTGTCAAAATTCAGGCACTTGTCAAAATTCAGGTACATAATAAGTTTCAGGTACTCGTCAAAATTCAGGTACCTACCGAAATTCAGGTACCTGTCAAAATTTAGGTACCTAATAATTTTCAGGTACCTGTCAAAATTCAGGCACTTGTCAAAATTCAGGTACCTAGTAAGTTTCAGGTACTCGTCAAAATTCGGGCGCCTGCCAAAATTCAGGTACCTGTCAAAATTTAGGTACCTAATAATTTTCAGATACTTGCCAAAATTCAGGTACCTGATGATTTTTAGGTCCCCAATGAATTTTCAGGCACTCTGAAACTTTCCAAACCCTCCAAAACTTTCAAACTTCAAAAATTTCTTTCTGAAATGTTCAAACTTTCGATCCTGAAGAAGACTCTTGTTCGACCCGAAGCCTAAATCTCGGTCACCAGTATAATCCCTCTACCTATATTCCTGCCTGTTTCATATTATTATTCAATAATATTCTCTTTTTCTGTGCGCTTTCTCAAGCCTGTTGCTTAATTATGTCCCGAAACACTGGGCCGCTATTTACCTTGCCGCTTTCATTTTCCCTCGCCACAATATGTTTCCTCGTCCGTTTTAATTACGAATCGCCATTGTTTACCTCTCTTGCCGAGCTACTGGATTCAATTCTATTTTTTACCTCCCCCTCCTTGCCACGCTCGCCTCCACTTACAGACGTTGCTGTTTCGTTTCTCATTGCGGCCACGAATCCCTAACTCTCTTTCACGAACCTTTCCCTCAGCCTCCACGTCCCAGGCGCTTTTCTTCTTGAAGGTACGACTGGGCGCAATCGATGCAACGAACTTCCTGATACCAGAACCCACGGGCCAGGAACGCTCACGAGGAAATTCACGTTGCCTCCCTTGTTCTCGAAATTCTACTTCACTTTGCTCAACAATTGTCCGCAATAAACGATTATCTTCAGGAAAATTGTGCTCGCGTTTTCCAAGAAACGAGGGAAATTACTGTCTGTATTAGCACTAGGTTGCACCACTTTCCTGCAGCCCTTAGATCCCCTTTTTCATTTTCTTCATTGCCCTTCCTCTAAGGTTAGAAAAAGTAGCAAATTTTACTCCTACAGAAATTGACATCTCTTCAGAAAAGTATTGAGACCAAAATTTTTCACTTCAGGGAAGCTGTGAAAGGGTTTCCAAAATTTCTGTCGTCCAATTTGTCCCTCCCATTCCCGTTTCGAGGATTCTCTGTCCGAAACAGGTTGGAAAATTTCATCTCGAAATCAGGGTTTCGCTTGTGCAGCCGATTCTCTCGAGGGCCCTCGAGGATCGAGAAGCTGCAGCTGAAACTGAACTCCATTACCAGGATTGTCGCGATTAGCGGCGGGCAATCCCGCGTTTCTTCGCAATTAACGTCGTCGTGCGCGTTTCCTTTTTCGCTGGCGCTTAAACAAGCCCCCTTATCTCGGCAATTTCCGTGGCCGCGGCCCCTGCACGCGTGCTGTTCCGCGGGAAATCGTAACGTTATCGGCGATGATAACCGGGCGTCCGCGGCGAACCGAAACTTCCACGGAAACGAGGAGTTCTAACGTGACACACTGCCGATGATCGCGCCGCCGCCCCTGGAGACCGCCCCCGCGCCAGCGCCAGTAATTTTACAATTTCCCATCGCGTATCCGTTTCCTGCGCGATGCAATGCTCCGCTCAAGATTTACCGCGGAATATACACGACCGCCTGGTAATAATAATCGTTTCCCGACAAATTCATAACCGGTTTGAAACTGCTCCTTCGGGGAGGGGGTGGAGGGAGACACTCGAAGGGGTGAATTTTGGGGATTCGGGTGAGACTAGGTCGAGGGGTGTAGTGGATACTAGAGGGGTGTAGGAGCAGTGGATAGTTTGACTCTTTGAGGGGATCAGTAGAATAAGTCAATGGGAACTCAGACACTCATAAATCAGTAGTACAAGTCAATTGAAATTCAGCCGCTTAGAAATCAGTAGAAACTCAGATACATAGAAATTAGTAGTACAAGTAAATCGAAATTTAGACACTCATAAATTAGTAGTACAAGATAATTGAAATTCAGACACTCAGAAGTCAGTAGAATAAGTCAATGAGAATTCAGACGGTAAGGAATGAGTAGCACAAGTCAATAGAAATTCAGACTCTTAGAAATCAGTAGACTAAGTAAACCACAAGTCAGGCATCGCGAAGTTAGTAGAGCAAGTCAATCTTTCATCAAACACATTCCACATAAAGTGAAGAAACTTCCTCAACAATTAATATTTCTCCCTCACTAATTAAAGTATATTTTTTGGGGCTTCAGAATATATAATTAGAAACTTGCACTTCTTTTTTAAGAAAGTGTCGTATGATATTCGAAAAGTTTATCTAAGTCGACTGTGCAGTTTTCTTGGTTTATATCTGACTGTATTAAAGGCCAACTTGGAGCAAGTGCATCCAAAAAATTCTGTCTATTATCGTTGCCAGGAGGAAAAATTAGCCAGCGGCTACTGAAAATTCACTGTCTAGCAGCTCACTGCGTTTTATCCGCGAAAACGAGGTAATTAGACGGAAAATAACCAGAATACCGCGGTTGCTGCGCGAAAAATTTGTTCTCCATAGTCACAGTTATGCTGGCGACACAGACCCGCGGCATATTGGATATGAAAATGGTACGGGTCTCCTTTAAAAATTGACGAACATTTTTGTCGACTCATTCTTTCTCTGAGGGGTGCCATGAGCTTTAATTGCATCGAATGAAAACAGAAGGAAGACTAAAGAATAAAAGAGGACGAAATTGGGGAGCTCATAATAAAATTTCGGTAGCCTTTGGAAAATTTTTCCACTATTCTCAAAGGCATAATATATTTATTCTGTCTAATGGGTTGTTAGTTGGAAATGACACAGTACTTTCTTGCTTTTGTAGGCAATTGAATAAAAAAATAGGTTCCAAATAGTAAGAGTCAGTATTTTCCGCTTTATAGGAAGGAAAATTGGATTCCAAGTAGTACAAGTCAATATATTCTGCTACAGAATAAGAAAAATTAGATTCTAAGTAGTAGTAGCCAATAAATTCGACTCCACAACAAGAAAAACTAGAATCTAAGTAGTATAAATCAATACATTCCGCTCCACAACAAGAAAACTAAGAATCTAAGTAGTATAAATCAATATATTCCGCAAACTGTGTTCAAGTAACGATACGAATAGCATTTCACGGGGCTTAAAAATCTTTCAACCATCGTAATTGCACTTGGGCCCCCCTAGAAGCATCGAGCCTCCCTCGTGGGACGTTCTAACAAGGTAATCGAAGTTTGGAATACGAAGTAATTTTTCCCTTCAATCTCCCTCAATTTCATGGCTCGTCCTTCGACAATGGGAAGCGTCTTTCATTTCCCGCCGGTAAACTGGGAACCGTCAACGTTGGAAACAGATGTGCGGGGTGAAGAATGGAATTTAAATTTGAATGAACGAGGATGCGCGGTGAATATGCGAAGAAATAGCGTAATGTATCATCGTTAGTAATAAAATATGCGAGATGTGGGTTAATGACTGCATGCCTGATGAAATTACGGACAATTTCGCTCTCCTTTCCCGAGCGTCGTTACCGCTAAGACTTTTTTTTTCACTCACGTGACCTATATACAGCCTCCACGAGAATAACACTTTATGCAATTTTTTAAGACGTACCTGAGGGTAGTCGCCGAATTTCGTCTGGTAATCGAACACGTACAGGTACGAGTTTCGGTGAGATTGACTGTGCAGGTCTGCTGTCCTCGCCGCTGGCGCCACGGTGTTGGCATCGCCTAAAGCCTCGAGGGTTTCATCCCTGAAAGCAGGGTGGACAGTTTTTGTTATTTCTGGCGACTGGAATCGAGTAAGTACTGCAAACTGGGGAAACATTGGCCTACATATGAGTTCACAGATTTTCAATAGAATCATTTTTCAATTTAAATTTTTAACAATTTCACGAGGAAAAAAATTGAAAACTACACAATTTGAATATTTAAAAATTTGAAAATTAAAAAATTTTTAAATTAAGATATTTGAATATTTAAAAATTTAAACGTTTGAAAATTTAAAAATTAGAAAATTCGAATTTTTAAAATTTAAAGGTTTGAAAATTGCTGAACTTGAAATTTAAAAATCTCTGACTTACATTATGTTAACTGGATGCTGCACAGGTCGTTCCCAGTCCGTGTACTCATTGATTATCGTCGCGAGGATCTCAGCTTGATGATAGGTGTAAGTGTTGCGAACGAATTCCCTCAGAATTTTGGTTCTCCTGTCAGCTTCGATCCCATACTGTGCGTCGTCGGCTGTCAACGAGAAATATGCCTCGGATCGCACCACGCCGATCATGAGGTCGTACCTGGACAATGGGTCGTCGATTTATTGGAGGAACTGGTATGAAAAAGTGCGGTTCAGGTAATCTGTCGTCCCCAAATTATTTTACCAGCACAGAAAACATTTATATTTTGAGCACTGACAAATTCGTCTCAATTGGCTCAAATATCTGTCAAGTTCTTGCTAAATTTATTACAACTTTTCATCAATCATGAGAGAAGAATTTAACCTGTTAGATGTGTATGACGAATATACTCGTCACGAAGAAATGGTGATTGTTCCTGCTTTGACGAGTATATTCGTCACACACAGGCAACAGCGATACAGAGTAGGTACACATTGCTTGAATACCACTGCACAGCTAACAGGTGTAAATAAAACTGCAGCTTTGCCTGACGTATGACGAAAAAAAGGATTAAAGAATTTTCTCAAGGCAATGCTTTCATCACTGAGGGTAGTTTCCCTCTTAATCACGAAATTGAGACTGGAGCTTTCGTTAGCGTTTCTAATTTCAAACGAAAACATTTCTCTCCGTCGGTGGGTTATTCTGCAAATACTCGAACCTTTTTCCTTCGCGTTGAATCACTTGACGCGGCACCCTTGCTAAATTACTTTTTCAAGCGGGACAGTGTCTCGAAAACAGGGACAAAGAGAGCGGATCCCTGCCGACGAAAACGTCCGCGGAACGCGCGAGCAAAAACGCAGGGCAAAAAAGGTCGTAATTAAAAGTGGAATATACAGATGCACGAAAAGGGGGGCGTAAAAGTGGGAAAAAGCGAGCGAGCGATCGCGCCCGCGAGACGAGGGCGAGCTGTTCGAAGGAGGGGACCTCCTGAGAGTCGTAGGACGAGGCAGGAAGCGAGGGAAAAAATAAAGGACTGGTAAACACAAAGAGTTCAAAGATAAAGGACTCTGTGACTGAATGGAGGGGCGCAGGAGAATGTATTCAGAGAAGTGCTTCAAAGGGGTGGCGAGGGTGATAAGGCTGGGAGATATGAAATTATAGAGTCAGGGGTGAAAGGCAGAAATAAATGATTTATAGGACGACGGGGGTTGCAGAGAAGTCGCGAGAATGATCTATTTATCACAGTTTCCAGGGGAAACAATCTTGTATTGGTTCAGTAATGGGTAAAGAGTTTCCATTGCACTTTGAAGGGATCATTGATACATTGATGGAGTTCGATGGTCTTTAGAAGGAAAATCTCTACTGAAAAGATTTTGATAATAGATGTAAGAAGTTTTATGGGACGATTTTATATGTTAAAATAAGGGAATGATATGTGTCTGATTTATTTCACTGTTTTTTAGATGTCTGGCTTGAGGCTTGTTCTACTGAAGGTTAGACACACTGATGACAGTAGTAGAGCTCAACCACTGAGATGTCAGTAGTATGGTAATTCTAAGTACAACACAATCATAGCGACGTTAGTAGTACAACTAAACTATAGAAATGTCAGTAGTATAAGTCAACCATAGAGATGTCAGTAGTATAACTCAGCAATTAATAACTCATCCACAAATCTTAAAACATAATTTCATCTACTCCCCTTTTCTTCAACTTCTACCATGTACAATTGCCCCTTAAAATTTCTGACACCTCTGGTCAAACACTCTCTGCACAAACGACGCTCTTCAACCTCCACGCTCTAGTTACAAATAGCGTCACTTTATTCAAAACACTCCCTTAATTTCGAGCCAGAAGCCAGCGCTGAAAAATCCAGATTTTATTACTTGCAGGTATTTGGTCGGAAGGAGGAGGGAGCAAAAACAAGCAGAGAGTCAGAAAAAGAACAGTGGAAGAGAGGCAAGTGCATGGACGAAAGGGAGGGTTGAAAAAAAGTGGCATCTCTAAACAGGTAGAGCTCACGTTTCGAATAAAGAAGCTGTCACTTTTTCTCGCGAGTGTGCCAGTTAATTAGTATGCTCCGTTTAGCTGCATAACGAGACCCTTGTTTTGTTTGAATCCCGCTTGTAATGCAACCGTCGGACGCGTTCGCGATTACGCGGCACGGTCTGGATTTCGCAGTGGAATTGGGTCCGAAAGGTAGCTCGTTCGATAGAGGGCTGGGAATCAGAAACGATTCCCACTGAAAAGGTATTCGTGGCATCAACCAAGCGATTACATCCGAAATACGTCGCGAGATTACCAGTTTCAATTTCGTGCAAACGAACCCTCTCTTTCATTCGTCCTTTTTTCCACTCGTAATTGAAAATGGGAGAAGCCTTAGAAGCCAAAAAGAGCAGCAAAAATACATTATTAATACCACCCAGCTGATTTCCCTGCTGTGCTCGAAAAGTGCTGTCCATGGAGTAACTCTAGAGTTCAGGCAAAACATCAGCCAAAAATAATTCATTTCTACTGGATCTGGATGGATGGGAAACTGCGATCAGAGGGAAACACATGGCATGGATAAATTAGCAGAATAACTTAGTCATACTTGAGTCATACAGAAAACAGTAGAGTAAGTCAGGCATACAGAATTCAGTAGAACAAGTCAGCCATAAGTGAGAAGTATAGAAATCAGTAGAATAACTCAGCCATAAGTGAGACGTATAGAAATCAGTAGAATAACTCAACCATAAGTGAAACGTATAGAAATCAGTAGAATAACTCAGCCATAAGTGAGACGTATAGAAATCAGTAGAATAACTCAGCCATAACTGAGGCGTATCGAAAACAGTGGAGCAAGTCAGACATACAGAACTCAGTAGAGCAAGTCAGCCATGTCCAAAAAAGCAGCAAAAAAACATTATTAATACCTCCCAGCTAATTTTTCTGTTACAAGAGCTCTCCATGGACTAACTCCAGAGTGAAGTTAAAAAATCAACCAGGCTGTTCAGTCCATCTCTACTGCATGAAAGGGAAGCTGCGATCAAAGGGAGACACGAAAGCGGAAATACCTCGAGAGTTTGGCCACGACGTCCTTCCGCAGCAAAATGTTGTTCAGCGTATTGATCGTGTCAACTTGAAGGGTGAAGTCTTGATCCTCTGGATCACCTGGATCAATCACGACGCCGTCTATGCTGGGGCCAAACGCCGGGGCGAATTCCAGCCCCTTAACAGGCACCGACACCAGCGCGTTCAGAGGCACTTCCCTGAGGCATCTCAGCAATGCCTGAGGATCACCTGCAGCCTGCGCAAACAGAACACGTCAGCCAGCGTCTGGCGAAAAGGCGGATAAATTATTCAGCACCCCCCTCCCTGCACCCACGCGAGCCGAGCTGATCCCCGCTAACGAGAAGAAGAAGGCGGCGGGGGTGGGTAGAAAAAAAAAAAAAAACAGAGACAAAAGTCTAATTTTACGGTCTCGGTTGCGCGGGAATTCGTCCAAAAGCTGCGGGCGAGAAAAACCAATCTCGCTCCCGTTCGATCCCCCAAAAATTGCCCTCCCCCTCCCTGCAGCCTGACCCACCCCCTCGCCAGCTCGGGCCGCCGATCGTAAATTGGAAATTCTTCCGCGGGATCGGTGTTCCTGGGCGGCACTCAGGCATGTTAGGCCGCCGATTAAATTCGTCAAGCGAGCGGGACGATCCGCTCGGCGGTCGACTGCATCCTGCCCCGACGATTCTGCAATCGCGGCGTTTCCTCTGCACCGATTTCCTCGACGCGGACGCAGCACGAGTGGGCCGACGTTTGATTGCGGCCTGCCTTCGTCTACGCCCAGCGGAATTTCCAAAGGCGATTACCGATCGGATGCTAGAGCAATTCATTTGCGTGGACCGGGGCTGAAGTCGAACGAGGGGTCGGCGTGATAGACGCTGATGCGATACGGCGAGCAGTTCTTTGTCTGGTCGTCGACTGTGGTCGGGGAAAGTTTACTGAGAGGACTGATTCTGTTTCGTGGGCGAGGAGAATGTGGCAGGGGAAGGGACGTTTGTGCAGACGGGGTCTGGGGAACGTGGTTGGGGAGGGTTTTTGAATAGAGGTGTCAGAAATTTTGAGGAATGATTCTAGATGTCAAAGAAGAATTAAATAAATAGAATTTAGTTTGAGGCGTCTTTAGAGGGCTATTAATTTTGAAGAAAGTGTCGAAAATGTGTCTGCCTTGAGAGTTATTCTACTGCCTGGTTGTTAGGTGCAGGGGGTAGGTCAGATATAGAGAAGTCAGTAGTAGAAGCTGGTCTCAAATCAGACACAGAGAAATCAGTAGAATAAGGGACTCACAAGCATGAGATACTGAAATCAGTGGAATAAGCGAGCCATAAGTCTGACATGGGAAAAATAAGTAGAATAACTCAGTCCTAAATTGGACATAGATAAGTCAGTATAATAACTTAGTCCTAGCTTAGAGATTAAGAAGTCAGTAGACTAGGTCTCAAGCCAGAAACACAGAAAAATCAGTAGAATATATTAACTCTGAGTCAGACACAATTTACACAAATATTTAAGTATCTTTTCAAGGGAGCCTCGAACACATTTTCCTCATTCTTGATTTTCCTTTTATTTAAGCCTCTAAAATGGTTCTCTAAAATATCTGACACCTCTATCAAGTCCACTGAATCAACAAAAAAAGCACAGATTCTTCTGAAGCCCTCTTCTGAGACATTAAAATCGAACTAATTTCGTTAGTTTTTCCCTGAAGTGGTTCCATCAATTTCAGGTCATCTGTGAGTATTGGTCGGCATAACATAATCCCATCCTCGTTTTCTATTCCATTCGAATCTAGTCTCTCCTTCCCTCTGCTCGACGTGGACGACGAGAACAACGAGAGGGTGGCTGGAGGGTAGCCGAGTAAAAATCGGCGCCGCTTATCCTGATTTCGCGTTTAATCGTTATTTTCAATCGGCTGCAAATCGGGGATCTGTTTAGGTTCTGCTACGCAGGATGTGTTTCCTGGGTAACGGCGGAGTGGCTGCGAGCGTTCGAGCTGTATCGATATTGCCTCTCGATAAAACCTGAATCGCGATTCTCTGGAGCCACCTATCCCCCCATATCGCTGCTTTGTTTGAGTTCCAAAGCCTCAATCGATGAAGATCAAAAGAGGGCGTATTAAGTAGTATCGATCGGTTATTGGTCAGCCATCGGGCATTTATTAGAATTCAATTGCTATTGTTTAATCCACACCTTGCTTAGCCAATGGCAATTTTTTCTGAGTTTGAGCGATTGGAGTAACTTTGAACAGACACAAGAACGATATTAAGTAGTATAGATCGGTCATTTGTCAGAAATATATTATAAATACCTGCTGAAAGTAGTATAGTTCGGTCATTAATCAAGCATTCATTATTAGTATTTAATCCAAGTAGTATAGGTCGATTATTCATCAGATATACGGTATTAATATCTAATTCAAGTAGAATAGATCGGTCATTTATCAGGCATTCCATATTAGTATCTAATATAAGTAGCACAGTTCGGTTATTAATAAGGCATTCGTTATTAGTATCTAATCCAAGTAGTATAGATCGCTCATTCATCAGACATACAATATTAATATCTAATTCAAGTAGTATAGATCGGCCATTGATCAGGCATGCCTTATTAGTATCTAATATAAGTAGTACAGATTGCTAATTCGTCAGAAATCTATTATTACTACCTAATTTAAGTAGTACAGACCGCTCATTTGTCAGACATTCACTGCTAATATTTAATCCACGTCCTCCTCAATCACTAGCAATTTTCTCTGACACTCAATTTTTAAAATTCACGTCTATTAAAAGGGAAAAAGTTCACGATCGCAGAAAAAATCGCGGCCACCCGCAATTCAACAAAATATCAAAGTGTTCCGACAGCGACGAAACATTAACGGGGAAGCGTAACGCGGTCGAACATAAATTAAACTATCAAATGAAACTGGTGGAAACGGTGTTTTTACGTCCGTTAGTTACGCACTACCAATTATATTAACGATGCGTTTCAATTAAGCTAATATGCGCTCTGGACATCGCGCGATTCCCCCGCTGGGGGTTGTTGCGTTTTAACATGAGTAACGCACGATACGAAAACATCCTCCCGTCGAATAGAATTATACTGCAAGCGACACGGTAATGAAAATAGCGCCTGACATTCGACATTTTAATGCCCCAGCGTTTTCAGAAAAGTCCTTCCTCGCTGACTACATCGCCCCACGAATTTCCTTTCAAACCTCACATTCCTTCTCGATCAGGCGTTAAATATTCGCGGTACGAAAATTCCCTGGGATTAAAAAATCTGAAAACCAGGCGGCACACATGCCACCCACACGAACTGTTCCCTTTTCACCCGTTCAGAGGATTATTCAGTTCGAGGTTGTCACCGAGATACAAGCCTTAATGTCATGCACTCTTGTCGGTACTCACCCACGAGCAATTTAGATGTTCGGCAACTTGCAGAGCGTAATTTGCCGCTCCTCTCACCAGTGCCCACGGAGAAAGCGCGCTGCCAGACATTAGAACGCTGCGGTGAAAGAGCAGTCCTGCAACATTTAAAACGCGCCGTGAACAACACACGAAATTATGCTATTTAGCGTACGAACCCCACGAAATGTCCTCCTTCTCCTTTTCAAATTCATATATCACTAATTAGCCGCGCTTGCGGGCGAAAACGCTGGAGTGCGACAGAAAAACGAGCACAGAGGACGAAATACGAGTCCCAGGGGAGGCTAAGCACAGCCACTTCCGCTGGGTCATTATCGCGAGGGATCAAGTGCGCGAGCCAAGGTGGACTTAATCGGAAGTCGGGCTGTCCTCGGTGACGCAAATTCATTCGACTCGCTGGCACGAAGGTGCTGCTCGCAGTTTCGGGGCAGAATTCTAAACGCCTGCGGAAATTTGTAACCTTTGCCTCGACCCCTGTTGCCAACTGTCTACTGTGATTGTGGCTGGATTGCGAATGGGCGGAGCCGAAAATTGAACGAATTTCGGAGCCAGGGCACGATCGATGCGAAGTTTGAATAGAGGGGCAGTGGTGGTTATGGAACTGACCAGGGTCACAGGGTCGTGGCTATCATTGTAATTCTGTGCCTGAGATATAGCAGGACGAGTTACCAGCTCTGAACCCAGAGCTGACTCTGAGTTGAACCTGACCTGGGGCAAGGCTGGACTCAGACTTGGTCTGGAGCAGAACCTAGTCTGGACTCAGGTGAAATTTGGACTCAGACCTAACTTGGATCCACACTTAACTTGGACTCAGACATAAACTGGACCTAGACTTCACTTGGATCTGGAAATAGCTTGGATCTAGATATAATTTGGATCCAGGCCTGACTTGGGTCCACACCTAACTTGGACCCAGACCTAATTTGGACCCAGAACTAAAATGGACCCAGACCTAACTTGGATCCACACTTAACTTAAACTCAGACATAAACTGGACCTAGACTTCACTTGGATCTGGAGATAGCCTGGATCTAGATCTAATTTGGATCCAGGCCTGACTTGGATCCACGCCTAACTTGGACCCTAGACCTAACTTGGACCCAGACCTAACTTGTGTCTGGGCCTAATTTGAGTCCAGAATTAACTTGATTCCAGGCCAAACCCAGACCTAACCCACCCCTAACATAGAACAAGGCCTAGCCTGAGCTCAGACCTAGCCTGCACTCGTCCTAACCACTATTATCTTGATTCCTGTTGCCAACATTCTGCTCAGGACTCCACCAAACTATGATGGAACCCTAAAATTGAATAAATTTTGGTTCCACGATGCAACCGACGCGCCAGATCTTAAATAAATGAGCAGTGCTGGTTACAGAACTGACAGAGCTCCCAGGTTCACGGCTATCATCGGTAATTCTACTCCCGAGTTACTTAAATCCCAGACGTCGTTAATCTTCGTATTGAGAAGACAGTCTTCACTCGCGAGAAGTAATCCCATCGTGAAGGTTGACGAAGATTCATCATTATCTGACTGAAAGCAGCTCCGATGGCGGTGTGTTTCAAGAACAGATTTTTCATGGCTTTCTCCTGAGACAACTTTGATACACCAAGTATTTTCCACCGCGTGGTTATCGCGATCTTGGCTGGCTTTGTTGCTGAATCGTGATAACGTTGTCTCGTAGCTCGAGACAAAAGGGAGTTGCAGGGTTTTCCTTGGTTACTTGTTTAATCGGAAACTTGGGAGTCGTTAATCTTCGTATTGGGAGCTGGATCGCTCTCGGAGACTTTACTCTCTAGCTATTTCCGGTTTGGTGAACGCCGAGGCAATCGGTAATGGAATTGTTTCAACTTCTGATTGGTAAAGCACTAGTAGCCATATACTTTTCTTCTGAACTCTGGGTTAGGTCTGGGTTAGGTCCAAGTGAGGCTGGGTTAGGCACAAGTTAGCCCTTGATTGGCCACATATTTCTGCTCTGAAAGTTGTGTTAGGACTGAGTTAGGTGCAACTTAGATCTGGGTTGATCATATATTTTTATTTCAATCATATATTTTGTTCTCAAATCTGTGTTAGGTCTGGATTAGTAATATATTTTTGTTCCAATTATATATTTTATTTTGAGTTCTAGGTTAGGTTTGGGTTAGGTCTGGCTTCTCCCCTTATTTCTCTCTAACAACTCTGTAAACGAACCCTTCGTCTTCACTAACACTGTCACTACTTATTAAGAAGTAAGTCCACGTCTGAACAGTTTAGACTACACCCTATTGTCGTGTCACTGTCTATAGGCTGACCAACAATGACTGACAGTTTGCCTTCATTAGCGCACATTTCTCTCGCCTGACCCTTAATGACAATATCATATCAGACTCCTGCCGTGACCGAGGAAATTGGTTTTCACCTAGTTGATATTTCGATCAGACCCCTCCTGTCTCTCTAGAACACTGAATTCCCCTGAACCAGCTTTTCGAATGATCTTTCAATTCAGGAAACTGCGAGAGCGTTTTTCAGCTCGCAGGAAAGGTGACAGTTTTCATTAACTCGTAGGACTAGTGATTCTGTTTAGGTAATATCAGCGCGTCAAGGCAGTGTTACTGGCTGCAGCTGCTCAATATCCAGTCATGGGAAAATTAACCTGTCAGCTCACCTATTAATATGCATATGTCCCGTTGGGTAGCAGGCAAGATGGCGCTGGAACATCCGTCACTTAAGAGTTGCCTCTGCTTTGAGGGCCACACCAATTAAACTGAATTTATGTAAAACTTCCGCCCCCTTCGACCTCTGTCCAGCGATTTATTTCGAAATCAAGGCACAACAAAAAATCACCAGCAACCGTGCAAACCCTATTCCACACTTTTCGAAGTGCTTCGCCTTTGAAATTAACATATCCACCGAGAAATGTAAATCAGAGAACTCCACACGATTTTTAATTTCACTCCACTTGTCCCTGCTTTCATTACTCGTACATAAAGAAGTGTTCTACCCCCATAATTTATCAAACGTAATAGCCTTCGCAGTCCTATATAGGGTAACGACGTTCCCCTCCAGGAACTCGCTGGCTGAAACAGCGGGGAATCGAAAGTCGAGGGGGTGTGCGCGGAGAGGGAGGGGCAGCAGAAGTTTACACTCGCTGGTAATATTTATAAGTTCCAAGCGGCTTACGACCCCTCTGCCCGTGTCGCTGGCAGGGATGTTTACGCGGTCGATATTTAAATTAAGGGGGCACTCGAACAACTTTTTCCTCTTTGCCTGAAGTTATAAATACAATCTGTGGGCCAAATATTCGCGGTTCCAGGAAGCATCAAGCGTTTGCTTCTGTTTCCCCTTCACCCTGCGTGAACGAGGGAGAGACCAGCCGTTTGAAGGGTGGAAGCTTGAGAGGGAATAATAACTTTGGGCCCAGAGAGAGGAAGTGGAGAAGGGAATGAAGGGGATATGACGAACAGAGATCCACGGTGCTCGTGTCTTGTCCTCTGAGGGAAGAACTCGTTAACGACTTTAAAGGGACGAGACTGCTGGCGTATGCAGAGCGAGTTGCAGCGAGGGCTGCGTTCGGGGGTGCGCAGGTAGGTATACGTCATCCTGCAGCCACGGTAATGGGCAGCCGAACGTTATAGAGTAATATCGATCCGTCGTTTCCTCAGCGACTTCCATCCTCTCGCCTTTTCCTGTGTAAAAGTGCCCGCGGGCCGTCGCGATACAGCGTCCAACTTTTCCCAACGATCGCCCTTGTTCTAGTCGCGTCGTTAACTTCGTGTTGTTCTATGCCCCTTTCTTTGCTGGCTTCTCCGCACCTGTACGTTCCAGGCTTCGATGGGCGAGCTCAGCTTATTTCTGGGGCTGTGTGCGTGTACTCGAAAAGCCAAGAGAAACTTGGAAGCTAGGGAAAGTGGAAGTCTAGGGGAGACTGGAAATTTGGGGAAAGTAGAAATCTAGGGAAAGTAGAAGTCTAAGAGAAACTGGAAATTTAGGGAAAGTAAAAGTCTAGAGAAAGTAGAAGTCTAGGGGAAACTCGAAATTTAGGGGAATTTATAGCCTAGGAGAATTTGAGACCTAGGGGAAAATCAAAACCCAGGGAATCTTGAAATGCAGGGGCAACTGGAAGTCTAGGGAAGCTCGAGGTCCTCTAGGACCTAGAACTAGAAATCCAGGGGAATTTATAGCCTAGGAGAATTCGAGACCTAGGGGAAAATCGAAATCCAGGGGAAATTGAAGCCTAGGGAAGCTCGAGTCCTAGGGGAGTTCGAAGCCTAGTGGACCTCGAGCTAGAAGAACTAGAAATCTAGGGGAATTTAAAGCCTAGGAGACTTCGAGACCTAAGGGAAAATCGAAACCCAGAGGAATCTTAAAATCCAGGGGAAACTCGAAGCCTAGGGAAGCTAGAGTCCTAGGGGAGTTCGAAGCCTAGGGAAACTTTAAGCCCAGGGGAGCTCGAAGCTTAGAGAAGCTTGAAATCTAGGAGAACTCGAAGCCTAGAGAAACTTGAAATCCATTAGAGCTCGAAGCCTGAGGGGATCCTAAATCTAGAGAGATTCCAGGGGATTCTGAATCCAGTAGCTTCTGAATCTAGGAAATTCTGCATCTAAGAAACTCGAAATTTGCAAATCTTCTGATCCCAACCCAATTTCGATAAAAATTCCCTATTCCTTCCGAGACGGACATCTCAGGCACTCGAACATCTACGCACACATCCTGTTATCACTAGCAGCGTTCACTTCGCGGAGGGCAGACTGCACTCGTCAGGAACAATCCCCGCGGGCGATGGATTAATCGAGGCAAGCGAAACTGGACTGATTACATCGATTCCGCGGCCCTCATGTTTTATTGAATACGCTCGTTGCCCGCGGCACGAGTGCTCTTCGCTCGAGCCGCCACTCGACCAAGAAAGAAATCGTTTTGTCGGCGACGACGCGAGGATTCCTTTCACGGTCAGAAGCGCGCCGCGAAATGACCTCGTTAGGGGAGCGATTTCATCCGCGCCTTCAGCCGGACGAACGGGGGCCGAGTTTTAAGCCACCCCAGAGACTCTTTCCTCGCGGTGCAGCTTTTTCCTCTGTGCAGAGTCGAGAGCCCCGACGAAGGGACTGACACGTTTCAGAGACCAGGCTCCATAGACGTATCGACGTTTCTACAGGGTGTTTCAGGGTGTTTCACTTCGGGGGTTGGTTGCATGCCTAAAGCCTTGTCCAGGTTAGTCAGGGTACTTGAATTCGAGAGGGTTGATGCAAGAGATGGCAACTTGACCAATGTAGGCGTGTTATGTGAAGTTGACGTTTTCTCAACTCTTCCTCGCCTCTTGACGCAAGTTCAAGAGAAATCAGAAGAATAAATTAGTTTCAACACAAACTCAATAGAAAACAGAACAATAACTCAATCCTAAGTCTTGAAACATCCCTTCAAGTTTCTACTTAATCTAGGCACATTCAAATCAGTCAAGTTAGTTGACTTATTATATCAACTACTGCCTTAATATCCTTTCAATCTTGAAGCTTGAAATATCCTTTCAAGCTTCAAATAAAGTTGATGCCTCTTCAACTTATCTTAGTCTTACAAAGGGTTCAACCCACCAAGATCCACCTGTACGACTCTTCCCACTGCTTCCAAGCACACGACCAACAGACATATTACGAAACACCTCGTACACCGATCGTCTTTGTCAGGAATTCGAGCGACCCCTCAGCGTCGAGGAATATCGCGAAAAAATGTGTGGCGACATGGAACGTACGAGGCAGACTTTATCGGCTGATAAATTCACGGCTGCATCCAGCAGACTCAGAGCTTCTCGAGGCTGCTGATATTCAAGGATCCAGGGAGAAGCAGGACTGGAGATGGGAAGAATGAATAAAGGTCCCTTTGATGGATCCCAGCTGATACCGATTCTGTTTCGCCTGTCGCGCGGAGGGTTCCTAACCGCTGGCATTATCCGCTCGGATCAACCGTGCCGCGTAGATTAAATTCGATGGATTAGATTCCATCAGAGACGGTTGAAGGAGGTCTCGCGGAGGCATTTTAGTAATTGCGACCGAATGCTTCGGATACCTTCCTGAATGTAAGTTCCGCCAAAAGCTCTTGATAAATTCCGAGGGGCTCGGGCAGGATTAAGAGGGGCGGATTTATGCGATGCTTTGGACACAACTTGTGTCGAACGATTGGAGGGATTCATTATTTAAGGAAATATTTACTATCTTAGGTGCTTGGGTGACCACAGGCGTTGTTCTTTGAGGAAAATTGAAGAAATGTATGAGGCATAGCAGAGGTAGTATGATAAATCAGCTTGGAGTTGGATATAGTGGAGTAAGTAGTACGAGTCAGCCGCATGGCAGACATACTAAAGCTAGTAGAATAAATCAGCCTCGAGTCAGGTATAGTGAAGTAAGTAGTGCAAGTAAGCCACATGGCAGGCATACCAAAGCTAGTAGAATAAGTCAGTCTGAAAGGAGACATGGGGAAGTAAGTAGAGTAAGTCAACCCTGTGTCACACATAAAAAGGATGGTAGAGTAAATCAGTCATGAATTCACACATGTATCTGTCTTCATTATCTGTAATTAGAAAAACTACGAAAAACAGTAGAAACGAAATTGCGTCAGAGTATCGCTAGAGTGCATTGCCCTTAAATTCCCGCGCCAAATTCAAACGAAACAGGGAACTCGAATTCCTCTAGCATTCGACTATCCATTATTTCATTCTCGTTGCCATTGTTTTACTCCCCGAGTGTCACTTTCAACCGCGGTCGATTCACTCGGAAAAAGGACGACACCTCGCGTCCCAGAAAAGTTGCGCTCGTCGCCAGGCCGAGCGTAGAGGCGAGCAGAAGGCTCGTCTAATGAGACCACGAGCAGCGAACGCCACGCCGCCATTTGTGTCGCAAAATGCACTGCGTAATTTGCGCTGATGGTATCTGCGTCGGCAGCAGTCGATGAATGACGGCAATCCCTGGCAGGGGAATCGTTTTAATAGGAAACACGTCTCCTGCCTCGACTTTTGCCTTCCCTTTGACTCCTAATTCAAATTCCGCCACGTCGAGTTCCATTTAATTGCCCCTTCCTCCTAACTAAATTCACATTGATAAAACGATTACCGCGATATCGATCTATACCTGTGGCGATGGTGCAGGGTGCGTGAGGGGGTGGTTTAGGGGTGCATTAAATTAGCTGCAGATCAGCTGACGTAATCCTCATTGGCAGTCTCCAGCTGTAGTGAATTATTGCTCGGTCGGGCCAGCGATAAGCTCGTGCCCTGGGGTAGGCTACTTTGTTGTTTTTCTGCACCCCCTAGGATCGATCTGTCTTCTGTGCGCTGAAACCCCCCACGACCAGCTTCCGCTCACGCGACCATTATAAAGGAAGGACTTGAGGAGCGATTTTCAGCCAGGTTTGATTATTAATTTCGCCTCGCGATACGCTCGCGTCGTGTTTCAGAGAAATTTATGCACCCTGCGATAAGGTGGAGGGGGATGAAACGAGGGGTGGGAAATAAATTTGAGTGAAAAATTATCTTGAAATTAGAGAAAGAGGTTCAAGAAAACATAGGGTAAGTTTTCGTAATGGTATCACCTTCGCTGCCGATCTGATACGTGCGTCTACCCCAAACTGCCAGCAACAGAGCTCCCATTGAAGGAACATAGACTCCTCACGCGAAGACGCGTGCTCGGTTAATTGTGAAAAATTCTCATCACGCGTTATCGCGTAATCGGCAGCGAAGTTACTATAAAAAGTGCACGAGGGGGACTCAACGAAGTATGGACAAGGGGTTAAACAGCAATGGAAAATTTTCTACAGTCTTATGGGGTTGAGACGCCCTGTCAGAAATCGACGATCTTTGAGTTCTATCTAGCCCCTGTTGTTTCGCCACTTGTTCACGTCCAACGCTTTAATCTTGAATATTCCGTCAGTTATTTCTAGACTCGGCTGTTAAAAGGGTTAGCGTGACCCGGCGTTAATTATTCCGAGGGTCGGTGCGCGACAGAAATAAAATACTCGCCTGGTCCCGACACGCTCAGAGGGGGTGAATTACCTGTAACTCGATTAAAGAGTTGCGGCTTCTTTGTCGTTAGAAGAAATTCTTTTGATCTCTGCATCGAAGTTCGCGCACGTATTTACTCCCCTTAGCGTGGGAAAGTCTTTGCCTCTCTGGCACAACTATAAGACGAGAACGAAGATAGACGAAATTACGGTCCAAGTTTCGATTTCAAGTTGTTGAGAGTTAAAGAGAAATAAGTAAAATCAGTCACAAGTCAGAGAAGATAAAATCATTGTAATAAACAATGAACGAGACAGCGAGACGCCAGTAGAATAAGTCAGTCTTAAGCCAGACACAGTGAAGTGAGTGAAATAACTCAAGTTTACGTCAGACACAGCAAAGATAGTAGAATAAATCAGTCTAAAGTCAGGCATAGTTCAGTAAGTAGAATAAGTCAATCGTAAGTCAATCACACCACTGTAAGTAGAAAAGTCGGCCGTACTAGATTAAGTAAAATAAATCAAGCATACGGTATACACAGTAAACTAAGTAGAATAAGTCAGTCACATACCAGACGCAGTAAAGTAAGTAGAATCAGTCAGCCTCTCATCAGACACATCACTCTTACTACATTAAATCCCTACTCAGACATATTTAATATTCTTCTCTTTCCTCTTACTTTCACACATAGAACCACCCCCCATGATCCCTAGCACCTATCCCCAAACACCCCCTCTATACCAACAAACTCCAAATCCCCTCAAACTCCCATTACCTCGATCATGTACTCCCTTCAGAAGACCAACTAAATAAAAAAGAAAAACCAGAAAAGACAAGAAGGAACACGATGCACTCACCGTCAGGCACAGCGTGGCTGGTCATCAGAAAGTTGACGCAGGCAGCCCCAGTCCCGTGCCCGATCAGCGTCACGTTCCCTGGGTCGCCCCCGAAGTAGGCAATGTTCTCCTGCACCCAGTGCAGCGCCGCGATCTGGTCCATCAGGCCGTAATTCGCTGGTGAGCGTAAGTGCGAATCCGTGTTGGCGTTTAGAAAGCCTGTAATCAAAACAAGCTCGATTATGGTCGGTGCAGCGGTCTCTGGCTATCGGCGTGAGCGTGTAACCGCCCCCGAAATTACCAGGGCCCATTCTAATCGGGATTAGGACGAGCCGATGGATCCGACAACGATGCGCTATGGATTACCGCCCGCGGCTGTAAATTATTCTTTACGAGCTTCTTGCGGCCCGTTCGGCGAATCCCGACCGACTGTATCGCTATTTCCGCCCCGAGGATTTGCCTTGAATCGAAAGCAGGAAATTGCTTCGATGGAACAATAGTCTGCGAAGTTTTCGAGTTTGTAGGGATCGCTGTTCGATAAATGGAAGAGTCAGTTAAGCGGGCATTCTGGTCTGGGATGGGTATCGATGAAGGGATGAGTCGGCCGAGGGAGCATCTTCGCGAGGGGAAGGGTTGGGTTAGGTCTCCAGAAATAACTTTGTGGCAAACTTTGCAAACACTTTGGAAGAAAATTAAATAATCACTAATTTTAGGCAGGAAAATTAGTAATGTTTGAGGTACTGTAACTCTGTTGAAAAAAATCGCAGGAGGCCGAGCCTGGGCTCATTCTAAGGGGCTGAGGCTCTGCTTTAACATCTCTGAGTTGGATTTGTAGGAAAAAAATTCTGCACTTTACGACACGCTGGAACAGAGAGGGTGGTTTTTCGTCCGAATGTTTTCCAACTTCAGACAACGCTCAGGGATTTGATAAATTTTTCTTGCGAAATCTTTTAGGGGGAACTTCAAGGGGAATCCCTCCCCATTCGAATGAGACAAGAACGAGTGATTTATGATTTTATTTTGCCGACTTATGGCCCTCTGAGTGAAAAGTGAGCTGCTGGCTTCGGAATCGTGCAGTGATCCAGAGCCCGAAAAAGTAGTCAATCTTTGGGCTGCTGTATCTCCGTCAAAAAAAATCGCAGGGTGATCAGCCTAGTCTCATTCAAAAGAGCAAAGCCTCTACTTTAACATCCCTTAGTTGATCTTGGTCGAAAAAAATTCCCCAGTCCGTGACACGCCGAGAAATGGAAGCTGGTATTTTCGCGAATGTTACCTAACTTTGGATGACCACCAGTCACTTGAAGAATTTTTTTCGCGATCTTTCTTCATGGAATATGCAAGCTAGAAGCCTCCCCTGTCGAATGAGACCACGGCGAGTGCTCTGCGATTTTTTTTCGCCGAGATATCGAGGTCTGAATGAAAAGTGAGCCTAAAGCCGCTGAATCACGCAGTGATCGAGACCTCGAAAAAGTAGTCAATCTTTGAGCTGCTGTATCTCGGTCAAAAAAAATCGTAGACGGATGAGCCTGGTCTCATCTTATGGGGCAAAGCCTCTACTTTAAGACCTCTTGATTGAACTTGGCCGAAAAAAATTCTCCACTCCACGACCTGCCGAAGAAGAGAGGGTGGTCTTCCCCGAATGTTTCTTGACTTCGGACGACTACCAGGCACTCGATGAATTTTTTTCGCAATCTTTTTTGATAGAATATTGAGGGCGGATCCCTTCCCTATCGAATGAGACCACGGCGAGTGCTCTGCGATTTTTTTTCGCCGAGATATCGATCTCTGAATGAAAAGTGAGCCTCCAGCGTCTGAATCACGCAGTGATCCAGACCCCGAAAAAGTAGTCAATTTTTGAGCTACTGCCTCTCGGCCAAAAAAAATCGTAGAGAGGTGAGCCTGGTCTCATTTTATGGGGCAGAGTCTCTACTTTGACATTCCTGAATTGGACTTTGCCGAAAAAAATTCTCCACCCCAGGATTTGCCAAGAAACAGAGGATAGTTTGCACCCCAATCTTTTCCAACTTCAGAGGATTGCCAAGATGGTGATAAATTTTTTTCGCGATCTCTTTTGGGGTGATATCAAAGCTGAAGCCCTCCCCTTTCGAACGAGACCTTGTCCAGTAATCCACGATTTTTTTTCGCCGAGTTATCGCAGTTTGAATCAAGTGTTACCAAAGAAACCCTAGAATGAAGTGGCACCCTAGGTACATTTTGCATTTAAACTGCGATAACTCGGTGAAAAAAAATCGTACATCAATTTCTAAAGGCTCGCTATAAAGGGGAGGCTCCCACCTTCAATTTCACCTGAAAATCGACTGCTGAAAAAATTTATTAAGCTCCGTACATACATATGAACTTGAAAAACATTTATTAAAAAATCCACCCTTTCTTCCTCTCACACTCAAATATAAAGAGGTCTCCAGAAAATTTCAATGCAGGGGTAAAAACCTTCACACGTTGCCCTCTGAAACAAGCCCAGTCTCTTCTCTCTAGAATCTTCTTTCAGAATATCTCAACAGTTTAACCTTCCACAATTCTTCATCCCCAAATCACTCATCCCCTAATTTTTCTGACAAGTCTAAAACAGTCCCTTCAGAATACAGCTACCCTAGCCTAGGTTAGATCCCAGCCAGTTCCAATTCTCGCGGCCACAGGTCCCCCCCAGAAGACTCCTCCAAAACACCCCTGAAACCGATTTCCAGTAAACCTGAATAAAACATTGTATGCAAAGCCATGAAATCGACCATACTTGACCTAGACCGCAATACGAAATCGAGATGATCTATGTGCTTTGGGAGCACATGGTAAATATGCAGGGGACGCGTGCACGGGAATACATGGCGCCTCTTCCTCAGGAGGCTCCAAGAGGAATAAGGAGGCCAGCTCTTCCTGCTCGCCATGCTTCCGTCTGCCATAAATACGCTGTTCCAATCTGCAGCATCGATTGATAGCGATACCTTGCGCGGCGATATGCAAAACACTACGCGTCGGGCAGCAGCGAATAAATCGTCCGATTATTTGATCGGCGAACGCGCTGCTCTGGATTCATTGACGTTTAATTGGACACGATGGGCTCCAGAATTCTCCCTGATCCCCCTCCGCCCTGCACCCAAACTGATTTTGCAAATATTAACGAACGCGCCAATGCAGGACTCGATGAAATTTTTCCCGCGGCTTAAAGGATCGCAGACGGGGCAGCTTTCTCTGCGTTTGTGACGCCAATCGAGGCACCTGGAAAATTATTTTCGCGCGAATCATTGCGTAGTAATTTTCTCGGTTCACGAAAACGCGGGGATTGAATTTCGTCGGGTGTTTAGGGGTGAATCGGGGGATGAAAGCGTCGCCCCTCCGCGCGGGGAGCGGTTAAAGAGTTCAGCTTCGTGTTCGACGCGTAGGGACTGATTTGGATAATTGATTATTTACAGCGCTCGGAACGTCGGTGCCTGGAACGACGCGTCGAGCGATCCACTCGCCCCTTCGATGTTTGAGCCCTCTGGCAATTGCTCGTTTGCGAAACGATGGACGAAACGATTTGCCGCTTGAAAATTCCTTTCAAACGCTCCCCGTTGTTCGAGGGCGCGCATTTTTCGACGAGTGTCGACGAGCTTCCCGAATTATCGATTTGGCAACGGTGAACAGACAACGAAACGACGTTGACCCATTTTTAAGGGACAGGAAAGCCTCTCTTGTTAAGAGTGACGCAACAAGACGAGCGTGCCGAGCGATCGGAAATCTCTTACTAAGTCGTGGAACACGCGGAGTGGTTGGAAAAATGGAAAGTTCGATACCTCGGAGTAGAAGAAAGTATTGAAGCTATAAATGTCGGGAGGAGGAAAGGAGTTTTTGCATGAGATGGAATGGCAGCTTCAGTGAACTCTGAGTTTGATGTTTAATATGAAAATCAAGGATGAAAATGCCCCTGAGGCTTCGTTTCAGAGTTACTAGTTTTTGAGGAAGTGCCTAAAATTCTGTGTGAATTGTGCCTGATGTATGATTTATCGTAGTGGTGTGGTTGTGTCTGAGTCAGGGATTATTCTACTGATATTTCTGTACTTTATTTCGGTCTAATTATATTGATTTCTCATTATGTCTGACATAGGATTGACTTTTACTACTGATTTCTCGATATGATTTGTATGTCTGACTTGGAAGCGACTTATTTGATTAATTTCTAGGTGTTTTTCACTTGGAGCTGATTTATCACAATAGCTTCTAAGGGTGTCTGACCTGTGATTGACTTATTCTACTGATTTATTTTCCTATCTAGCTTGAAACTGTCCTATTCTACTGATTTTAAGGTATACCTAACTCAGGACTGATCTATTACATATATTCCTAAGTGCGTCTGATTAGGAATTGACCTACACTACTGGTGTGTTGCTTCAGACTAACATATTTTATATACCTGATTGGTTCTACCAATTTCTCGACATGCCTGACATGAGACTGACTTCTCCTACTGATTTCTCTCTGCGTATGACTTACGGTTGATCTACTCCACTCAATTTCTCTGTGTCTGGATTACTTATACCACGTCGATATAGAATAACTACATACTCAGGCATAACGCTGTCAGTAGAACAAGTCATTCTTAAATCAGACACAATAAACCCAGTAGAACAAATCACTCCCAACTCAGACACTCTTCACCCCCACTTCATACGGTTCCTCAACAACACCAATCACTCTGAAACGAACCCTGAAACCCAACTGAACAGAACCAAGCATCCACCGACTCTCCCTCACGAGAGAATCAAGTTCCCCCACGTCCCCCTCGACATCGATTTTTAATCGATCCCCCAAAAGTTCTCGTTCGAAGTCGACGTCCCAGCGATAAACGAGGCAATCGACTCGCGGGTCTAACAGGAATAAAGAAGAAAACGACGTGGCTGGGCGGCAGGGCCGAAGGGATTGAAAGTTGAGCGGGTTGCCTGGCAACCAGGCAACCAAATCTAATAGGAAACTCATTACGGCCAGGTCTTCCGTTTCACCAAACTAAATTCTTGACTCTGCCTCCGTTTCCGTGACAGCGGCTGCTGCTATCCCCGCGTCTGCTCCAGCAATATACGCCGCGACCCACCCAGTTCTTCCAGCCATGATATATTCGAATGACGTCAGCGCGATTCTTCGACTGAGAGCTAAGAGGGCTGCTCTGCTGGCGACGGGACACGTATTCCTGGAAATGAAACCGACGTTCGTGGCCCTCGCGGAGATTAATCGGAAACTCGCATGAGGAGCAATTGTCGAAGCTGGGATCCTTGCTATTGGGTAAGCTCGCGTTGCCAGAGGAGAAGACAGAGACTCAGGGAAGGTTGAGCTAGGGGTGGTGAGGGAATTCATGGTTTTCCTGAGCTTCCCCTGGGCAACACTGAGGGCCCAGCGCTTCCCTGTGATCGCTATCTCGAGAGGGAATAATGGAGGAACGTTTAGGGTGTTGACTGGCTACATTCTCGCGTTCCTTGCGTGTGAGCTTCAGGAATAGGAGGAATTTTTGAGCTTGGCTACCGTTAATTTTACATGGAAATGAAGCAGAATTTAGTTTCACGGTGCTTTCGTTTTTTCCAGGCTTTCTGGGCCACCCTTTTGGCCAGAGGTAACTGCACGCGTTCCTCGGCATGCAGACAATGTAACAAGGTTCCGTTTCTTGAATTGCATCCCCGCCGTTTTGTGCATTTGCAGAATTTTCGTACTTTTCAGTCTGGCAAATATATGCGGCCGCGAAATCTGGAACGCTTAGCAGCTTAAATTTCCAGCGAAATTTCTGCGTATGTGGAATGGTCTTTTAAGGTATCCTTGAGGAGGAAATAGGGTGGGAATTGTTTAGTCTAGGGGAGGCAGCAAGAATCTGATCCAAACCTAACCCAGACTTAAACCTAATTTATCTCAATTTAGAGTTGAGTTAGGATCATTTCATTTTATAGTAATAGGGGCTAACTTGGGTTAGGTAGGTGTTAGGCCCAGGTTAGGCTTGAATGATGATAGAAACAAGCCAAAGTCAAGTCCAAGTTGAAGTCCAAGTCAAGTGGAAGCTCAAGTCAAGTCAAGTTCGCGTCGAGTTCACGTCAAGTCTAAGTCAAGTGGAAGCTCCAGTAAAGTCAAGTCGAAGCTTAAGTCAGGTCAAGTCGAAGCTCAAGTCAAGTAAAGTCGAAGCACAATCCGAAGTCAAGTTTACGTCAAGTTCAAGCCAAGTCCATGTCAAGTGGAAGCTCAAGCTAAGTCAAGTCCACGTCAAGTCCAACTCAAGTCCAACTCAAGTCGAATCTCAACTCTGAATCACATATTTGCTGTCTCCTCTACCCTGAACAATCACCAACGCGTTCCATCAATAACTGAACACCAGAAGGAAACAATTTTCACCACCCCTGCCTCAAAAATTCAGACTAAACCCCGACTCTCTCCGCCATCCAAAATTCACCCTCGATAAACGCAAAGGGGCTGGCGAAAAAAGTAAAAATAAAAAACGATCGTTCGAAGGTATCGCGATGAAGTCCCGAGAAATATCGAAATTTGATTCCATCATTACTCCGTTGGAACGGAAGAGGCTCGGTTTCAGGAAGCACGTACCTCTCGCGGCCACAATTTTCGCTGTTCATTTTTCTCGTTTGCACTTCGGTCTGCAAAAGTGACGCGGCGCTTTGTGTCGAACGAAAAGTCGCGGATGGTGGGCTCGGGGGGCCAGAGGTGGCGCAGGATTGGGATGGGGCGCGATATCCAGCCGCGGCTATGCACGCCCATGTACCGGAAAATTTAAATCAACGAGTAACGTTCAGCAGTTCCATTGTAACGAGAAGAATAGAAGACACGGAAGTGCAGCACGACAGATACTCCGGAGGTTGAATATCAAATGGGATATGACCGGTGCTGGTTTATTTCTATTCTAGTTTCGCGCTCTTCCCCCCTCCTTTGCAAGGTCGCCCATCCCCTTTCTTCGCTCCGTGAATTATCTGACAGCCCTTCGATCGCTTTCCATACTCATTTCTCTTTCCTCATTCGATAGCGACAAAAATTGAATCCTGAAGATTCGATGCACCCAATGTTCTTCTTTGGCTCGTGTCTCTTTTTTATTTTTCCTCGTGTTGATAATATATTTGAGGGAGAGTATAGCAAAATTTAGGGAAGAAAATGATTTTTATTGTATGTCCTTTATAAACTTGCAGATATAAAAAATACGCTTGCGGGTGAAATTAGAGAAATTGTTGGTCTTTGAGCTGCTGTAACTTTGTGAAAAAAGATCGTAGGGCAGTGAGCCTGGAGTCATTTTAAAGGGCAAAGTCTTTGCTTTTTTACACTTGAATTGAATTTTTTCTGAAGCCTCTTCATAGTCGGCTGGGGAGCAAGAAAGAGAGGGTGGTTGTTCGCTGAATGTTTCAACTTTAACCGTCTGTACGGAGCTTAAGAAATTTTTTTGGAGGTTTGTTTTAGGGTTAAATTAAAGCTGGAAGCCTGCACTTTATGAGGAGTCCTTAGAAATTGATCTACGATTTTTTTTTGCCGAGTTATTTCACTTTGAATGAACAATGTGCTTTGGTACTACTTGATTTGAAATGTATCTTGGGTGTTACTTTATTCAAATGACGATAACTCGGCGAGAAAAAATCGTAGATCAATCACTAAGGTCTTATTGCAAAGGGGAGGCTTCCAGCTGTAACTCTACCTGAAAAAGAATCGCGAAAAAAATTTATTAAGCTCTGTACAAACATTTAAAGTTGGAAGACATTCAGGGAAAAAACATTCCCTCTTTCGTGTCCTGTGCCTGAGTACACAGGCATTTGAGCGAAAATTCTTTTCAGGGGTGAGCAAGTAGAGGCTTTGCCCTTTCGAATGAGACTAGGCTGACTGTCGTATGATTTTTTTTCGCAAAGTTACAGAAGCTCAAATATCGACAATTTTTTGGTCCAAAACTAGTGTTCCTGTAATTTTGCTGCTAACACAGGTGTATAAATTTCTCATAATAAACCACTTATCTTGCGTTGGGAAAGTGTCTCAACCACCCTGCAATTTTTCTCTAGCAATGCATTTGTAAAGCAGGGTTACATGCCCGCGTGACACCTGCATACCATGCCACGCTCGCGATACCAACTAAAAAAATTGCTCACTCGATATTATCGCCACTGTTTTACACTTACAAGTCTCAACTGCGATAACACCTCGCAAGAACCGTAATTAGAAGTTCTCCAAACCACTCGCAATTCTCATTTTTCATCGTCTCGCCAATATTTTCTGCTGTCAGTTATCGCGTTAAAAAAATATTCCACAGCAATTTGGTTTCGAAATAGAACTGGACATTCAGCAACAGAATTAATTGCATGCAGCTGAAAAAGTGGTCGATTGAAAATGAATTAGCGATCGTGGCGCAGGGGAGAGAATTGCTTCGAAATTCTGTGCCAAAACGGTTAGTTACACTTTTTGTATACTGCATCGCCAGTTTCAAATATGAAACTGAATACTGTTCCCTGGTAAAGAGAGAAGTGCAACTTGCTCCGCCGACTGCCTCGGTCCTGCGAAATTAAATGTAAATTTCTGTATTATTCTTGGCGATTTCGGGTAATATCCGCCGCTTGTGTACCCTCGAATTATTCGTCGACTTCATGCACGCTCTGAGGGGCTGCTAACCGCGTCGGGATTATTAGATGTGTCGGAGCATTCGAGGGACCTTCTTCATTTGCGTTTCAAACTGTTTGAAGAGCGAATGGGAGAACTGCTCGTTGATTGACAGAGTTGAAGGGTTCGTGGGGTAAAGGAGGAATGTTAAATTTGTCGGAAATTTTGAGGGGTGATTCTATGCATCAAAATAGGACAGAAATGAAGAATAATAAAATTGAGTTTAAGACTTCCTTTCAGAGATATTAATTTTTGAAAAATTTGTAGATTTAAAGGCAGTCAAATCAGTAGAATGAGTCGATCATGGATCAGACGCGACGAGATTAGTAGTATAAGTCAATGCCAGGTCAGATAGAGCAAAATCAGTAGACTAAGTCTCTCTCAATACAGAACTAAATCAGTAGTATAAGTCAATGGCAAACTAGAAATAGAAAAATCAGTAGTATAAGTCAATGGAAAGTCAGACAAATCAAACTGGAATTCTAGGAATATTCTCAAGAATTAGTACTTCTTGAACGTAGCTTAAAGTACACTTTTGTTTTATTTTAGAGCGTAGAATCGCCCTTTAAAATCTCTCAAATCGTCGAACACCCTGTACAGCTGAACTCCCAGAAACTAAACTGCTAACTTTAACTCATTCGCACTCCACAGTGAAATTGATTCGACTTCCCTTATTCCAATTCCTACCCCCTTGGAGACACTGCTCCTCACGAAGTAGAATTTTCTTCCTTTCTGTGTAACTTTGAGGTGATTGGAGCTGTTGGGACCGTGGCGTGGAAAATTGACGGGGATTTAAATTTCAAATCGCGAAAACTAATTTAGTGGAGCTAAACTGCATGCTATTAAACAGCGGAAGATATCACAGAGCCTGTTAGAGTTATTACTAGACTATATACATTCCTGGGAAATATAAATTAACGAAAAAATTGGATAATGCACTTCACGAAATATACTAAATATCTAAAATAAAATATCTAGATACTAAACAGTGAATGACATCACAGAGCTTGTTAGATCTATTAGTACATTTCTACAAAATGTAAATTAAAAAAAATAATCCACTTCATATTGCATTAAATAATGAAATGAGACAAAATAATCCATATATGCATAAATATTAATGACGTATAATAATAACGAAGTAAATTACACTTCTAAATATTAAAACTATGAGACAAAATCCTACTCAGGTCCACCCCTCTAGTTCACTCTATGAAGATATCAATTTTCGTAAGCCAGTCTAGTCTAGTTACAAGTTATTAATTCCCGTGGTTCATGAAACCTCTTTACTAATCGATGTTTGGACAAGTATCGAACAAAGCGACTTACCCAAAATGCCAAGCCTGTAATTTATGGTGACGACGACAACACCTCCATAGCTAGCTAGCACGCTGCCATCGTAGGGATTGCCGCTGCTCCATTCGTAGCTCTCCCCATGCACGAACACGATTACGGGGTATCTCCTTCCGCCCCCGTCCCTCGAGCCAGCTGTAATCAATAAAATTATCTGGTGATCGATCGGCACCGCTGGCACTTGATAGTTCACGTCGCGCATCCTTAAAGAGCCATTTTTCAAAGGCGTCGATCGAGAAACTTTCGACGTTAGAAAGGATCCCCAGCAGCTTCGCTGAGCTTTGCTAAACAAAGTCGAAACAGTCCACATGGATCCACCGATCCACCGTTAATTAATTAATCAAAATAATTACCTCTGATTTGCGCTACAGGGTTTCAGTCTTTCAGTCAGATCTTTTTCTCGTAATTCAGCCTTTCGTTCCCCCAGCTAGCAGGTGTCGATTTATCGACAGTGTCTCTGATATCGATTTAGCTTTAGCGGCTCAAAGACGAAGAGGCGGCATTGTGACAGTGGTTATTAAGCCTCTTTTATTTTGCTCCTTTTCAGGGGGCTCTTCACGCGATACTTTTGCAATTTTAATAAGAGTGCTTTTAAATGGTCAGAGAAAGCGCCTTTCTAGGTCCTCATGAATTTATTTTCTTTATACAGTAGACTTTAATCTCGCGAAGCGGTCTTTCACTGATATCTAAGATTTTTTAATGGAAAAGAAACACAAACGCGATACAATTCGATGCAAGATCATAGAAATATTTGAAAACTTTTGTACCTTCATTCTGGGGGTGTCAGAATTTATGTTTTCAGAAAGAATACAGAATCTTTTTTTAAATAAAAATAAGGGTTCAAGAAGACAGTATTGAAGCAGAAAATTTTCAAACCTCACTATCTCTAAAACAAAAGCATGTAACTTATGTATTCTTGCTTTATAACCACAGAATTGACACCTAAAATATAGAATTTATATTTTCAAAAAGAATACACTACTTTTTTAATTAAAAAATGAGGGTTTAAGAGGGCACAAATCCACGAAACACAGTATTTAAGTAGAAACCTTGAAACGCCACTAAGTTGAAAACAAAAACACGTAACTTAGATAGTTTTGCTTTATATCCACAGAATTTTCATCGTCGAAACTGGACTCGCCTCGATTCACGATATTTCAATGCACAATGGTCGAGTGAATGAAAAAAACCCTCGATGCTTTACGGTTCACTCATCTCTTACGCTGAGTCCGACATTAAACACTTTTTATTCGATCGAAAGCTTTTAAAATGCAGTGGCGGCAGAAAATTATGTGGTGGATCGTTTCCCGCAGAAATTTTCACTGAGCGGAAGAACGGCTCGAATATTATCGGAAACTGATAATATCCCAATACTAACAATATCACCGACATTTGCATACACCACATTATCGAGTTATTAGCGCGAAATTCTTCCCCTATTATTTAAATTTCCGCACGAAAATTCCGCTGAAGATTGTTTTCACTGGAGTCCACGTATCACGCGAGGAGCTTTCGCTGTCAGAATCAAAGCCACTTCACTGTCCGACGGCTGAAAAACAACTGACGGATAATGAAGGTTAAACCTGACCCCGCGACCCGAAAGTGATTAACCCCACCACTTTCCTCGGCTCCTTTTCGAGGTTACCTGCTTTCCATCTCTAGTAGCAATTTTTTCCAAGAATTTATTTTGGAATATACTTTCCACGTAATTTATTTTCTATTAACAAAAGGGAGGAGCTACGAACACAATTTTCTCTCGTTTTTTAAATAGATAATGCATAATAGATTTTTGATATAAGAGGTACTCCACTCTGGGCGATCAAAAGATAAAAGAAATATTAAAAATATTTTTCACTGCATTAAAGACATTGCTAATTTTATCTCCAAAGAAATAAATTTTATTTTTGAATACATCTATTTTTGTAAATGTGCTGAAAAGTGATTCCCTGTCCAAAAGAAGAAATTAGAAAAATTTGTTTCATAGTATTAAAAATATTGCTCCTTTTTCGCTCCCATTTCTAAAGGACTGATTCCATTATTGAATCCATAGAGTTCGGTATTGAATTTTTGGTATTGTTTCGAGTGAAACTGACGTGGATTGGATTCGAAGGACATCATTCGAGAGATCTGCTCGACCGATTGAATCCTTCGAACAGGACTCGCGAGCCATTATCTGGCGACACGCGACGTATCGGGTTCGAGATAATTAAAACGGGAATTCACGAATGCGAGAGCGGAGTACGTCAATCGGATTTAGTATGCTAATACGGGTCTGGGACACAGGAGAGCATGATCGTTGCGGTAGGTAGCAGCGTCGGTCATAATTCAACAAATCACGCGTTACCACTGCAGCTATGAGCAATACTGTTCATACGATGCCATCCGATCTTCGTTATTGGTCCGTTCCAACGTATCAAAGGGAAGGGAAAGGGAAACAGTTTCGAATAGCTGTAATTTCTGGTCCCCTTAAACTCAGGTACTGCTACACTGAGGTATCTCTACATTCAGGCACGTTGCTATTCAGGTACCATTAAAATCTGACAGGAATAAAATTAGGTACCATTAAAATTAGGTGCTTTAAAAATCAGGTACCAAAAATCGAGACATTATGGAAATCAGGTACCATTAAAATCTAAACGCTATTAAAAATCAGGCACCAAAAAATTAGACAATATTGAAATCAGGTACCATTAAAATCTAGACGCCATTAAAAATCAGGTATCACTAAAAATTAGGCACCATTGAAAGCCAGGTATCGTTAAATTCAGGAACTTGTTGATTCAGATGCTTTTGAATTCAGGTACCCCCAAACCCAGATATTTCTGCGCTCAGGCACTCTTAAATTCAGGCACCACTTACTTCAGGTACCTCGAAACCCAGATATTTCTACGTTCAGGCGCTCTTAAATTCAGGTATTGCTTATTTTAGGCACCTCTAAACTCAGATATTTCTACGTTCAGGCACTCTTAAATTCAGGTATTGCTTATTTCAGGCACCTCTAAACTCAGATATCTCTATGTTCAGGCACTCTTAAATTCAGGTACCCCTCAATTCAGACACACTTGAGCTCAGGCACCTCGATACTCAGGTACCCTTGAATTTGGGTATCCATAATTTCAGGTGTCCTTCATTCAGGTTATCAGTAATTTTATGTACCTAAATACCTCTAAAACAAAAACAAAAGTAGAATCAATTCAGATGTAAAAATCATCTAGATATTTCACTTACACCAAGAGACACAAAAGCCTGGCAATGAGTCGGTTTTACTTCCCGCTTAAGCCCTTCTTTGCATTCCCTTCCCTTTATTAACTAATTTACTTTTATAAAGAGAAATCGTCCGCAGGAGAATCGGTCGTTTCATTGTTCCCTTTTTATGCTTTTTAATAAACAGAGGATACGAGGTACCACGACGTAAGTTACATTCTACATTTTCCCCTTTTACGTCCTTTCATCTGTTCTTATCGAAGGAAATAACTTACAAGTTTAAAAAAAACGGCAACGAGGAACGCAATTTAAACGACTCCCTTTCTGTTTATATTTCATCGGGGAAGATGATGAAACTTGAAAGAGTTCCTATAAAGCTAACTGCATTCGAGTTTATAATAAAATACAGACCGATAACTTTCGTACAAGTAATTGTTCTGCGCTCGTTCCCTGATTCCTTTGCCATGGTTTTCAATTTTTCTTCAACCCCTGTCTCCCTTTCTTATCCTTTCTACTGCGACAGTGTACTTCCCTGAAGCTTCCCCAGTTACTGCAGCTCCCTTTGATCTCGTTTCCCAGTTTTTGCTATCTTCGCCTCTAAAATCGCCCTCGTTGTTCCCTCTCACTCTACCTACCACCTGCAAATAATATTCCCTAACGCATGGTCCTTAAGCCACGTCTCCACTCTCCAAATACTTCGTACAACGAACAGCAGAGCTTATCGACGACTCCTCCCAATTTGGTTCTGCGTTTTATTGGGCCAGCAGGAAAGCTAGCATTCTCCCGCCACTTATTTCGAGTTTCCATTACACGAGAATTTCCCGCAGAGCTCAAGTCCCATCTCGAACCCCAGCCCACCCCCTTTTTCCCTCGACGAGTTTCGAAAAATTTCGAGTAAAAGAATCGCCGATAGCTCTCAGCGTACAATCGATCCTGTCGTGAAATTTTCTGACTCGAGGGGCTTCGAGGAGCCTTATCTGAGGGCGCGAGGCGTTCTCAGGAGGAATTTAATCGGCGAGTAAGCCAGGTTGATCGACATTTTCGGCAGTGGCAGCGCCTGACAGGCAACCATCGACGATGATAAATTCAGCGGACTGTGCTGGATGGCGTTAAGGCGCGGACATTCGATTTTATCGGGCGTGCACGATACATTATTTCAGCCGGTGAATAAATTTGCTGGAGCACTGTCAATATTTGATACGATGTGCAAACAGTTTCGTGTGCGGGGAACGCCTCTAACGGACTTTACATATTCATAAAGCCGCGCTGCTCTGCAGTTTGATCGCAGATGGTAAACGGGGAGTAGGAACCATGGCTGGATGCCGAATCACTTTATTTTCTGCGCGTGGTCGTGCTGTGTAATCCTCCCTCGTGGATCGTCATCTCAGGCGATCAAATTTGTTATTTATTTGTTTGTCCGATTTAGGTCGCGTTCTCTTTGGCGAGGTCTGGTGGCCATGGCGAAAATGGGATATTAGGAATAGGCGTCGGGATGAGTTAAGATCGAGGCAGACGTGAGGAAATGAGTGAAACAAGGAAATCAGTAGGCAGATATAGAGAATCGGTAGAACAAGTCAATTTAGAGTCAGACGTCTGGAAACTAGTGGAATAGGTTTTAAATTATAAGTTAGATATGTAGAAATCAGTAGAAAAATTCTAACCCAGACACTTAGGTATCAGTAGAATAGGTAAAGCTTAAGCCAAACCTCGTGGAATTAGTAGAGCAAGTGTGCCTCAAGTCAGACATTCAGACATCTGTAGAATAAATCAATAGAATACGTCAACAACTGGTCAGATATCTATACCATAATAGAATAAATTTAAAATACGCTAGAAATCAGTAGAACAAGTCAATCGCAAGTCAGACACCCACAATTCAATAGTATAAAGTAGTTCAATAGTAAAATTCCAAATAAAGAATACTTAAAAGTGACCAGAATAAATCAATCTCAAGTCAGACCTAGCAGAACAAGTAGACGAAGTCAATCCCAAGTCAGACACCCATCAGGCGAATTATAAAACTTTCAAGAATGAATACCTCTGAAGCGAAACTCCAGTGTGCATATTTCTATCTGGACTACACACTTTCGTTATCAATATTTTAGCAAGAAAAAAAGAAAGCATCGAATAGTATTCATCGGAGGTGTCCAAAAATAAAAGCAGCCGCCTGCAGAAAGAGGATTTTACGGGAATAAAGGAACGCTTTCCTTTAGTTGGCTTCCAAGTTTCACGAACTCCTTTCAGGATTGCGTTACTTGATAAAACAGAGGATGTATCTCTAAGAAGATTTCCTTAAAAGGAAGAGGCCGAAGGGGGGGAAGACAGAGAACGTCCGCGGTACGAAGCAACTTTTGCGCACCGACGACGAACTTAATTTCTAAATGCCATTCCCGACTGCAGAATCGCACGATTTTCTATTAAAACCCTCTTTCTACTCGGCTGGTAAAAAAGTCTAACCACCACGATTCCTGTCTCCCACGATTTTATCTGTTACGAGTACACGCGAGGGTACAAGGGGGAACAGTCATTGCTGGCGAGCTTATTCTTTACGACGGAACGGAAGCACCGAACGTGACGAAGGTTCGTGGATTTCTGTCGGTTTAAAGCCCGTCTCGGGCCATCCCCTTCTCCCAGAGAAATAGACTAGATAAAGAAAATCCACAACAACGAAACGTGCGGGGGCGGTGACGAAACTTTTATAACTTCCGAATTGAATTTCATAAATCCTGAAATCGTTGTCTCTCAGGGATGTGAGTTCTTTCTAAAATAATCGTTTCACAATTTATAACCACTCTGTCGAATAAAAACCCTCTCTTCCACTCTTCAAAAAATATCAAGTTTCCTTAAAAATGTGATTCTATCAAATTTGTATCTTATAAAGAAATATAAAAATACTGAAAAAGAATTCCTTCTCACTTAGTACCAAGAATAAAAAATATTAAGATTTCACGAATCTGTCAATTTCTCCGTGGTGAAAAATGAATTTCCAGGGAAGCAGAATTTAACTTTCGACCAGCCTCGAGTCCAGCCAACTATATCCAGTTCGTTCTCATGTATTTGCGGCAGACTGAGGGGTGCATTACAGTTCTGAATGGCATTAACAATTCCAAACGCGCCAGCGAGAATTCCGCTCCGTCACTGGGCGCCAAACTATCTGGCCCCGGCACTGTTTCGTCCCTCGAACAATCGTGGGTGGGTTCGTGTGGTGGCTGCAGGCCGCGTTTTCATCGACGCGTCCTTTTCGCCGAACAGGCGGCGCTGGGACAATGTAGCGACGGGAATATTACGAGATATAAACTGGACTAACACGATGTAATTCTGCTTAGCATGCTAACTGCGTGTTCAGTTGTAAGTCCAGAGGAGGGTGGTCACCCTTATCCCGGAAACAATCTGAAACTGCTGTACGTATTCTACCAGTTCCACTGCCTCTGACGTTTCTGGTTCCCTTTCCTCGTGTGCACCAGCGGCGTAGATACGAGGGGAAGAAAGCGTGAGGTGATTCCCTGATTATTTCTATTCCTGCAGAACGAATCAGAGGAGTGAGTCAGAGTCAGACACTCGGAGTTCTGTAGAGTAAGTTAGATGTCAGAAGAATGAGTGGCGTAAGTGAATTATGAGTTTAGAAATGGGTAGAAGAGGTAAATGATAAACGAGATATAGATAAAAATCAGTAGAATTGGTCGGTCATAAGTCGTACACTGAAAAATCAGTAGAACAAGTGAGTTATAAGGGAGATATCCCTCAAAATCAGTAGAATACATCGACCATAAGTCAGACATGTCCAAGTTATCACAGTAAGACCCAAATCAGAAACGTGAATTTCAGAGGAATATGTCAACCATAAGTCAGACACGTTTCCCGCGAATTTTAACTCACCTACATCTAATTTTTTAATTGTCGTCTCCCATTGTGACTAAGAAATATATTCAAATGGGCTTCAATTCAGTATCACGAGATAAAGAATTTTTGTTACAAAAGATATTTTATGATGCGTTTTGGGCTTTACACAAGCATCCACAATTGTGTAAAATAAACGTTGGTTTCGAAGCCTCCTTTTTATTTCTCGCGTTAATGGTCTTTACTTCAATGCATTTCCTGCTTTTGTTATATCACCATTGTGGCCTTCAAAACACTACGTGTTGCATTTCAGTTTTTCCACCAGTGGACGTTCATAATAGTTTATGGTCAGGGATGACCGACGTGTCTCATTTCGCGTCCCATTAAAAACAGCGAACGCCGCAAATTTCAGATTAAAATATATATATCTTCGGGTCTCTCGGATGACGCGCGAGCGAGCAGCGGTTGAAAAAGCATCCTTTCAATTTTCTCAATCGGAAGGGAAAAACTGGCGGAACGATATGACGCCGATAGAATCGACGAGCCTGGAGGAAGATCCGACCGATTGTTTTTCCGGTATCCTCGAGGGTGATTTCCGCGGAACGACCTACATTTCGCTCGATCGTTGCCACATCGAAATATAGAGACACATCCACCCCTTGTGCCTCGATCTACTCCCATAGGTTCATCAGAAACGAGGAATCCTTCAGGAATTAGGGCTGCCTCTGTGCACCCTTTACAAGAGGGTGGTCGACTCCTAAAGGTTCCTCGAGTCTCAAAAAATCATCGCCCTCTTGAAGACTTGGAGAGAGGAATTGGAAGCTTCTAAGGCGTTAGGGTTAAAATATCCCCAATATTTCTCCTCCCTCGGTACAATTTTACCAATAGGGTGGGAAATGGACCGAGTTATAAAAGGTAGTGGATTTCTTTTTCGAAAAATCCAGGGACAAACGTGGACCAGTAGCCTCAGGGTCAGGATTGGCAGAAAATTTTGGAAACAGAAATGAAACACAGATGAATGTTCAGGAAGTAGAGACAGTGAAAAATGGTTCGACAGCGAAACATGGTCGGGACCGTCGTTCAGAGGGAATTTGAACGGTTTTGTAGAATTTGGTGTCTATAACGGAAAACGAGAAACGAGAATACTGTGTCATCACACAGCTTTACACTTGTCAAATTCGCTTTACGTTTGACATTTCTCTGCAAACTTTTTACCTGGGAATGAACTATTGTATCAAAATACCAAATCCATGGACGCGAGGGAGATCATTTACAAAATGTGGGCGCGAGAAATTTCGACACCCCGCGCACCCTTATTCCAATCACATCTCACGAAGAATGTCAGGACCAGAAATATTCAAAATGACTCCTAAAGCAGTGTCAGATAACCTCCCCGAAATAAAAGAGAGAAACTGGAACGAAATGCACGAGTTGTCCAGGATTAAGGGAAGCGTTGATAGTCAGTGACAGCAGCCTTCCAGGCAACTCTTCTTGCAGGCGTTACGATCGATCAAGGCTCATGTTCTCGTGATTTCCTCTGGCTTCGCGGTGATGAAATGGGGTAACAAATGGACAACCATCTAGGGTTAAATAAGGGCTCGAGAGGGGTGGGTTTGGAGCGTAGAATTTTGTTTATACGATGGAGGGTGGCGACGAGGGCAGACGTCGACAGCACGCTGGTCCTTTTCCAGTGGCGCTTCTGCAGGAATAAGGAGGGAACAAAAGGCGAGCAAAAGGCCCCCGAGGAAATGTCAACTTTTTTATTAAATATCTCGTGCACTGGCGCCCAAGAAAACTGGATGGTGAAGCAAAACGAATTGGATACGCTCCTTCTCGCACCCGACCCAGCCCCCTCAGTCAATCGAGTTCCTCGCTGACGCCCCTGCGCCCGCCAGACGGCTCAGTCGACATCGCGACGCCTGCCCTTTCATTTAACGACACGTCACCCCAAGTAATTCTACGGTTTCACGATTCCCCTAAATGGTTGTCGATGAGGAAACGCGCGTTTGTGGGGTGCTCAGAATAGAGAGGGCGTCAGACATATTTCCAGGGAACTTATTTTTATCCGTCTAGACGTAGAGAAATCAGTAGAGTAAGTCAGGTCTGAGTTGGACACGAGAGGAAACAGTGGAGTAATTCAGTCATAAGTCAGACACGAGATAGAACAGTGAGATTAGTCAGACCTGATTGAAACATTGAGAGAAAACAGTGGAGTAAGCCAGCCATAAGGCAGACAAGAGAGAAAAACAGTGAAACAAGTCAATACCATGTCAGACATCAAGAAAGCAATAATATAACTCAGTCCTGAGGTATACAGAGGAATCAGGAGAATAAGTCAGCTCTGTGTCAGACATATTCACCTCAGTAGAGTCAGCTCCAAGTCAGATACGCCAAGATTAGTAGAATAAGACAGTTTCAAGTCAGACGAATTTAATAAAATGAGCCTCTCCAAAGTCACGCATACATTAACCAGTAGAATCAGTCTGCCTTGTATCAGCCGTATCCATCTCAGTAAACTATGTACCAATTAAAACACACAGGAACAGTAGAATAATCTAGCTCCAAGTGGGCACAAAAAATCAGTAGAATAACTCAACCTCATATCAGCCACATTCACCTCAGCAGAGTAACACTCAATCCACACCCACGAAAGCCAGTAGAACAAGTCAGTCCTCAGTCAGACGCGGTTCCCTCCGCTTTCAGAAGCTTTCTCCAGCCTCAAGCCCAGAATTCCTTCGATCCCAAGCGACAACCTACGGCGAAACCTTTCCCAGCAGTTCGTATCGCAGGAAATCAGCAATTTGATCACGGTCAAAGCGTCGCCGAGTCCGTGAACCCAGCAGGACCCAACTATTTTCGCGGGACCAGATGCTCGAAGAATTTTCCTCGGGCAAAAGGTCTCGAGGATCTCGTTTATACTCGAGCACCCTTCACCCATTAATTAACTCTCGCGTTACAGGATCCTTTTTCCTGTTCCGCGGCTGAAGGGATTCCCTTTTCCGCAGGCGACTCCAACCGACTTTGCCCGCTTTATCCGCGGGGCCGAAGGCCGTCGAGGAGCGCGGTTAACGGTGAGTTTAACCGGATAATGACCCGCGAAGCAACAAGCTCCGCTGCAGCTGTAATGCAGTACTTTATGCCGCAGCCTTGTAGTGACACCGCCAGGGTTATGGCGTGCAGATAAGGGCGATGACGGCGGGCTTATCGGCACGGGGATCGCAGGACGCGCGTAGGGGGAGGAGGCGTGCTCGAACAGATAAGGCCAGTTATTGTTGCGAACGTAGTTGCAGTGGGAAAAATTACTGCATGCTGGTCGACACGGGTGATCTAGCTGGACGTTCTGCAAAATAAATGGAACAGAAAATTCTTGCAATGAAACTGTATTTGGTTATGGAAAGCATTGTCATGTATCTGATAGGTAATATTCTCATCTGAGTGGGTAGAACTCGAGAGATTCTCAAGTGAAATTCTACGGTACAATGAAATGGATAATAATGTGCTCAGTAATGAGTCTCAAGGTATATTTAAAGGAAAAGCACTGTTGAATATCTAGTCTATGACATCTAATTTTCCATTTAAAAATTCAAATCTCAATTTTCTTTTGGACCACCTCAACCTGCACCCTTGCAAGCCTAGCCCCCACCTCGACGTTCGAAGATAAATATACAGAAACGTCAGCGAAATGTACACCTTGAAATTATGCCACGATTCGTTGACTACAAATGCAGGCAGCGAATAAAAGAACCGATGGAGTTTAAAATTTGGATCAAAGCCAATTTATGATGCAGCGACTGCCGAGGGATGGTCGGCGATTTATAATTGTATATATCGTTCGACGCCGATAAATCAGCGACGATAAAAAAAAAAATAGAGGATGCATCTGCGATATCCTGCTGCCTCTTCCTTTCTCCCGCGGACCCCTAGCCCTTCCCCCCCTCCTCCGCGACGTCATCGTCGTCGACGACGCCTTCTCATAGCCGCGGGAAAATGGAAGATAGCTCGAGAGAAATGGGAGAGCGACGAGTTTTCTGGGGTGCGCATTTTCACGGCAATCGCGGTAATTTCCCCGAGGATAGAGCCCTGCCTTTGGTGCCCGCCGCCAACCAGAGACCGCCAGACTTATGCTAATTAAACGGAGAGACTGCGGTGAAAGGGATAAACGGGGGAAAAAATGAAATACGTCGTCCTATTTTGCGGGAGAATGACGGCAAGCGTGGCGCCAAAGCGAGCGTCTGAAGCTTCGCTTTCGCGGCTAATGGCTGCCGCGAGATTGTCCTTTCGATTTTAAGCCGAGAGCAGCCGAGACGTATTTATTTCTATTAGGGGCGGACGCCCTACGCCCAGACGACACGCCATAAATCCTGCGCTATGCATAGAAATGCTTTAATCTTTAAAACTTGCCACTCTTTTACGCAAATGTAGTCGTTCTTTCGGGGCAAAGAAAGGACTCGCGCAAAATGAAACAGTCAAAGAAGTTTGAATAAAGAAGGACTACTTTCTGGGCAGTTCTTCTCTTCGCCATTCTTTCTGTTACTGGTTTAATGCGATTGTTCTGAAATTTAAGGGTTTCTGAAAATTAGGGATACCTGAAATTTAGGGATTTCTGAAATTTTAGGATTCCTGAAAGTTAGTGATTTCTGAAATTTTGAGGTTCCTAAAACTGAAGGGTTTTTAAAATTCAGGGATTTCCCAATGCTGAGGATCCCTGAAATTTAAGAATTCATGAGTTTTGGGATACCTAATTAGGGATACCTGAAGTTCAGGGATTTATGAAATTTTGGGGTTCTTGAAACTTAGTGATTTCTGAAATTTTGAGGTTCCTAAAACTGAAGGATTTTTAAAATTCAGGGATTTCCCAATGCTGAGGGTCCTTGAAATTTAAGAAATCATGAGTTTTGGGGATTTCAGAAATTTAAAGGCTCCTGAATCTTAGGGGTGCCTGAAAGTTATTTATTCCTGAATTTTTCGAGTTTCTGAACTTCAAGGATTTTCAACATTTAGTGGCGCTTGAAATTCAGGATCTCCTAAAACTGAAGGGTTTTTAAAATTCAGGGATTTCCCAATGCTGAGGGTCCCTGAAATTTAAGAAATCATGAGTTTTGAGGATTTCAGAAATTTAAGGGCTCCTGAATCTTAGGGGTGCCTGAATGTTATTTAATCCTGAATTTTTCGAGTTCCTGAACTTCAAGGATTTCCAACATTTAGTGGTGCCTGAAATTCAGGGTCTCCTAAAATTTAATTATTCCTGAATTTTGGAGATTCTTGAAATTAGGAGTTCTCAAAATTTATAGCTTTTCGAATTCTTGAAGTTCTCGAGCCTCGTCCACCCTCTAAGCTTCTCCAATTCCGTTAACGAGCAATTCATTAGGTCACAACTCGATTTCCTCCGAGTTCTTCGAATTTTTCCAAGTCACTGGAGACGCTTGCACGAAGGACGGCCGTTTAAATGAAAAGTTTCATAAAACGAAGTGCCATCGGACGGATGAAAATTCTGATAAAGACCAGACGCAGTGTTCTCTGGTCTGACCGCGATGTAATTTCAGCTGGTTTAAAGCCACCGCTTCCTATTTAGTTCCCCAACTTCTTTCGCCGCGGCGAAATTAAAATACACATGGAAATGGAAGCGAAAACGGAAGCAGTAACTCGTGCAATTGGTAGCGCGTTCGCGAGCGTGCTAGAAGGAAATTTAATTTCATTACGAGGGCCCTCTTCCAGGCTTTTCCTGGTCGACTGAAATATCGACCAGACTACTGGCAGCGATATTCCTTGATCTTCTCCACCGAAAGTACTAAAAGTATTGCTGAATTAATTGCTCTCGATAGTTCCAGTAACTGGAAGGCAGTTCCTAAAACAATATTTATACACGTTGCCAGATTTATCCCCAAACAGCAGCCACTCCAGGCGCTTCAAATGCACACTCGCCAGCACCAGTAATTACTTAACAAAATAAATTCAGCCAGGAGAGTCCTTTCAGCGCTGCAGTTCGGTATAAATCATAAAGGGTCGCTGGCCAGGTTGTCCGCGGACGATGCGCGATAAATTATTTAATTTAACACTGCGAAGGATAAGGCACTTCGGGCCAAAGGGGCTCGAGGCTGAAGCATGCACAGGCCAGTTTCGAGACGGAGCGAGAAAGAGACAGCCTTAACAGGGTCGGACGTATGGCACCTCCCTTGGCGTGTACCGTATTAAATTTATGCCACTCGTATAGCTTTCCAGGCTGCGAGGAGCGAGGGGGCGGCCGTGTACGCGCGCGTGTAAATGAGAAAGACGGGCAGAGGGGTCGCGGGGGTTGGGCCAGGGCTTCTTCGACCCCTGCCAGAGACGTGTGCCTTAATTCGTTCAATTTCGTGGCTCCTGCAAGAGTAATCGCGGCAGATTGGATAGCATTACTGGATCATAAAGCCTCTAAGGCGGGACAATTACGATAAGAAAGTAGGCCAACTTTGTTGATGGCAGCGACGCACGAATCGACTTCCAGAGACCATGGACGTTCGATTTCAGGGATTCGTTATCGGACAGATGGACGAGCGGATTTTCGGTGAATAGTGTTCCACGAGGGAAGCACAGAATTCAAGTAATTAGGAGAGATTTGTGGAGCAACTGAAATTATGGGTTCCCAAAATTCAGGACTATACAAGCTCAAGTTTCTTAAAGCTCAGGACTCTCAAAGCTCAGGACGCTCAAAATTCTGGACACCCAAAAATCAGGGCCCCCAAAGCTCAGGACTCTCAAGACTCAGGGTTCTCAAAAGCTCAGGACGCTCACAGTTCAGGACTCTCAAAGCTCAGATCGCTCAAATCTCGTGATTTCTAAAGCTCAGAACTCTCAAAACTTAGGTTTCTTAAGACTCAGGCCTCTCAAAGCTCAGGATTCTCAAAATTCTGGACTCCCAAAAATCAGGACCCCCAAAGCTCAGGACTCTCAAGGCTCAGGGTTCTCAAAAGCTCAGGACTCTCAAGGCTCAGGGTTCTCAAAAGCTCAGGACGCTCACAGTTCAGGACTCTCAAAGCTCAAGTCCCTAAAATCTCGTGACCTCCAAAGCTCAGGACTCTCAAAACTTAGAATTCTCAAGACTCAGGCGTCTCAAAGCTCAGGACTCTCAAAATTCAGAACTCCCAAAAATCAGGGCCCACAAAGCTCAGAACTCTCACGACTCAGGATTCTCAAAAGCTCAGAACTCTGAAACTTCACAGCTTCCAAAGTCCAGTGCTCTCAAAGCAGAAGCCTCCCCCATTCCCAACAAAAATTTCCCACTCAAACCCAGTCCCCTGTTTACCCTCGCACCCTCCTTAATTAAATCTTCTGTCTCCCAATTCTGTACCGCGAAATCAAATTACCCTCAACACTCTATCTCAAAAGACTTGGATTTCTGCGTGTACCTTTTCGCAGTATTACCTCCAGCAACTTTACTTTATTGTTTACATTTCCGTCTGTCTTTGCAGCATCCCCGTCCCTCGTTCCCAGCCCCTGTCGCCTCCCTCTCTCTCGGTTTCCCTTTGGGAAAATACGCATGGCCGAAGTGCAGCGCAGCTACGCGACAAATGGAGATTATTCGGGAGTGCGAACAAGGACGCGACGATTCCTTACCATTTTCCGAGTCGTTGCCGTCTTTCCGCCGGGATAATCTTTCCCTCGATCTCGGGGATTACCGTTAACGCTGCGACGTTTTCGCAGTTCAAAGCTTCGGGCGAAATGCTCTCTCGAAGTGGGAAAGGAAACGAATACAATCCAGCGATCCCGTTCCCTGACTGAGCTCTCTCGATTAGGATCTAATTTTAAGCGGACTATCTCTCAAAAAAGAAACGATAATTTTAGTTACCAGTCTAGTAACTTTTCTCGATTTTTGCGATTTTAGAAAGCTTCAATTTTATCAAGGTTATCGAATATATTTTTTCAAGTACCTTAGATTGATTTCCTTTTTTGTAGTGATGAGGAAAAGAAGAGGAATTCCTTTTTGGAGGAAGAGTGGTCTTGCCACCATTGCCAAACGCGTCGTTTATGTGGCTTGCAAAAACGCTGCAGCCGGAAATGCAATTCTCTTCTGCTTTTAAGTTTTTCTGGCGGCCATTAAATTTCGGTGATGCGCTTTCTCCCTCGCGGTACTCTGAGGTATCATGGGAAATCGAATTATGCTGCTGGAGAGTCAAAGGAACGAGAAAATACGTGGCGAGATCGTAATTTCCTTAAAATAACTAGAACAGTTCGAAATCGTTCTGACAGTCCAGGAATAATATCTAATGGTTCACATTTTCTTATTATTATTAGTGGTCAGAAAAGCAGTGTGAGTCTATGGATGATCAGACGAGTAGTAAAAATCAGTCATTCGTTACGCAAGTAGTGTGACTCAATCGTTGGTCAAACAAGTAGTACGAGTCCCTAAATTCTCAAACAAGTGGTAGAAATCAGCCAATCATTCCTCAAACAAGGAGTATAAACACAAAGATGCCCAGACAAGTAGCCTAACTCAATCAGTGGTCAAACACGGAGTGTGGCTCGGTGAATGGTCAGACAAGTAGTACAAATCAGTGGTTTCTCTGAAAATGTGCAATCAAATTACGCTCTCGGAGCGTCATAAAAGCGATGAAATCCCAGGAAAAATCGTAATTTCCTAAAAGTAAGTAGAACAGTCTGAAATAACTCGGGCAGCCCAACGAGAATTTCTAATGGAAAATGACCCTGTTTTCGAACAGTTGGGAGAGTTAATGGCGAAGATCGAACGGCAGTAGGCAATAAGCTGTAAACGTTGGGGTGATATTACAGGCTTAGAATCCTTAAACAAAATTAGTCGGCCAGCTCCCAGGGGTGTGGCGCGCTCGCTCCGCGCTAAGGGAAAATTCGGGGGACGCAGGAGAGATCAATTTCGCTGTAGTTTCAAAGTGAACCCTATTAAATTCCGGGGTTGCGTCTCTCGAGAGGCTCAAAGGAGCGTGGCTCGGAGTTAAACCCTTCTCCTATCCCTCCCTACCGCCCCTACCGATGCACACATAAACACGAGATTGCAGCAATGCCTACAACAGACCCGAGGAAATTTGTAATTCGACAACGCTTCGATATAATTGACGTCGTCTTTGCATCGACAACGTGAACCGCAATTAGGCTACTGCGCATTTAGTGTCACTGCTTAGGCAGTAGGTATTACCAGCTGGGTCTCGAGGGGAGCAAAAAGCAGAGGCTGGCTTTGCAGACGGCCTTCGCTTTGAATATGCACTCCAACGCGCAGCTATGTGTGCGAGAGGGATTCGATCATCCTCTGGCAAACGCTTCCTGCTACGATTATTGTCAGCTGATTAACTGCCTTCCAGAAGCTGCTCTACATTGAATCACAGTGTGGTTGGAAGAACAGCACGAGGAAGGAGATAGCGAAAAGAAGTGAAAGGTAATTAAATGAGATTACAAAGTCAATGGAATATTCTTTTTTTAAACGAAAGGGTGGAATTTTTTCGAAAGAGAAGAGCAAATCTGGAACATTTTTTCTAGGTTTCTACTTTTCTGTTTGCATTATCTCCTGCGTTTGTGATAAAGGCACGAAACGGTATTGTACTTCCATTGTTCCTCGAAATTCTGAATAGAGGTGGCACGAAGACAAGTGCAGAATGATCAAACTGTTCTGAGATTGGCAAACAGAAGTACACGTTATGTTCCCTGCTACTGAGACTTCAAGGGGAAACTTCCAGCCCAACTAAATTGGGGTACTCGCTGCTTCAACGTCTGCACTTCCAGAGTATCGTCTATTTGCATAGCTGATAATTTCGCTTGACCGCTCTCATTTCCACGAACAGCTTCAACATCCTTTTTCCTACAATTTTCCTCCGCCCATTTATCCATAGCACAGAGAAGTCAAATATTTTTGCAGGGGCACGAACAGGTTACTGATTAAATAGCTTTTCAAAGGGGCCCAGCGTTTCGCTTCTAAAAAAGCCAGCGACAGGTCACTGAAGAGCCAAAGACGTTTGTCAGCTTTTCAACCAGACATTTTGACTCTGCTTCTGTGTCTCTGAGATTTCGGGACATCGTCGGTCTCGACGACAAATGGTGCCACAAGAGGACGGTCCAGGGGGCGAAAAAAGGGGACTGGAGGGGGCAGGAGGGCGGAGAGGTCATAGCGAGAAGCGCGACGACTGTGAACCGACAGGACTGCAGGCGAGTGGAAATTCAAGGAGGCAAGCAGTCGGAAAAATGCGGACCTGGTCTGGTCGATCGGCACGCTCTTAAGAAGATTACGGTTCTCTCGTTCCATCTTCGGGGCCTGAGGGGTGGGACGATCCCTAGATAGCCGGAGCATAAGAGAATCCCTTACTGCCTTAAGGAACCTGGGAACACGACTTCGATTTTGTGCAAGTGATCTTTGAAATTGAGGGAATAGGTTCATGGTCGTCTGAGCCACAAACGATTATGAAAAATGGCGTCTGAGATTCGAATGACGCAACGAACGATGGAGGAGGAGGGCGGGGGTTGACAGAGGCTGTGGGTTGAAAATCGGCAAGCAGACCATGAAGGTGGACGACGAAAAGGAAGGAAACTTTAGGTCAATCAACCCTACCCTCTTCCTTTATGATGGTGTTACACTTTCGGGGGTGACTCAGGCTGAAGAAGAAAGGAACTGTGGACGGTGAAAAAGGAGGAAAAAGTGAGGGAAGCCGAAGAAACTGGCGCTGATTGCGTTCGCCTTAATGTTGGTCGACGCTGTCCGATAATTCAGTTTCCTTGTATAGGGTGTTGCCTCCACTACCGTGAAGTCAAAGATACATCTCGCTTCGAGAACTTCTAGCGATGGTCTCTAATGCGGTCTGAATTAGAAAAGTAGTATGAATCAATCGCGAGCGAGCCAAGGAGGATGAGTCAATCGACGTTCAGACAAGTAACGGGAGTCTGTCAATGGCTAGACAAGTAGTAGAGGTCTGTAGATAACCAGACAAGTAGCAAAAGCCTGTGGATGGTCAGACAAGTAATAGAAGTCAATAATTTCTTCGTACAAGTAGTGTGACTCAATTAATTATCAAACAATTCGCGTGTTTTTTCGAATAGCCAACGCTTTTGTAATCATTCTGCTATTTCGTGTCTTGGTCTGATCATTTTGAGCCATAGTGACCACGTGTAAAATAGCCAACAGGAACGTCGAATTAGTCTGTGACAAGAATCCTTTGGAACATCGGTTTGATATGGCCAGTCTCGGTCTCTGTTCGAACTACTAGCTAATATGTCAAGCCGTTTATCCTCCATGCACGTTTGTAACTCTGGTCACGTATGTTCGAATCCACCACTTCTCCGAGCACCCTCCAGCCGCCACCATTCCTTGCACCCCTACGACAACCCCTCCACTGACTCTTTTACTCTTTTTGTGTTCGTAATTCACGTGCATAGTAATTTTCTTTCGCATTTTACATTACTCTTTCTCTGCTCGCGATACTTTTTTATTGCTGTACGTATTTCTTTTTCGTTCTTTAACTAACCCTCCCCTTTTTCCTCCTTCGTCCCATCTTCTTCACTATTTCACGCTTTTCCTCTCGCAACTGCAATTTCTTTCGCTGCATTTTCCCCTTACCTACCTACAATTTATACACAGCCCTTCCCCAAGCTTTTTCTAATTTCTACCTTTTACTCTTCTCCTCGATCGTGTTTCTCGTTTACAGATACACCTGCCTGCAGCTTTTCTTCCGCCCAGTTTGCTCTTCAGACAGCTTCCTTTTCTACCTTCAACCTTTCGACACAGCCCGCGTGTACGCAGCTGCTTCTCGCCTCGTTGCTCCTGCAGGTGACACGAAGCATCCCCATTCCTGCGCCCTGTGCTATCTGCTGTTATGGCAATTCATCCCCTCACAACGAGCACAATGTTTGCTATTACGACTGACGTCCCTCGACTTTTATTCGCCCCGTGTCAACCCCTCGCGCGTCAAATAGTCGAGCGTCTCTTTGCCCTTTACAAACCGTCATCGACTGAAAACAGGCCACGCCACAGGGCCACGGCCGAAATTCCATCGCGGCGATGGTGCACAGTTTCGTCCCGTCGAAATTCGAATTGCCCGCCGTCCTCTGTGCCAGAGATACGTATCTCGAATCACGGTACCGCGGGGATTACCCAGGAATTTTGGTTTATCGCTGGCTGGGTCGTCGGGGCCAACCGCACGGGATAAAACGTCGCGTTTCGATGTTGCCGATCCCCAACCCCCGACGTCCCCCAGCAACCTTTCAACCCTACACACGCGTGGTTGTCAACGGTCGTGCAGTGGGCGACGAAAGACGAACTTTTGCTTCAGTGGGCGCCGATCGATCGAATCGGGGGTGGCGATAGCGGATTAGAGAGGGACAGGGTTGTTTCCACCCGAAAAGAAGCGAATCTGTGTTTGGAATTTGATGACTGGTAGGCTGGCTGTGACGCTAGTGGTATGAATCAGTTGATGGATAGACAAGTAGTGTGAATTAAACAGTGGTTGAACGAGAAGATTAAGTCATACAAGGGGTAGAGAAGTAGTACAAGTCAATAGATGGTCAGGCGAGTAGTATAAGTCAGTTGAACGTCAGATTAGTAGTGTAATCCAGTCGATAGTCAGGCAAGTAGCACAATTCAAGGTACGATCAGGCAGTAGCGTGGCTCAATCTAATGGTGAGACAAGTAGTGCGACTCAATTCATGGCGAGACATGTAACAGAACTCAGTCGATGTGTATACAAGTGGTATGACTCAATCTATGCTCTGACAAGTAGTACAGCTCAGTTAATGTCCCCGCAAATAGCGTGACCCAATCTACGATCAAACAAGTAGTATGAATCAATCTATGCTCAGGCGAGTGGTACAACTCACTTGATATTCAGGCAAGTACTATAACCCAATCAATAGAACAATGTATAAACTCCACGACTATCGAGCACCGCTCAAAGCACAGCCAACATCTCACTCCCAAAGCAAATATTCCCACCTTTTTAACAATATCCTCGAACGTGGTTCGTCCCTTTTAATATTCACTCGGCGTTCCTTTGTACGAATTTCTATATACTTCCTACAGACGGGCCGTCACGGACGACTGAGAAACGTATGAGACTCGTAGAGGCAAGGCATTCGAGGAACGCGGGATCTGTCGTGTCAAGGCTTGCAGACTGGAATGCTTTAATAACCCCCCGTTATGGAATAAAGTAAGCCCGCGGAAAAATGAAGAGAACCCAGAAGGGTTGCACGAAAGGGTTGAAAGGAGGGCGATAATGACTGGGCCGATCGGTCGCGATGAATCAGTTAGCATTATATGCAAATCGCTTCCCTCTACCCCCGAATGAATCGCGGTCACAATTTTCTTGCACGCGTGTGCGCCAAGATTGCGCCAGGCAAATCAGCCGTGAATAATACGCGAGAAGAAAGGAGCTTTATCGACCGGACTCGCGAGATAGCATTCGAAGGGGGCTGAGGGGGAGAGGCGAGGTCGTGATATAATCGGTTCGCCTCCAAGGAATGGGCACTCGTTAGTTTCGTGAAACTTTCACGGCGGGCTTTAACATAATGCGAAAATAAATCCGACGGAAAATTCCGCCGCGCGGAATAGTGTAATTTAAAGTCTGCGTGTGAACGACGCGGCGAAAACCCGCTGGTTAAAGTTGAAGGATTTACAATCGGACCGAAGGAGCCCAGTCGTTTGCATCTGAAACGAGCTCCCTTTCTGTGCTTCGTGTCGGCCGATTACAGGAACCTCGAAATCGTGCAAAATAAGTCCATCGCTTGCATAATACATGTGATTCCAAAGCGTGCAAATATGAAGGAGGCGTTTTCGAAAATACTTTCTAATTAAATGACTGAATGCTGCTTTTGTTTGCAGAGACAGATGAATTTCTGTAGTCCTGGGGACGTGGACTGTAAAAACGGTGCCTCATTCGAAATTCAGAGTCCAGATCGACCTGTTTTTCGGGCTTATTGCGGCACGAGCGAGCATACGGTCGTATCAGTCGCTCGAAACTGAGAACAGAATTCATAATTTCGAGTCACGATTGTTATTCATCCTCGGCTGCAAACTGAGACGTTTAAATTCGGGGCCGAACGATCTACGATCGAATCACAGGACGTCTGAGAATATTATATTAGCTCGTGCACTATCTAACCCCTGCGTCTCCAGCATCAGAACTATTTTGTGGCTCCTGTTCAACTTCCATTCGCGATGGCTCGCTGCTCTAACAGAAGTCATCGACTAGTGAAGAGCACAAACTCTCGTTTTAAAGACATATTTACTCGAGGCAACGCTGGAGAGTGTCGATTTAATGGGGCTTTGAGAAGCACGGGGAATAACGAGCGCAGTGTCTGACTGTTAGTTGACTCATTCTACTGGCTTCGACCGAGGGAGCTGATTTTCCATTTCTTTTTCATTATTTTCTGATTTTTCTGCTGCAAGTGGCACATATAAGTGCTTAATTCGCGATGAAGCAGCCCTCAGCGAGTCTACGCGACATGCAGGACACGTCATTTCTACTCCGTTATTTCAGCGTGTACACTAGGCTGTTAGCTGCGACATCCTGCACATTATCCGAAGGAAAGTTTACGGCTAAGCCGGGAGACGGCTTACGTCAGTTATTTCAAGAAACTTCATCAAAAGTTTCCCCATTTGCCTTTGCTCTGGGCCGACGGATTAGAATTCTCATTATAATTTTTCTCTTTCCAGTGTTAAGAAGCAACTTATTATTCATTTGTCGCGCTTGGTAAGCCATTAAAGTGCTCCCTATTTTCCCTTTCATCAGAGAGTTGCTGAATTCTACTCCCATCCTGCATTCTCAGTCGGCCCTATGTATGCTAAAGGGACACTCAGTGAGCTCAAATTCGCAGATCCACAAATTTCGAAAATTTGAAATTGTTCACTTTGTGGGAATAATAAAATCAATACTCTAAGTAGTATGGGCCGATACATAGTCAGACGTGGATGACTGTCTCTCTCTATAGGCGTTGACTAGAACCACTGGCGGTTCTGAATAAAAATTCTCACTATAAGCTCTCCCTATAAGCTTCTTCTCTCTCTAAGCTCACTCTCTATAAGTTTATAAGTCTCTCTCACTCTAAGTTTAAGAGCTTGCAAATCTTCAAATACCTAGAAATTAAAATCGTTCATTTCCCAAGAATAATAAAATCTAATGTCTACAAGTAGTGATGATCGATACATAGTCAGACGTGGATGACTGTCTCTTTATATAGGCGTTGACTCGCACCACTGGCGGTTCTGAATAAAAATTCTCACTATAAGCTCTCTCTATAAGTACTCTCTCTCTCTCTAAGCTCTCTATCTCTAAAAGTTTATAAGTCTCTCCCACTATAAGTTTAGGAGCTCGCAAATCTTCGAATACCAAGAAATTAAAATCCTTCATTTCCCAAGAATAATAAAATCTAATGTCTGCAAGTAGTAATGGTCTATATATAGTCAGGCATGTCTGACTCTCCCCTTCCCCATGCCTTGACTCATACTACTGGCGAACCCAGCTAAAACTCCTCAGCCTTAAATCTAGTCCTAATGCCACCTAATTTTTGAATCCTCCCTATTAATCATAAGCGACCCTATGTTTTCGTACCGAGAGCCAGTCCAGCTTTCAAGCCCTATTAACCGAAGAGCCTGATCCCAGGCATCGTAGTCAATATTTAAATCGTCGAACGCAATTTCTTCCAGCGAACGGAGGTGACGACAGCCTTTCAAAGCTCCTTCGTTAATTACCAAGGTGACGGAGTAGAAAACGAGCTACAGGTACCGGGGCGAAGTCGATAAGGTAATATCCACGGCTTGTTACGCGTCGACAGTAAAATTGCCCTCCGTTTCCTTCTTTTGGCGAGAAGATTGTAAGGGTGGCTGATCGGGAGGGGTCGTAGGGACAAGCTGGCTAAGGGGTAGCGGCTCGGCCCAGCGAGCGCGAGGGATTATTCGATTGAATAATATTGAAGTTCCCCAACCAGTGGTCGGTGTGGGATGGCTGGATGGAATTTCACCCCTTCTCGAATCCCGTAGCCATCCTTTCACCCTTCCGTGGGAGACGCTGCGAACAAAAAGGAGCGGCCACGGCGGAATTGGTCTGGGAGACTGTGTAACCTTCCTCTTCGGGGGAAGGTAGCCGACCTTTGTACAGTCTCTGCTTCTTCCCTCTTACTCCCTCTATTTGCCCGAGGATCCTCCCTCTCCCGACGAATCGTTCGTTAGCCATCGTCGCACGGTCTGCTGAAATCTTCGCAAATAATCAAACACCGCTTGAGAGGACCAGTTCCGATTACTAAAATTATGCGATTACTGTGGAGAGGATTAAAGGAAAGACCGAGCAGATTTGCGTGGAAGTCCAGCTTGTTAAAGTCGAAGTAAACACGAGTCCACGGGTAGTCGAGATCGGTGTATAATCAGACGTGCCTGGCTGTATCTTTCTGTAGGCGTTGACTTCGACTACTGGGGACTTTAATTAAAAATTTGTTTTAGTTTCAAAGCGTTCAGCCTCTTAGGGGAGGAAATAAATTGGCCAGCAAGTAGTAGTGGCCGATCTATGGTCAGACGTGGGTGCTTGTCTCTTTCTCTAGGCGTTGATTTATACTACTGTAGATTCTAATTGAAAATTGTCAGATTTAAAAATCATTCTGCTTCTTAGAGGAATAAAAATTAATTTCCACTAAGTAGTCGTGGTCGATCTATGGTCAGACGTGGGTGCTTGTCTCTTTCTCTAGGCGTTGATTTATACTACTGTAGATTCTAGTTGAAAACTGTCAAATTTAAGAATCTTTCTGCTTCTTAGAGGAATAAAAATTAATTTCCACTAAGTAGTCGTGGTCGATCTCCAGTCAGACATGTCTGACGATCTCTATCTCTGGACCTTGACTTATACTACTAAAAATTCTAACTAAAAATTGCTAATTTTCAGATTCTCTGACGATTGTTCCACTTCATAGTCTAATAGCGATATCGACGTGCGCTGAAGAAGGGCGCAGGGTGGCAATGCAGCTGGACGACAGTTCGAACCGAGGACATATAACAATGTTATCGCTGCGGCGGACAGTTATGTGGAATTTACGCGAGGCAAACAGAACTCGAGCTAGGATCGTGTAAGTGAAATATATCTGAGTTGCCCTGCAGTAGGCACCGAGCTGCCATCATCGACCACTAACATTCGTTGTCCTCGAGTTTTAATTCCGTGGTAGGCCGATTCCCATGAATTATTCATACGTGCAGTCGCCCTCTTATGGGAGATTTTCGAGTGCTTGCTTCAATTACTTCCTCCACGGGCCCTGTCACTTTTGATTAATTGCTGAGAGGAGGGGGAACAGCGTCTGACTTTTCTCGAGCTTGCATTCGTTCAGTTCCATTGGTGTTTCTTTGAAAAGGATGGCTACAATGGTTCAAGCAAACGACGCGCCTGGCGGGAAAGCGACTCAATCACGTTATACCTGTTTATCACGCGCAAGGTAACACAGGAGTCGTCGCCTTCGAACGGTTCCCTTATAGTAGAACCACTTTACACGTTCGCGAGAATGTAGTGTCCGAATTTGTCACCCCCCTATCTGCCGTCTTTTTACCCCATTCAACCTCGATCGACCGTCTAAGCGGGAGAATGTTATCGTGAATGGGGGAACGCTTTATCGCAGAAAAATACGGTCCCAAAAATACACGTTGTGTTATCCATCTTCGAAACAAATAACACCTTCGACGAGCAGTCGCGTGTGTTCGAAAATGTTAAATGAAAAATATTGCATATGTCAGGATACCTATAATAGGACATTATTTTTCGGAATAAATTTGGTTGATGCAGAGCTTAAAATTGAGCTGAATGTTGGAGCTTTTTAAAAGGGGAAGCTTTTTGGTATTTACCTTGGGTTATTTCATTTTTTTATTGAAAGTGACATAACTCGAGGAAAGAAAATCGTAGAATACTTTTTAAGGTCTCCTTTGAAAGGGAAGACTTCAAGATTGAAATTCACTGTAAAATCAGTCTTGAAAAAAATTTATTAAGTTCGTGAGAGTAGCTTAAAGATGGAAAAGATTTTGGGAATGACTACCTCCTCTTTCTTGACCTGCAGCTGAGGAGAAAATAATTTTTGGAGAAGTTCAACTCAGGGATCAAAAACTAGAAGCATTACTGTTGAAAATGAGACTAGGCTCGTTACTCTACGATTTTTTTTCGCAAAGTTACAGAAGCTCAAAGATCGGCAATTTTTTGGATCACTGGATCATCGCGTCGTTCTGAAGCCTCAGTGACACTTCTCATTCAAAGTACCGTAACTCGGCGAAAAAGAATCGTAGATCAATTTTTAAAGTCTCTTTGGAAAGGAGAAGCTTCGGCATTGATGTCTACTGTTAAACTAAGACTCGAGAAAAATTTATTAAGTTTGTGACAGTAGCCTGAATTTGGAAAAAATTCGAGGAAAAACCACCCTCTCTTTCTAGGTCCACGGCGAAGCGAAAAATTTTTTTCGAGTAAGTTCAATTCAGGGTCGCGAAAGTAGAGACTCTGCTCTTGGAAATGAGACCAGGCTCGCTGCTCTACGATTTTTTTTCGCAAAGTTACAGAAGCCCAATGATCGGCAATTTTTTGGATCTCTAGATCATCGCATCGTTCTGATACCTCAGTGACACTTCTCATTCAAAGTACCGTAACTCAGCGAAAAAAAATCGTAGATCAATTTTTAAGGTCTCGTTGGATAGGCAAGGCTTTAGCCTCGATGTCCACTGCAAAATAAGTCGCAAGAAAAATTTATTAAATTCGTGACAGCCGACTGAATTTGGCAGAAATTCGAGAAAAAACCACCCTCTCTTTCTAGGTCCACGGCGAAACGAAAAATTTTTTTCGACTAAGTTCAATTGAGGGTCGCCAAAATAGAGACTCTGCTCTTGAAAATGAGACAAGGCTCAGCTCCCTACGATTTTTTTTCGCAAAGTAACAGCGTCACAAATATCAACAATTTTTCAGTTCCAAATTAGTGATCTTTTAATACCTCTTTCTAAGATTACAAACAAAGTAATATTTGCAAATCGTCTGCTATGCCCTAATTCCTAGATAAAACAACTATATTGTACCTCTTTCCCCTGTATTTGAAGCTTGGTCGACAGTCGATCGGATAGCTTAATCGTAAAGTTAACCCCTCGGAGCTATAACTCACTAATAATGCGCGAAATCAACTGGCAGAGACGGCATTTGCGTTCGTTCCACGTATGGCACGCCGACGCCAATCTCGATCGACGTCCGCAAAAAGAGATCGAACGTTTGGATCCGGGTCCCGTTGACCCAGCCACGACGTATCTCGTCGGTCCGTCGACCGATCTCCGCCTCTCGTTCCCTCGCTCCGCCAGCCAGCCGTGTCACTGAAACTGATGGTAACGTGGATTTTCTCGGAGGACGAGGAACTGTCCTCGGGAAAACGGAAGAAACGCGGCGGAAAAATGAACCTGTCCTCGCGGCGACTCGCACGGAAACGTCCTCGACCTCACTTAGCCCCGAACGCTTTGCCGATCTCTTTTTACGTTAGTGGAGCTGGTTAGACTTTTGCATGGCAATTTTCTTGCGACGTGCACGGGAAACTGGGCGTGTCTGATTTGGGACTGACTTATTCTACTGATTCATCTGCGTCTGGTTTAGGGTTGACACGTTCTACTGTTTCTTCATTGTGTGATTTAGAGTCGACTCATTCTACTGGCTCTCCTATGTCTGACTTAGGATTGATCCTTTCTACTGGTTTGTCTGTGTTTGATTTATGACTGAAGAATTCTACTTAGTTCTCTGTGTCTGAATTGAGATTGATTTATTTTATTGATTTCTTCTTCGGGTCTGATCTAGGGCAGGCTTGTTTTACTGATTTCTAAGTGCTTGAAGTGTGATTTACTTGTTCTACTGAGTTTTGAGTATCTGAATTGTGATTAAAATTTTTTAGTAATTTCTGTATGTATGAACTTCGATTGACTTCTTCTACTGATTTCTAAGTGTCTGAACTGTGATTAAAGTTTTCTACTTAGTTTTCTGTGTGTGAACTTCGACTGACTTAGGCTACTGATTTATACGTGTCTGCATTTCGATTGACTTGTACTACTGGCTTCTAACTGCCTGACTTGGTACTCATTTATTTTACTAATTTATAACTGTCTCAATTATGGCGAACTTATTCTACTGACTTCGTAGTATCTAAACTTCGATTGACTTGCTCGAGTAATTTTTCTCTGCATGAATTTCGATTGACTTATTCCACTGATTCCTCTGCGCCTGACTTGGAGCCGATTCTACAGATTCCTCTGAAAAATGAACCTGTCCTCGCGACGACTCTCAGGGAAACGTCCTCGACCTCGCTCAGCCACGACCGCGGTGCCGATCTGTTTTTATGTTAGTGGAGCTGGGTTAGACTTTTGCATGGAAATTTTCTTGCTACGTGCATTGAAAACTGGTATTCAATTTGTTGAATGCCGAAAGATTAACAGGGAACGCAGCGCGCGTTTGTGACAGGCTGTATAACTTTGAAACGCGATAATAAATTGTATTTAACATGAAACAGAGTGCCCCTGTTGCTGCTTCAATAGCAGCTATAACAACAGCGAACTAAATTATCTCAATTAAAATTTTTATTAACTGGATGCTGTGCGAGTGGTAACTTCGATTTATGTATTTCTTATAGAATACTGCGCAACGATAAATGCAGTCATTAATTTAGCAAAATTATTTTCAATAAAGCGAGTAAAATTTTACATTTTATCGGTGCGCGCGACCATTTTTTCGACTTAACCGAAATAACAATGACAATTTGGCACTTTTCAATGCACCTCTAAAGTATTTGCCCTATAGTTTGCCCCGTCTGCGCTTTTACAATTTCAAAATGGCCATACATTTATTTGTTTAACCTACATAATGTTTGTCGTATCTGGACCGAATTGTCGAAAATAAAAACCACGGCTCTGGAAATTCAAAAGCTTCTACACTATAGGTACGATAAAATAGCTTTGAACAGCTCACTAACTTTGAAATTTTGTAATTCCCTTTTTCGTAAGCGCTTAAATTCAAACATTTCTTTCGTAAAATATTTGCATATCACTATTTAAAATATTTGCAAGTTAAACAAGGTCCCCGAAAGCTCATGTAAATTCGAGTTCGAATCGTTTTCGGCGCAGGGTTGAAACTGCAGGGAAACCAACAACGCTCACGACTTTTCCACGTCATGGGATCGCGTACAGATTGCTTTTGTGTCGAATACATATTTTACCTGCTCAGCAGAGCATGTTTTCCAAAATGGCCACGAATGACACGCGTCTCGTTCTTTCCACCCTGTCTCGACGCCAGGGGGTTGATTGCCGAAATTCATCATCTTTCGCGACTCCACCCCGTCGCGTCATCTTGCTGACATTGAATCGAACGAAGGGCCAGGATTTATCGTCGCAAGAGGGTCCTCCAGCGAACTTGTAAACTCTGAGTTACACCCCAATCGAACGTGACTATCTAGAAAATCGCGAGCGATTTCCACCCCTTCGTTTCATCCATTTCGACATGCTTGAATTGAAATGTTCCACGTTGAAATCGTTCATCGCCGAAAGGGACTCCCATCCCTTCACTGGAATTATACATTTTCTATAGGGGTGGTTGGGCGGCAGAAATTTCGCTTCTGCTCGAATTGGGTCGGGTATTTTTCTTGGAGTCGAGTCAGGACATGAAACTTTGATGCTGGAAGATAATTACTTCCTCTGTTATCTGGAAAAATTAATTGGGAATTTCGAAATTTTGGGAACCCCTGGATTTTTTAAATCCCTAAAATGGAGCCCTTAAATTTTTTTAAAAACCCCCAGATTTTTTAATCCCACAGACTTTTCGAACACCTAAGCTTCATAAATCCCTAAATTTCAGAAGCCTCAACATTCAAAACTCCCTACATTTTTAATATCCCTAGACATTTGGAACCTCTGCATGTCTAAAGCCACTAAATTCCTGCAACCCCTAGATTTTTGGAACCCCTATGTTTTCGAAACCACTAAATTTCAGGAACTCCTAACCCACAGAAGCTTGAAAATGAATCTGCTATTTCTGGCAAGGCAATTGAGAGATTTCTGTCTGATAGGAGACGAGGGTCTCTCGTTAGAAACATAATCGATTCAAGCACCGACAGCGGCAGCCACGCATAAGGGAATCAGCGAAACGAGCGAATGGAAGTTCGATGTTTTCGCGGGCGAGGCGGATCCCAGCTTTTCATTTCCGTCGCGAGCTCCCGAGGAAGCGAACGGTTGGATTTGCGACGGTGTAAACCGACGTAAAGAAGATCGTCGGGCGCGCTGCTGGGAAGAAGTTTCGAAGGGCGCGTACCTTATATAGCTGTTCGATTAAGCTTAGACGGGAAGTTGAAGTAGATCTAGCGCCTTTCCACGATCCCAGACATCCTCATACGGCTGGGAACTTTTCTGTCATTGATCCAGTCCACGGCGACGCGAAGAGCCGCTTCTTTCGGATCGATCGATTACCTTGAGGGTTTCGAGGAAGGGCGGACGATGGATACGAAATTTTGGAACGTCCTGCAGGTGTTCGACTCTAAAAATGTGTGAGAATTTTAGATACAGTGGATAATGGTTGTTCTACCTGCATCGAAGTGGAGAAAATAAAAATCAGGGGTCTGGAAGTTTAAAAAATTCTACTGTCTTGATACAAAAAAAGCTTTGAATAAGTCAGTAGCTTGTGTGAAAGTTCAGGGTAGTCCAGAATTTTGGACGCCTGAAATTAAATTGAAACGAAGATTCTGCGAGATTAATAGTAATTTTCGCCAGTGTTTGAATTGCTATTGACTTATACTACTAGTTATATAAGTGCTTGAATTTTCATAGTTTATTCTACTGGCTTCCAAGCGACTGAATTATAATCAAGTTGTTCTACTGATTTTAAAGTGTATGCATTGTGATTGACCTATTCTACTGATTTCTAGTGTCAATTAAAAGCGACTTATACTACTCATTGAAATGCCTGAATTATAATTGTATTACACAACTGATTTATGAGTGTTTGAATCACGATTGACTTATACTACTAATTTCTAGGTCTACCAAACCTGCTATCTGACTGCGTCCTCCTCTTATTAGCTACCCTTACCAAAAACATTCCACAAATTCGCCAATTCAGTTGCGTGAAAAGGAATCAAACGGGAAGTGCATCGCCATTATACCGCAAGGAAGAACGCAATCTCGTGTATATTAGATTATTTCGATCGTCAGAGCTGATATTTAAAGGTGGTTGCACTCTCCTCGGTTTTATTGCGAGGCGAAACAAACCACGCCTGAGGCGCTCCCTTTTCCACCCATTTCCTCCTCTCTCCTCCCTGAAACTTTCTCTCCCTTCTGTCCTTCGTGCATTCCTTATTCCCCTTGCAACGTGTTCTCTGATTATGTTTCACGTTTCCTCCCCTTTGATCTCCATTTATTTTTCCCTCTATTCCCTCCCTGATCCCCTCCTATCTGCTCGGATCTGCTCGCTGCCACGACAGTGGTCCCGTCTCTTGATTTTATCCGACCCTCGCTTTGTTAAGTCGTGAAAGAGAGTCGGGATTATCTAGATCGGGATGGTATGGTCACGTACGTCGCCTCTGTCCGTTAATTATCTTTTAATTATCTTGTTTATCTTGGCCACCGATGGCTGGGGCAAGTCGAACATCGGCCAGGCGAAATCGCCCCTTGAAATTCCGCAGTGCAGTGCTACGTCGTCGGGAAAGTTCAGATTATTCGAGGTAGATAGCAGCTTCGATACCGAGATTAAATAAGGCGATGATTTTGTGCATAGAAAAATGCATTTCTAGATAAATGTGCTGTATTAAAAGAAATATGATATGGGAAAATTATTGACAAAAATTGGACAACTTTGACTGACAATAACTCCGTGAAAAATAGTATTAGGAACATGATTCTTTTCTTAAATTAAAGCTTGAGATCTTTATTTTAAGACAATATGTCTTCATTTTGAGTTTAATGTACTTCTACTGCCCTAACTTTTCAAATTTGAGGGTATGTGTATCGTGTTAAAAATTGCAAAGTTTGATGGCCCGCACAGACTTCAGAAAATTTTTTTTGGAAATGACTCTGATATCAGCATAAAGCTTGAACCTTCCCCTTTAATTTAAAAAAAGAATCAAGTTGATATGATTTTTTTTCGCAAAGTTATAGCATTCTAAAGTAGACCTTGCATTTTTGACATGTCTTGGCACTACCCCATATGCTGTAAAAATGCAAGGGTTTCTTTAAAGTGCTGTAACTTTGCGAAAAAAAATCGTATCGAGTTGATTCTTTTTTTAAATTAAAGGGGGAGGTTCAGACATTATGATACCATCAAAGAAATTCTTGAACAAAATTTTCTGAAGTCCATACATCCCATCAAAGTTCGCAATTCTTAGTACAGCAAACATACCCTCAAATTTAAGAGGCTACAGTAGTAAGGGTACATCAAACTTAAAATTCACATACAGTATCTCAAAGTAAAGGCTTCAGGCTTCAATCTGAAAGAAAAATCATGTTCCTAAGATGATTTTTCGCGGAGTTATCGTCAGTCAAAGTTGACCAATTTTTGTTAAAAATTTCTCTACACCATAACTCTTTCAATCAGTATGAAAAAAATTGAAAAATTAATATGATGACCTTATATTAACTTCTCACTAAGTATTCGAAATTCCCTAGGAGAAGGCTATAAAGGAATCAATCCCTAATGATCGAGCATCATTCTAAAAAGGTGTACCGTCAGTTAAGTCGTTCAGGGTGGTGTCAAGAGGACGAAATGGCCAGCTGCTAACAAGCCACTGGGTCGATGGAAAGCTCATTTTTCACTTTGACACACCGCGTGACAATGGCCCTGCCAATCGCTAGTTTTATGCGGATTTTTGGCGCGAGCTTGAAAAATACATTATTCATTCGTCTGGTTATTAACTTTTATAACTTTTCTCGAAATTTATGACCTTCCTGTCGTCTTCAGACACCGAGATGGTAATGATCACTTACAAAAGGATCGATCAACGAATTGATTCGACTGACGAAGGAGAATTTCATCGCAATATTCATTTTCGCAGAATTCAGTTGCATCTGCAGCTCGATCGCTTTTTAATTAGAACCCTGAGCGTTAAGATATATTGCGCAATTGTTATACACGAAATTGACTGTCGTGAAAGTTAGCCAATTTAAACTTCTCCAAAGTTTTCTCGAGTCTTAAATGTTTGAAGTATCGACAAAACACTTTCTGCTGGTTGCTCCTAATAAAAGAACAGCACGCTATTTTTCGGACTTGTCCCTCGCCTCGTCCTCAAATTTTTACGGGACAGTTAAAATAAAGAGGGTCACTGTGGCAGAAAAGGAGGGTGAAGAAGTAATAAAGTTAATTAACTTTTTAGAAAATTCAAGACGCTGCTGCTCGAGATTTTCACAGAGCGTGTCGGGCATGTGCATTTCCTTTTTCTGAAAAGATACATTACCAATTCTATTTGGAGAAGAGGTTTTCAAGAAGAGATTTCCAGGGGACAGACTTCCTTTATACACCCACATTTATAATCCTGCGACTTAAAAGTCTGCCGGATCCAGCCCTGGTTTTTCACGTTTCGAGACTAAAAGCGCTCCCTTCTTCCGTAATAACCGCTGGAAAAAAGCTCCCGCGGGAGAAATTTTTCGTTCCCCTTGTGCCGCCATGTAACGCTTATTTGCGAGGAACTTAGAATGTGTCCACACTCGTTGTCCTCTCGCTATTTAAGTGTTGTCGTTCCGTCGCCGAATCCCTTGTCCCACTGAGACTGTAATTTGTGTAAGAACGAGACAAAGGTTCGCGGTCTCTGGCCGCCTAATTCGCGCAAATTGCTTCTGACGGTGGAAATTAGCTCAACAGGACCCGTGTTTTCTGTTCGCGAGAGGAAATTTAAATGACCGTGTCGAAGCCCTCGAGAACCACCTCGAACTGGGGAAAAAAAGTTAGTACATTGAACACTTCATGCTGGGTGGTAATATACAGGTTGGAGTCGAACACTACAGGTGTCAGATATTTTAAAAAGCGAGTGTATACAGAAGGATAAAACGAGGATCAAGAATGATGAAAACGCTTAGAAGTTGAAAAAAGAAACTTGTCTGACCAGAGATTGATTTATTCTACTGGATTTGTGTCTGGTTGAGAGCTCTAAATTACTGGTATTAATATGTCTGACTTAGCACTGAGTTACTCTACTGGCTCGAGTGTGTGTAATTTGAGACTTATTCTGCTGGTTTTATGGCTGACTCATGCCTGGTTCGTTCTACTGAATCTGCTGTAGCAGCCTCGAGGCTTGTTCTACTGACCCCTATATAACTGGCTTGTCATTTACTTACTCTACTGCCTTGCTCGTCTTGGCCTGGCGCCTATTCTACTGGCCTCTCTACGTCTGTCCTCTGACTGACTGATTCTACTAGCTCCTTAATCTTCTCATGAGACCCATTTCAATGACTGTATCACGCCTGACTAATAACTGACCTATTAATCTTATCTAGACACCTATTCCAAAGAGTCTGCTCTGTCCGACATATGACTGACTTCCTCCACTGACCTCTCCCTGCCCGACTAGACGCCCACTCTACCAATCCATCCCCGTCAAACCTAGCCCTCAGGCTACCAGTACACCAACCCCCGCGTCAGACATACATCCCCCGAAATTTATCCCTGGAGCCCCCCAAAAAGGCAAATAACGACAATTGCCTTCGTTTTTCGCCCCACGAGTCCGTCATACGCGAAGAATCCCAGGCTGGATCCTGCAAGGGGCAGGCGTCTCTATCAGAGCCCCGATAAAGACGTCTCACGGCGGAAGGCGGCCGTTAAGGGTGGGGAGAGAGGCGAGGGTTGCCTCGGTTTTTCCGGCGCGATGGCGAGCTCGTAACGGTCCAGCCCCCGCGGCTGGCTCATTTTTCAGCGTGACATTCTGCATGACAATGGGCCGACGGTGTATCGGTGGCGGCGCAGTTTCGCAGTATCGGCGGAACCGAGTCGTCCCGGCTGCGGCCACGTCGTTTCACGGCACATTGCGCGTCGTCGCCGGGGAAATACGCGCGCCGCGACCGAAAAAGCTTGGCAAAGAAGGCGGGCGGACGAGGGAGCCCGCGGAATCGTTCACGATGCTCGTCGCGACGCTCGTTCCGCGGCGCCGGGAAGCCTCGGTGCTCGATCGTGACGCAGGCGTTTCGAGGATCCTCGGGGCGACTTGTCGAACACAATGCACGTTGAGGAAGAATTTTTTTTTACAATCTTTTCCTTTATTAACCCCTTGACCTATAACGAGTCAGACTCGTGCGCTTTGTACTGTATCTTCGCTGCCGATTACGCGATAACGCGTGATGAGGATTTTTTACATGTAACCGATCACGCATTATCGCGTGAGGAGTCTATGTTGACTTAATGGGCGCTCTGCGGTTGGCAGTTTAGGATAGATACCCGTTTTAGATCGGCAGTGAAGGTGATAAAATTACGAAAGGAAATCGTAGGGCAAGGGGTTAATTGATGATTACTGTGAGAGATTGCTGGGCTTGCAGAGGAGATTAGAGGTGTCTCAGAACTTGGGGATTGTGGTGAGAGATTGAGTACAGAATTTGGGGGAACGAGATAATCGTAAGTCAGGTCTAGAAAAATTAATGGAACGAGTCAGTCATAAGTCAGGCATCCAGGAATCAGTAGAACAGTTCAGTCGTGTACCAGACATGGAGAAACTAGTAGAATTTGTTAATCATAAGTCAGAGTCCTAGTGATCAGTAGAATAGGCTAGTCATAGGTAACTCAGTAGAATAAGTCAGTGATATCTCAGACATATGCAAATCAAATCTTAAGTAACACCATCAAAGTAGTTCTTTTCTACTAGTGATGCTACAAAAAATATTTTCCACGCAATTTGAGTGGTATTAAATATCCAATCTACTTCAAGGAATGTTCTTCTTCAAAGACCCATAAATAAAACACTTTCTATATCATAATTTTATCTCACTAAAATAAATATAAAATAACCTTATTTAAGTGGACCACCCTGCATGTATTTCATCCCTCCAAGGTTCTTCACCACCTCCTTCCACTGGCTTCCGTCAATCAGTTGAAATCACAGGCGCAAACGAACCGCAAAGCAGCGCAGATTTTCGAGTCCCCAAGTTCGTCATTAAACGTCAACCGACCAGGGTGAATTAGTTCTCCGTGAAGTCTCTGTTAATTTCCCCGAAAGGATTTAATTTGCCCGCGATTTAGTTCCCACAGAGGGACAAAGCCAGGCCCTTTAATCTCGCTCGACGACTGGCCACTGTTCCCCTACATTGAGCGCGAGCACCTCTCCGAAACTGAACGCCTCCTCTCAAAGACACGGTTCACTACTTTATTCAGCGAGGGTTAAATTCTGCTGTCTGGCGGGGAGTCGCTGCTCTGTCTGATTGGTTCAACAGCAGGCCCAGACGACGCGATTTCTTGACAAGATTCGACGATGTAGAATCGATAATGAGACAGCGTTCGTATAATGATGTTAGTAGACAGGGTGAGTCACTGAACTGTGTCACCTGAATTTTATTGTAAATTATTTCTTGCGACGAAAAATGTTTCAAAAGAAAGCTGCACAGTGAGATGGAGACTATTTTGGAGAAACTTTTATTTGGTGAATTTTTGTAGATAAGTACATACGAGGTTTCGCTTATTCTTCTAAATTTCAATCTTTCTACGTGTCTAATCTCCCCACACATAGCCATAGAATCAACCTAACCAAATTTGTACCACCAATTGGTGGTACAAATACAAAAATACCTGAATATTCTTGAAATATTATTACCTATTCAGCAGCCTGTTCGAATCTGTCAAAAACCCTGCAACCTCTGACCTACCTGCAAGCAAATCCACCCTCTGTCTATTGCTTCGTCATTCTACTGACGTGAAATCTGCGCCAGTTGCTCCCACGAAAAATGAACAATCGCAAACAGTCTCCCTGGTTTTTCCGTCTCGCCAGCAGGGTCCATCGAAGTCGTTAATTAGCCGATCTCCGTGACACGCGGTCTCGATGTCTCTGTCACTAACGATTATTAGCTATACCGCAGCGTAATGCGAGCGAATAGTAGGGGACGCTGGGAGGCGAGGGGCGCTGGTACACGATCGGGCAATAGGAGTCGGAACCACTACAAGCTGTTACCGAATTACACCCATGGCAATCCCGCTGACCATCAGACCGTGCGAGCGCAGTTAGACAAATTATGTAGGTACGTGCTCGTGTTGTCGCGCGTTAATCCCCTCTGGCCTTTCCCCGCCTGTTTTGCCGCTGACTTTCTGCTTCCTTTCTCCGCCCTGTTTAACCCAGGCCCGCCCTTCTGCGATGCTCCCCAAGTTTCGACGGTTTTTCTCCACTCTCGGCGGTCGGAACATTTTAACTTCTATTTCTTTGCGCCCCTTGTTTTCTGCAACTGAACTTTCGCCATTTCTCTTGCCACACCTCTGCCTCGCGATTCCCACACGCTGCAATCTTACTCTTTTATTAATTGACGATTTCTGCGACGGGAAATTAAGCTGCTTGCGGAGGATCTACGGGGTGAGTTGGGGAAAGTGGCCTGTAGGGGGTAGATTAAACACAGAACTCAGGAGAACAAGGTAAGCATAGGTCAGGCACACAAGAGTCAGTCATAAAACTCAGGAACAGAAAAGTCAGTAGAACGAGGCAGTCATACATCAGACGCGGCAAATTCAGTAGAATCAGTCAGTCATAAACTCGGGCACAGTAAGGTCAGTAGAATAAGTCAGGCGTTAGTCAGACACAGACAAAGATATCGAACACGTCAAGCCTCAGCCAAGCCCAAGCAATTAAGTAGAACAAGTCAGCCATGACTCAGGCGCATACGAATAAGTAGAATAAGTCAATCATAAATCAGTCACCAACGAATCAGTAGAACAAGTCCATCCATACTCCCCCACACGGATTCCCAGAATAAGCTCCTACTCAAACACAGTTTACTCCCTAGAATAAGCCCCAAGTCAGTCTACAAGCCATCAAAAACTTGTGTTTCACAGTATCAATTAACTTCTTCCTGCAAAACCACCCTCTCTCCCCTTCTACCACCCCTTCAGCCACGCTCTCCATGATCCAACATATTCTTGAACACACCTAGCGCAGTGAGCGAGGGCCTCGCCATTCGTCGAGCCGAAAACCGTGAGGCGATAGGTTGTAACAACATATATTAATATTCGCTCGTTAACGCCCGTGGTCAATCGATACCTCGCGGTTACAGTGCCCTGCCAAGCACGACGCGTGCAGGGGGCTGCAGCGACGCGCACTTCCAAACTCGCCAATATTTCGTCTGGCCAAATCGAACGGTTCGAAAACCCTCGACGGAAATTCTAATTGAACCCCGTCAATTTCGAATTTGAAAATACTCGAGGGCGAAATCGCCAGGCGAGGGGATCGGTCGACGCTTTCCCAGTCGCCGACGCGATCGATCAGCAGTTTATCCAACCGTGCAAAGTATCCTCGGCAGGGAAACCTGCAGTTAATTCGTCACTGTAACCGCCCTCTTTCTTCTCCGTTTCGGCCGCGTTGCTCGCTAATTCCTCAGACTACGCTCGAATCGATTCGCTGTCGGTTCGATGATTCGACTCACAGCCGTTCGCAAATTATCATTGCCTCTATTGGTGTCTGCAGGCGTCAAACCACACAGCGCCGATATTCATGCAAATCCGAGGAAAGTTCGCAACACTGCACAAGGCGGAACTTGGCTGGAGGCCTGCTAATAGTAGAAGGCGTACGAAAATCGAGGCGTGTTTCAATCGTCGAAGTTTAGAGGAAATAAAGATATAAATTATATAATTAGAAATTCTACATTAAAGTATATTATATTTGATTGTACTCATATTTGTATTTTTAGTAGTTTCTTTTCTTGTACTTATTGTTATTACTTTAGTACAGTTATTGTCTCTTTATGTATATCTTATTTTTATTAGTGTAGTACTTGAGGACATGTTTACGGTATTGAAAAATGCAAAGTTTGACAGGATGCAGGGGCTTTCAAAAATTTTTTTAGGGGATGCAGTTTGGGGGAGAGTAAAATATGAACCATCAGCTTTAATTTAAAAAAAGAATCAAGTTGCTGCGATTTTTTTTCGCAAAGTTACAGCACTTTAAAGTAAACTTAAACTAAAACAGTTTTATGTGCGCCTGACTTATGACTGATTTATTCTACTGGATTACTCGATGAACTCTCTCTGACTCTCGATGAACTTATTCTACTGATATATCTTGACTGATTTGTGACAGACTCGCCCTACTAAGCCCTACGAGTCTGACTTAGGGTTGACATACTCTACTGATTCGATTAGTGCTGCCAATTTAATCCATCAATCTTTTCTTAAACATACACTTATATTTATTTATTGAAACAAGGATGAATTTGTCTTCAAATAGTCCTCAGAAAAAACTGCAAATGTTTCCTCTATATTTTTCTTTCTTTTAAGTCTGCAAAGTTCGACAGAATTCTGTTAAACCTCTCTGAGAGGCTTTCGACTTTGATTTAATTCAAGATTTAAAATCGTCTTTAATATTGATCCTCAGAATATTCTCTATATTAATGGCCTCGTCTCCTTGAGACAAGAATGTTCTCCTTTCAATTTCGAGGGAACTGACAGTTCCTGTGTGTATAATTAATAGCACTGGCGGGTTCAGTGGAGCGAGCAGAATTCCTCTGACTGCAAATTCGCTGCAAAGGTAACTGGATTACCGATTGCGTTTCGCGTTCCCAATATGCGTGCAAATAAAGTGTCCCTTCTAGGTAGCAGATGATCCTTATTGCATGATGGAGCAAATTATCGAACGGTAAATTATTCTATGTATGCGCGTGACATCAGTCCTGTTTGCGACGCGGCCGAAATGTGCATCGAGGCTGCTATCGTTTGAATTAATAATTTAAACATTTACCCTGATTGTCTGACGCTTTCTGTTTGCCCAAACCATGTACTGCATTTGTTCTTTTAAGCGTACACACTCGGTTCTTAATGATCCATATTTTATTAGCTAGTTATGAATCTTTAAATTTACAAATTTTCAAACTTTTCACGTATTTCAATTCTTCATTAAATATTTCAATATTAAAATATTTAATATTTCAACTTTCAAGTACTCAAATATTCAGATACTCTTGTATTCAAATGTTCAAATGTTCAAATTTTCAAATATTCAAATATTCGTATGTTCAAATTCTTCAAATATTCAAATATTCAAATATTCAAATATTCAAATATCCAAATATCCAAATATTCAAATATCCAAATATCCAAATATTCAAATTCTTCAAACATTCAAATATTCAAATATTCAAATTCTTCAAACATTCAAATATTCAAATATTCAAATATTCAAATATCCAAATATCCAAATATTCGAATATTCGAATTCTTCAAATATTCAAATATCCAGTGGTTGACTTTTACTACTGGCGAATATATCCCTAAGAATTTTCAAATACCCCAAATTAGAAAATCCAAACCTACTAGTTATAAATCTACTCATGTTACATTGTCAAGTATTTCTACCTCACAATAAATACTAAAAATATCTTTTCTATTCAAAATGAATGAACTAGTCTTTCTGAAACGTTCGACCAGCTGTTCAAGTGAATTACACGAATGTCACATTTTCCAAGGCATGTTGAGGAACCCAACCGGCATAAAGGGAAGAGCATTGATGCAACAGTGGTTACAGAGACGATGAAGGACGGTGCATTAAGCGAATCGTCTCAAGCTGCAGCACACGACAGTCATGTATGGGTACATACAGGTGTAACTGTCAGCTGTGGGCACGCCAATTTACGTCAGGAACACAAGGCACAGGGCCCAGCCATAAGGATAATGTTAATTATCTAGTGAATTACCTCTCGACGAATGTCTGTCGACATTTTTTTAATACAGGGAAGACTAATCATGCGAAATGAGTGTGTCATTTCTTTCTCGAAATTCTATTTAAATGTATGTAACTCTATCCAGAATAAAAATTGAGTCTACGCGATCAATATGCTCTACCAGCGACGCACATTAATTACCACGTCGATGCGTAGCATGTTGCGCGCGTAATTAACGCAATCATTAATAACAAATTGATTAATTATATTTACACGGAATTGCTTAATGCACGAGTACAGTGGTGGCGAAGAGTTGAAGATTCTAAATAATTACTGAGGCATTATTTAATAGATATAGAAGTCGAATTTTAAATAGAACTGCAGGTCGAAAATCTATCAAGAATTATGAAATTTCTCACGAAATTGCATCAAAGCATCAGAAATGTAAATGCATATGGCCACGAATGGAATTTCAATTAAACCTGATCTGTGCAGGTTTTAATTACAATAATTGCAAACTGTTCTATATAATCGATTACACAGTATTAAATGTGACATGGGGCACAACGATACCCAAACGATATTAATATTTCACCCTTGTTTGCAAAGTGTTCAAACTTAATATTGATCTAAATTTCAGGTAAAATAAAAATTTACCTTTTGATCTTTCGCAGCTTGTTACTGGTTCCAAACACAATAAAGGGTTGATCAAAAACTTGTCACTGTCACAATCACTATCATAGTTCGATCTAATATCGAGATGTATCAAACACCCCAGCACAGAAAAGAATCGATAACCCATCGATACTTCCACAGAAGTATCGATCCCAGTTCGATACATCCACGAAAATATCGATACCTGTTCCACCCTTTAATATCCTAAAAAAATGATCGATATTTCCCTCCGAGTACATTAATATCGTTTTGCTCGAATATCATCAACAGTATCGATCCCATCACTAACCACAATCAGCATCACAATGACTCGACGAGAAATTCTTCTTCAAACGTTCCACAAAAGCGACTCCTAACGTCTTGATAATGTCGATCAGCGTTCCCATCCATCAGCTCGAAAACAATCCGCAGCGAGTCGTGTCGAGTCACCCTCCCTCCTCCCTCGCTGCTTTTTCGACTGGGACGTGCGTTGGGGAGCGGCGATAAAGCTTTAACAATTGTCATAAACAATTCCACGTCTCCCAGCGCCGGTTGGCCGAAGCGATCAAACGATCCCCTCTCTCTGCCTGTTCGCTCTACGAGCGAAATGAATTACGGCTTTCTATTTAATAATGGGATCTCCATCCCCTTCCTCTGCATTAACGCCAGCGGATTTTACGAGCATTTAGCTCGTGCCTGGAAGCTATTAAGTTTTATTGCTAGCGGAGGAACGAGCCGAGGGGTGGGAAAGATATCTTTGGACCGAGGAACCACTTTGGAACTTTCTTTCACATCGTCTGCCATCCGCCTATTGCCAGCGAGAAAGTATATTTGTTCCCCTCTGGGACATATTGGATATTGTTTCCCAGTTTGGATTTACTGGCCAGCGTGATGGCTGGAGAGAAGTCTGCAAGATTTTTAATACAACCTGTCCTGCCTTTTGCTGGGCGCTTTGCCTTTATTTGTAATCGATGGATAGAAACTTCTTTGCTTTTCAGCTTCATTTCTTTATAGTATTGCTATCAATTTTTCTGGGAAGCTACGAATATTTGTTAAATTACAATTTCTGGGAGAGAAAATTGAGTTTGAATTTGGATTAAAGAATTTAAGATACTTGAAGGATTCACAATAGTGAAGGTCTGACTAATGATTGATTTATTCTACTTGCAAGCTCGAAGCATCCCCTTTTCTCACTTATTCCTCAAATGCCTAAAGCAATACTTTAACACATTCATTCTCACTTAAAATTCAAAATAAATTTTCTGGAAAACAATACAAAAAAATTGTTCCATTGTTTTTACTTAATCTTTTTAAAAATTTTCAAAAGAAATTGTTCTGTTTCCTCCTACTCTCTCTAATCGATATCAAAGAACTTCCATGCTTTCCAACTTGGCTTCTCTCTAGCGTCGTTATTAATTCTCGCGAGGATCCACGAGCATTTGTAAAATTACATCCTTAACACGGCGCGCCACAGAACTGTTCGGCACGAGTAAAGAAAACGTAATTGAAAGAGTCGGTCGATAGTTCATTTTTCTATCTATCGTTGTTCAAACAGCTGCCAGGATACCAGTCATCAAACAGAGGGTGGAAGAAACGGAGAGGAGGATGAAAAGCCAAGGGAACTTTGCTCTTGAAAAATCGTCGCGGAAGTAGTCCACTTGCGGAAAGAATAGCTTTTCTATCGTTAACTGTACTGGGATCAGGAAACGCTCTATCGATCCACTCGCCTCGAATCTATTTTCCACTATCGCGACGTTTTTGCCGATTCGATATTTATTGAGACATTAAGTTGACGAGAGAAAATACACATAAATCTTCGATATCCCATTCTTCGACCATCGGGAACTGCCGCCCCTTTGTTTTGCCTTGGTCAATCCTTTGAAATAACTTTCCCAGGGAGATTGAATTTGAAGTAGAAAATTGAGAAACGAAGGATTACGTAAAATTCAATTTGATCAGTGATTAAAGAGTCCTTAAATATCCATATTTTTATGCGATTTATGATGTTCAAGGAATAAAGTTAATTACTCACAAGTAGTAGAGGTCAGTCTTTAGTCAGACCTGGCCGACTGTCCCTGTTCCTAGGCGTTGACCTGTACTACTGGTGATTCTAAATAATTACTGATAAACCTTAGACGCAGGAAAGAAAATACACACTGTTTATCCTCTTATTTTCCTCGGCCAATCCCTTGAAATAATTTTCCTCAGAAGATAGAATTTTCAAGTTTGAAATTGAGAAACTAAGGATTACTTGAAATTAAATGCGATCAGGGATTGTCCTTATGACTGACTCTGCCTTGGATGGTTTAAGTTGTTTCTCCAGCTTCCTCGGGAAAACTGAAGCTGATTAAAAAAAAAAGATCACGTTGAAAATGGGATCCTCGGTTGAAAGACCGCGAGAGCGCAGCGACAAGCAGGGAAACAAGACGACAATCGAGAACTTTTCACTATTGCTCCCCACTTTCCTTGCTCAACGCTTCAGCGCCCCTCCCGCGTGAAATCGCATAAATTATCGTCCGTCCGCGAAAGTTTATTTGCATCGTCTCTTGCGGCGACGTTCGCTTTGATGCATGATTTATTTGTTTCATTAAGGCAGCGCCTACGCTTAATGAGATTGCCATAATTATTCTCGACAACCTGTACGTCACGATCGTCGTACAAACGCGACGATTTTTCATCCCCCAACTCGGGGAACTGAATACAGAATTATACCAACTCTGAATAATTTTTCTAGCAGAGATACAAATATCGATGCTCCTCGTTAGCAGCTTTAAATTTACTTGATTCAGTATATTAACTATATAAATATTTCCAATGCAAATTAAATTCACTGAGCTCTCCTCGTGCTAATTAAAAACGAGCGGTGGGGAAAATTTTAGCGTGTCTGTCGGCGGATGTTCGCAGGACGCTGGTGAATAGACTGGCAAGGTCGAGAATGTTCTTTGATAAAATCGGAGCGATAGGAATTCGGTGAAGGAGTATTGTCGACCGAAAGCCAGCCTCGAATCGCTATTTTCAAATTAAATCCAGTTGAGGAGCACCCGCAGGCGAGTATCGGCCAACGAAATTGCTCAGCAGAGTATTCACTTATCGGGACGAGTTAGAATCGGTCGCAAAGAACTAATCGAACAATTCTCAAGATCGATTGAAGAGGAATAGCGAGGAGCTGGGGAGAGGTCGTCTTTACAGTTCCTCGTTTTCGAGATACGGATTACTTGCTGCATCGTTCGACGTGCCTTGACGTGGTTTGTGACTTGGAAGAAGGGATGGCTGCCCGAAATTAGTGAAATCTGAAATTAAGAGAATTCGAAACTAGGGAATTTTAAGGTTGGGAAATTCGAAGAAAATGAAATTCGAAATTAGGGATATTCCAAGCTAGAAAAGAAGGAAAAGAAGTAATTCTAACAGAAATCTGAAATTAAGAGAATTCGAAACTAGGGAATTTTAAGGTTGGGGAAATCGAAGAAAATGAAATTCGAAATTAGGGATATTCCAAGCTAGAAAAGAAGGAAAAAAAGTAATTCTAAAAGAAATCTGAAATTAAGAGAATTCGAAACTAGGGAATTTTAAGGTTGGGGAAATCGAAGAAAATGAAATTCGAAATTAGGGATATTCCAAGCTAGAAAAGAAGGAAAAGAAGTAATTCTAAAAGAAATCTGAAATTAAGAGAATTCGAAACTAGGGAATTTTAAGGTTAGGGAAATCGAAGAAAATGAAATTCGAAATTAGGAAATATCGAAATTAGGGATATTCCAAGCTAGAAAAGAAGGAAAAGAAGTAATTCTAAAAGAAATCTGAAATTAAGAGAATTCGAAACTAGGGAATTTTAAGGTTGGGGAAATCGAAGAAAATGAAATTCGAAACAAGGAAATTTCGAAATTAGGGATATTCCAAGCTAGAAAAATTCGAAATCAGGGGAATCCCAAATCAGGAAAAGAAGTACTTCTAAATTAGAAGATCTAGAAACTAGGCGAGTTCGAAAACCAGGGAGCCTCGAATCTAGGGAAATACGAATCTAACGCACTTATAAACTACACAAATCCCAAAAGAAACTATAAACCCGAGACTTCCTAATTTCACAAAGAAACTGGCAATTAGGTCGAAACATTTATCCCAGTACCGCATCATATAACTCATGAAACAGCCATTAAAGTTGAATCGTCTCTAAAAGAAAGTAAGGATAACTCAGGAAGAAAAGTACTAACAGTTACAATGGTCGTTAATACTGAAAGACTCGATCGGCAGCGGAGAACGTCCCATGTACCATTGCAGAGCAGACGGGGGACGGTATTGTTCCCTGGACAAGTCGAAGACGTCCATTGCGAGACTGTGCTATATGCCCTTTAATACTGCCGAGATAAATTGCAATTCACCGACGATTATTTGCAACGAGCTCGTGCTGCGCCATGGCTGCTGCTATCGTGTGTATTGACGCGACGCTTTTGCCGTTTGAACAAAAACGCACAGAAAGGACAATGGTGGGAGGAGGGGGGTGGGAGGCGAAGGGAGGGTTGGAAGCGAGGGGAAACGGGGTGAAGGGGACAGGGGGTGAAAGAAAGAGTCACTGTTGCCGTCAGGTGGGTGGTAATTGCGAAAGTAAGAGGGCGGATCTCTTTTTCCTCCTTTCTTCTGCCGTCCCCACCTACACGAAGATGTTCGCGATGTAAAACGCGAACTAAGATTGACTCTCTACCTTTCTTCCCTTTTCTCGTTCCCCTCTCATTGTATCCGCTCTGTTCAAATCTATTCTTTCTACTGTTTCGCTGAATGCTCAGGTCTGCGCACTTTGTGCCAGTTTCCTCGACTGTTCTACAGATTCAATCCCATTCGAGGATCCAACGAACTGCGAATTATGTTTCTGAAACGTGTATGAAACAGTTCTGACTTGAAGAGTCAGTAGAATGAGTTGGATGCAGGGGAATTGGGAGAATAAGTCTTCCCAGTTTGGGAGAAGTAAGTAGAACAGGTCAGCCTAAAGCCAGGAATAAGGAAATGAGTAGAATAGATCAGTCACAAATCGAACACTGAGGAATCAGTAGAATAAGTCAGTTAAATGTCTGACAGAATGCAATCAGGAAAATAAGTCAGTCATAAATCGAACACAGAGGGATCAGTAGACCAGGTCAGTCCTAAGTCTGACATATAGAAATCAGTAGAATAATTCTTCTCAAGTCAGACACCGAAAAACCAGTAGAGTAAATCAGTCCTAGATCAGACATCTCTAAGTCAGTAGAATAAGTAAATATTGTCTCAAACTTTTTTAACAATCAATGCTTCAAAACAGAAAAAGAATCCCTCCTTAAAATTTTTAATATTTCTTACAGAACACGTCCTACATTTTCAAGAAAAAATTGACGTTCCAGGGAAAAAGGGAAATCAATCAGACCTATTACAGTCCTCGCAAAAAAGCGAAAGCAACGTTTCCGTGTTAGTATCAGCTGCTCCAAGCTGTCTGCAATTAACGTGGACCCCAACTGGTGTCAGCCGATACACCGTGAAAGCCCCATTAAATTTTCGTTCTGACTCAGTGAATTTAATCTACTCTAATGATCGGCCAGGCTCGTGGGGAGGAGCCAGGGGGCTCTGAAAACCGACTGGATCCAGGAAGTCGGATCGATCGTGGGGATCGAAGGATCCTCGAGCGGTCAGAAAGATTAATTGCTTCACGGAAATCTTCGAGACGAAAGGCTTCATCGACGGTGGTTCCCTACTTCCGCGCCTCATCCCTCGGAATGGGGGGTGAGATAGCGTCCCCGTGGCCCGTCGTGGGTTAGGGTGGGCTGTTGAACGAGGATTGTCGTTAATTTTAATTAAAACGTTATATCGCTGCGAGGGAGCGAGAACTTTTATCGCGACGAAACTTTTCGTTTATTTTCTCGTCAACCCTCGAATCGCGTCACTCTTTCAACTCTGGTTTGCTGATCTGGGAGCCAAAGTAGTCGAAAGTGAATAAATCTAGCCAGAAAAAGGGAACAGAATAAAATAGTGGTTACAGAATCTAGGGGAATTAATTTACCTACATTTCCTAGAGAGCTCGAAACTACTTATTTTCTGGATTATCTGCTGAAGAAAGTTTCGTGGTCCCCTGTGATAATTCTGGGATGTAATCGTGGAATATCTCTGCCTCTAACGTTGTTATTTTCACCCTAGAAGATTCCACCCTAGGGTATTTCTATCCCCCTGATTCGGGGGGAATTTTTCTTGTTCCTGGGCGCAGAATAAATTCTAAAACAGTATCGCGACCCTTTGCAAACACCGCATTAAAAAAGCGCATTGCCAAGGCATTCATGAACCAAATTTCCCGAAGACGAGTCTGGGGAATTCCAGCCTCGGTGGATTAATTAACGCCGCAAACATTCGCGAAACGCGTTCGCCAATAAAAGCCACGCTTCCTGGCGAAGTTTCACGAAGAAAAAAGGAAGAAAAGCGTGAAAAGCAAACAAGAGGCTTTCGTCGAGCCGCTGGTAGAGTTTAATTAAAATTTTTTAATCGCTGAGACAGGAAGTTTCGCTGAAAAAGGTTCTCGATGTATTTAGTCCCCAAAAAAATTCCCTGACAGATGAGGGATGGAGGCACTCATTTGACATCTAGTCACGCAATCGGGAGCCCTTTGTTTCAACAAATTTAGATACCCCTGTGGAATATCTCTCTAAATCTCGTAAAAAACCTCGTCTGCTCGTATGCTATGAGCCGATAAATTTATTCAGACACGGAGCACAGGATGAGTCCTACTTCAACAGGAAAAATTCCCTTTGAAAATCTCTTCGACTACATATGGAGGTAACAGATTAAAGTTTGCCTGTTTTTGCAGATATTCCCGCCAGCTGGAAGCGAGTAATTATGAAATATGATACTTTTGATGGGAAAGCAGATTTCCTCCACTTTGTGTAATCGTATTCGTGGGTTGGGTGGAGTCTTGGAGAGAGGGAAACCTCCCTTCTCTTGAGGGTGGTTAGACTGAAGGGTAGGGGAAGGAAGGAGAGTGTTTTTAAGAATATTCAGCGCTCTGCTTAACCTTAAAAAGGGGCTAGAGGAGGGCCACCAAGAGAAGGTCACCAATTTTCCCAACTTAAAGAAAGAAAGAGTGAAGGAGTCTTCCTATTCTAAAGTCACTGAGAGTCAAAGAGAGGAAAGAAGAGTATTTTCAGGATTATCCAAGCTCTCCAGGAGGATTTCAATCGATACCAATCCAGAAGTAACCCCCTTCACCCTCCAGAAGATAAGATGGCCCACGAGGACTTTCTCAAGTTACAAAAAAAGGAAAATAGAAGAGTCCTCTTATTTAGAATCCAAAAGAACAGAGAATCCTCGTTCTTAAAATTACTTAGACTCAACGATAAGGGAAGAAACTATTTTCACCACTCACCAACCCCTATTTCCCTAAAACAAAAAATCCCAAAAAGAATTCACCCAGAATACCTCACTCAACACCCCCAAAACCACCCCTACTCCAGCACAGACGACTAAAGATGTCCCTCAGAAGCCCTCCCGAAAGGAACAAAAATAAGTTAGATTATCAGATCGTTTGCATCGCCTATTGTAAATTCCCCACCACACGAACGAACTTTAATTCAATCACGCGCGTATCGCTGGGGGTGGAACTCGAGCGCGTGCAATTCATGCAACCCCTTAGCTCCACCCGCGGCGAGCCCTTTCCCATTGTGCCTGGAAAACGGTCGGACAGCCTGGAACGTATTATACAGCGTGGAAAAGCGAGCCGGAGATGAAGGTGAAACAAAAGTGTTCCAGCGAGCGGAATAGGAAATAGTCGGGGCGGCTGGGTGAAAGGGTGAGGAAGCTCGTAGATATTGTCTGGGAATCGGGGGAACGTTTCGCGCTCGGCGATCGCCAGCGTGTATCGATAATGCGCTCGCGGATTCCGCTCGTTCTGGAGCAGGGCTGGAGGCCGAGGAACGTTAATATCGCGGGACGCGTTTGTGGGGCTCGAATTAACTGCGTGGCTCTGGTGTCTGGGCTTGGAACAATTTGGGGATCGTTGGTTATAATCACTGACGTCGATGAATGAGAGGCTTAAGAGAGAACAGTAGAGAGTATAAAGTGAAGAGAGAGAAGGGTGTAGAGTTAGGAGGGTTGAAAGCTGTCTCACCTTTTGCTTTGATTTTCATTGGTGGGTTGTATTTTGATGATGATCTCTTTTTTTTTTTAAATTAAAGTCTGAAGTCTTAACTTTAAGGTACTGTGCATTAACTTTAAGTTTAATGCATTCTTAATACTGTAGGGTATTAAATCTCAGGGTATGTTTGTCGTATTGAAAGTTCCAAAGTTTGACGAAATGCACGGACTTCCTAGAATTTTTTTCAGGGATATCGTTCAGGGTAGCATCAAGTTGCGATCTTCCCCTTTAATTTAAAAAAAAGATCAAGTCGCTGCGATTTTTTATCGCAAAGTTACAGAAGTTTAAAGTAACCCTTGCATTTTTGCTCTGTATCGGTACCACCTGATGTGCTGCAAAATGCAAGGTTTACTTTGAAGTCCCGTAACTTTGCGAAAAAAAATCGTAGAGACTTGATCTTTTTTTTAAATCAAAGAGGAAGATCTCAACTTTATGCTATCGTGAACGGTATCGCTGAAAAAAATTTTAGCGAGGTCCTACATTTCGTTAAACTTTGCAATTTGCTGTATTGAAAATTGCCAACTTTGAAGGGATGTACGGTCTTGGAAAAATTTTTCTTAAAGATGACGTTCAGAGAAACTAAAACAGAAAGCTTCCCCTTTAATTTAAAAAAAAGATCAAGTCATTACGATTTTTTTTCGCAAAGTTATAGTACTTCAAAGTAACCCTTGCATTTTGCAGCACATTAGGTGGTACCAATACAGAGCAAAAATGCAAGGGTTACTTTGAAGTTCTGTAACTTTGCGAAAAAAAATCGTAGCGACTTGATCTTTTTTTTAAATCAAAGAGGAAGGTCCCAGCTTTACGCTTCCGTAAAGAGCATACCCGAAAAAAAATGTAGGAAGACCATACATTTCGTCAAACTTTGTAATTTTCAATACGATAAATATGCCTTCAGATTTAAGCTGCTACAGTAGTAGAGGTGTATTAAATTTAAAATTAAGGGATAGTATCTTACAGTAAATACTTCAAGCTCTAATTTAAAAAAAAGATCATGATTTTACGATGATTTTTCGCGGAGTTATTGTTCGTCAAAGTTAGCCGATTTTTGCTCCAAATTTTTCTATGCCATAATTCTTTTGAACTGTGTATATCTCTTCCAAAAATAAAATTTCGTTCCTTAAAAAACGAGTGGTCAGTAGAGAACACTCGCAAACCTGCATTTAATTTGTTCATGAAGCGCCTAAAATGTTTCTAACTTGAAACTCATTCTTCTACTGACCTGTAGTGTCTGCTCCAGTAGTAAAATCAGCCGCAAGTCAGACACAGAAAAATTAGTAAAATAATCCAGAAATACTCAGACGAAAATAAATCAGTAAAACAACTCAGCCTCAGGCCAGAAACAGGAAAATCAGTAGTACAAGTCAGTCCTCAGTCAAACACTAAAATGTATCCCAAAAACGACTACGAATCCTCACAATATTTCCTCTAAAAGTAATATTTCCTTCAGCTCACTGTTTTCTAAATCCTGATAGGTGCCTATTTTCCTACTAAACCCTTCAAATAGGGGATGATAAAAAATGGTTGGACTGCACAGCTGTCGAGTTCTCGATTCCAAAATGAACGCCGTCGTCCCTTTAAATTACTCGGGGGGTTTGTAAATGGTTCGGTTGAGTTTCGATTTTTCTGTAAGCAAGGAGAGCGAACAGGGTGGCTCAATGTCGATCTGAAATCGAATCTCGAGAGACTCCGCGTCGTTTCTTGCCCTCCCTCGGCGTTCACCCTGTTACAGGAACGCTGTGCCCCGCGAAATCGATAGCCCAACGTTTTCTCGCGTGGCCTTCGTCGGTAAATCGAGCGAACGCTTTGAATTCGTCGGTTGGGAACGACCCGATCGCGTCTCGAGAAACGCTGATGATCGAGGAAGGGTTGCGTTGAACCCTGTTTCTCTCGAGTGCACTCGAGGTAGTGTACGCTCTGGAGATTTTACTGCTTTTCGAGGGCTCGTTTTACGGTGCTGTAAAACTTAGGAAGTTCCTAAATTTAAGGGACGATTGCGTGGAACGAGAAGCTCGTCAAGGTGCACGTGACTGGAGGAGGAATATATATTTGGGGAAAATAATTTGTAGGGGATGTAAAAAAAGAAGGAAAAATACTGGACACCCTCTTTCGGTGGAGGGTGAAATTTCCTCGACCTTTTCGTCCAGAGAGCACTCGAGCAACGGAACTGCGCGAAACGAAATGGACGAAATGCCTTCCTAATACCCTGAACAGGCTCGTGCCATTGCTTCCCGATGAATATTTAAACGCAAAATCTAATCGGGAGGAAATAGTAATTGAATCTTTAATGTGGAACGTAGGCAATTCGGTTTCGTGTGTAAACATTCGGAAACCGCTTCGGAAATGTGTTGGCAAGTTCAAATTTGCTGAACCCGACAGCAGCGTGTAAGTGTTGTATGTACATATTTCGGTCACAGGTTAACGCACGAGTGCTGAAATTTAACATTTCACAGGTATTCAATCAATGATAGCTACAAAGAGCGTATTTTATAAACAGGAATAAATCTGCAGTTGAAATTAAATTATTACAGAAATTATTTTCTGTATATTGAAGGCAGAATTTGTGAATCTGTTCTTAAATTTAACACACGAGTGGTGAAATCTAACATTTACCAAGTATGTAATTAAAGACTGCTACGCGGCGCGTTTCTTACAATCAGGAATAAATCTGCAGTTGAAATTAAATTACTGTAGAAACTTTTTTCCTGTATATCAGAAGCAGCACTTAAAAATCTGTTTTTAAATTCACCATACGAGTGGTGAACTCTAACATTTACCAGGCGTTTAATTAAAGGCAGCTACAAAGAGTCAAAGAGTGCGTTTTGTAAACAGGAATATATTTACAGATGAAATTAAATTACTCTAAAAATTTCCTTCCGTATATTGGGAGCAGGATTTAAATATCTGTTCTTAAATTCCGATCTGGAATTTCACTGAGAGCCCGAGACTGTGAGCAAGGGATCAGAACTGATTCAATTTCTCGAAAATTCGGTCTAGGTTTAAGCTACGATTCGCGCGACACGTGAGTAGCCGTCTACAAAAATTCAATCGAGCGAAATTCATTTCTGCGCTGGAGCTGTCGCACGGCCCCGTGACTTCTGGCGTTTAGTTTTTAATGGCGCTCGCCAGCCGGAGTTAAACGAGAAACTTTATCGATTCTGTCTCACCTGCCCTTTCGTCGCGTTGCATCGCATCACCGAGCTGTTTCCTCTCGTCGATGACGCACCGCCACAGCCCGTCGCTAACAGCGCCGATCTTCCTCCGCCAAAGGGAGCCACCGATGCGTGAATTAAAAATTCAATTTCAATCGCACACACTCGTCGAACCTCGTCCGCGTCGTTGATCATGGCTCGTGTAAACGTGATCGCGCCAGTTGTCGCCATTTTTCGATGCCCAGCCAGCAAACGGTTGCCACTTCCTTTGTTAGTCACTTCACTATTTTCACTGACCGATTTTGGGGAGGAACGAGCCCGGGGGTTAAGGTAGAATTCTTTAGAAAAGAAGAGGTAGGGTGGGGTAGGGCATGGCAAGGTGAGATGGGAAGGAGAATGATTGTCCTAGGAATAGTCCAAGAAAGAGAGTCCAAGGTAGTCCAAGGTAGTCCAAGGTAGTCCAAGGTAGTCCAAGAAAGAGAGTCCAAGGTAGTCCAAGAAAGAGAGTCCAAGGTAGTCCAAGAAAGAGAGACCAAGAGAGTCCAAGAGAGTCCAAGAGAGTCCAAGAGAGTCCAAGAGAGTCCAAGAGAGTCCAAGAGAGTCCAAGAGAGTCCAAGAGAGTCCAAGAGAGTCCAAGAGAGTCCAAGAGAGTCCAAGAGAGTCCAAGAGAGTCCAAGAGAGTCCAAGAGAGTCCAAGAGAGTCCAAGAGAGTCCAAGAGAGTCCAAGAGAGTCCAAGAGAGTCCAAGAGAGTCCAAGGTAGTCCAAGGTAGTCCAAGGTAGTCCAAGGTAGTCCAAGGTAGTCCAAGGTAGTCCAAGGTAGTCCAAGGTAGTCCAAGGTAGTCCAAGGTAGTCCAAGCTAGGGTGGAGTGGGGTGAGGTGAGGTGAGGTAAAGTAGAGAGGGGTAGAGAAAGGTAGAGAGAGGTAGAGAGAGGGAAGAAGAGGTGGGGAGAAGTGAGGAGAGGTGGGAGGTCCAGGGGCCAAGAGGTCCCAGGGGTGGATGGTCCCTCCAGAGGATCTCCGCTTCGATCCTCACCCTCCAGCGGTCCCGCGACGACTGAGAAATTTGAGGTCCTTCAAGGGTATTTATAGCGTCTCGTCCAGTAGAGGGGGGAACTACCTCTCGAAACTCATTCTGCTTCACAAGATCCTCTTACACTCTTCTCGAAACTCAATTCTGTCAATCCTCCTCCAATATTTCCATTAACCTTTTTTTCTCACCCTTTTTTAACCAGTTATTGAAATTTCACCCCTTCAATTTTCGCTGCTGTCTACCCGACTAATTTAACAACCAAAAAAGCTGGTTCACTCTGCACATCACGTATCACGTATGTGCATTCTGTGTCGAGTATCACCATCAGTTTTTAAATAAAAACTAGACTCCAGAATCTTTGCACACAGCTGGCAGCGAAGTCATGGAACGTCCTTTGAGGAAGCTTTGGAGAATTGCCTGATGCGATCAAGCGTCTTCCAAAGCGTTCACGAGTGCGTAACCTGTGAACGTCGATATAACCAACGTTATTCCTACCTAAGCATCAGCCCCACTGTCGAAAAATGTTTGACGAAAAGCAGCCACCACTTAATGTTGGAGTCCACGGAAAGGGTTAACCTCGGGTAAATACTTCATTATGAAGAAGAGGGATGGGGAGCTTCTCTTCGTGGACGCAGGGAGGATAAGCAAAGGAACTCATTTAGGTCTTTAAAAAATTCACTAGTTGCTCTCCACTATATTTTGGCATGATATAACTCTGTTTGAGAATAAAAGGAGATTTACCAGCATAAGCGTAATTTATGAATCTCCAGTTAGGATCTTAATGTAGGATGCTTTAGGATATTACTGTAAAAAGATGCATTTATTTGAATTAGTTATTTAACTAAATTAGTTATTTCTATTAGAGTTATCATATATACTTATTTAGTTAAATACCTAATTTTCCTCAATTTTAGGATTTTCTTAAAAAAAAAAACAGCTGTCGAAAAATTGTCCTAAATTCGTAAATCACTGTAGCTCGCTAAATAAATAAATAACTAATTCAGTGAGTCACACTGTTTCACGAATTTAGAGCCATTTTCTGGGAAGCTTTTTGTTTAGAAAATCCTGAAAATGTGGGTGTTTTATGAATAAATAAATTACGCTTGCTAGAGACGAACACCTGGCCCGAACGTAATTGAAAGTGGTTCCGACTTACTGTCCCCGCCAGCAAGTGTCCACAGATTTCCCGTCACGCATCCATCTGTGTTCCTATATACGATTTTTCGATATTGAAATTGACACTGGCCAGTTTTCACGGTTCCCCGTTAGCGGATTGCCAATATCGCATCGGATTGATTGAAATGGACCTCAACGTTTGTAGGAATTGAACCGCGAATTCGGCTATTTTTCAATGTTTAACAAATGCTCCCAGCAGTAACGAACCGAATCATTGGGGTGTGGCCCGAGGGAAAGGGAAAAAAGGGTGTCAAAGGTGAAGTGGACAGAAGTGGGAATGGACGAAAAAAATGTGTAAGATGGGAAGATGCACGGGGGAGGCAGGCTTGCTCGCTTTTTCTCTTCCACGTCGAATCGATGTTGGTCAAATCGGTTATCCAGGCAGCAGGTGATCGAAACTCGGCGCAGAAAGGAAAAACGAAATCGAGCTCGGTGCAGTCGGCTTTTGTGCATCCACAAGACTTAATGGATTAGTTGCATCCGAATGAGAGGCGACGCGTATCAATGCGCGTGCAGTAACGACGTTTAGATAAAGACGAGGTTGTGGCTGGAGACAGATGGATCGTTTTTGGAAATCGCGATTTTCAATTTTTTGGGGTCCAATTATGGGGTCCACTGAGCTTATGAAGGTTGAAATTTATGGACATCAAAGCTATAATGGGAATTGAAACTTATGGGGATCCAAGATGATGAAGGTTCGAACGTATGGGACTCTCCAATTATGGGAGTCCAAATTTATGGGGATCCAAAATTGCTACTGTAGTAGTCCAAAGTCCAAAGCTATTGTAGTTCCAAAATCCCCAGAATTTTTATTTCCCTCCAAAGGCCCTCTTTTTCGCTCCACAGAGCAGCATCAAGACATTCACCCTCAAGCTTCCCTTAATCCCAACCAAAGGGGTAAGATCGTAATTCCAGCAATCCAGCGCGCTGCTTTCGGTGCAATACTTCTTAAGTAATCTGTCGAGCTAATTGGCGTAATGAAACTGTGGAGAATTAGGTTGTTGAGTTACATATTTAATTAAGAACAATTACAGCGAGCCTTGCCCTGCTCTTCTAAAGGGTCTCGAAACTCTGCAGCGTTTGCATTCAGCGATTCTGTTTCCCTGAAGCGGTCAGGCATCGACAAAGAGAATGGAATTTTTGAGTCAGCGGAGAAAGGAAATCGATCTATATTACGGAATGTCCACCCTCCCCAAGCTGGCCTCTGTTAAATGAAGCTGCGCTGATGGCTCATTCCAGACTGCTGCCTTCTCCTTCGTAAACAGCTTCCTCTTCTCCTCCAATGCTGCTTTTCTCGGCGGAGACGTTAAAGGCCGATGGGCAAAGGGTTGATACGAAGGTGGGGCGATTTGCTAATCGATGGAGATGTTTGTTTAGGGAAGCTTGAATATTTCAAGAAAACCACAGACTTTGGGAGGAGACAGTGATCAAACTCTACCAGAGGAATATTAATTACAAGCATTTCTATGGATACAAGGGGTGTCCTATTGTGCCTCGAAAGTGAATCGAAATCTTTGGGAAGCTCAGAGGGAAGACAATATGCTTCGTGGAATGATAAAAAGCAGGGAAATTTTAAACTCCATTCATTTTTCCAGCGTATAGAGTAGCGGTTCTAGTTCCGCCTTTTTCAGACTCCGATTTTCAGGGAGTCTTTGAACAATGCTCTTTCCTCGTGCGTTGCTGCCATTCTTTCGGAGGAAAAAAGGGGGCCCCAGCTTCAAAGGGATGGTGTTTAATCAGAGTCCTTAGCCACTGTCGAGTCGTTTGACAGAGTCTAATTTTTATTTCGGGTCGAGCGACGACGCGACCCCTATTTCTGCTATTTTGCGACTTCCGCCCGACCTCCTCGTCCTTTCATTTCGTTTTCGCTAATCGGCTCGTGGAAAAAAGTCATTCTCGCCTCTCCACCCTTTTTCTCCCTTCAGCGAGGCGTCTAGCAGGTGCCCCACTAACGTCGTCAGCGTCTGGAACGCAATCGCCTTCTAGAACTTGAACGCCAGCTTTGGTGAATGTGAGTTACAACTTCGCCTGGATACTTGTGCAGCGTAATTCAGCGTAATCCTTTTCCATCGCGCGAAATTTGTAAAGCCTCGCTCTGGAAACGGCGACTGTTTAAAGGGATTACGAAAGTTCGCCCAGGGAGTCGAAGCTCGCGCGGCTATTGGACATGAGGGGGTGGTTTAATTTTTAAATAGAGAATTTAAGCGAGCGTGAAAGTTCGCTTTAGCCCAAGTTCCGGAAGGCCACGTGTACAAAATCCATATTTCTTTGGCGAAGTTGCAGCGTCGACGACGGAAGTCGTCTGTTTTTTTTTCGCGAAGAAAGTTGCTTAGTTCGATTGTGGGGTGAAATATGGCGCGAGGAAAGTTTCCCTCGCGACTACGTAATTGAAGAACGGAACACAGTTTCTCCATTTTTAACTTGACGGGAAACAAATGGATGGTAAATAGCGGAAAGCGAGAGTGCTGCTTTGGAATGCCGCGAAGTTGGAAGCACGCGAAGAAAACTTCGTTCTGGAACTTGTTTTAGTCACGAGAAGAATTAGCACGCTATGGATTCAAAAAACAGAGAGCTTAATCACTATTCGCTGTAGAACAGTGGAGAAAAATACATCTAACGAGGCTGGGAGTGGCTGAAGCTGCAGAAAATTTCGGGCGAACAAAATTTCAGGCACACGAAATTTTTTTAATGTCTAAGTGCTTGAAAATGTAGAATTTAATTTTAATTTAGCATAGAATTTAAGAGTACACAAGGAATTCTGCAATTTTAGAAAGCCCAGCGTGAGATTTAATATGTTTGTCTGACCAATGACTGGGATATTCTACTGAAACGAGGAGCAGACGTCTGTGTCAGCGTTTTCATTGACTTCGATCACTTCCCCTAAATTCAAGAATACACAAGCATTTCTCCAATTACTAGAGAGGCTTATGTGAAAATTGATACCTTTGTCTGATCACTGACTGGGATATTCTACTGAAACGAGGCTCAGGCGTCTGTGCTAGTGTTATCACTGAGTTCTGTCACCATTCTTAAATTTCAAAATGGAAAAACGTTTCTCTAGCTTCTAAAGAGGCTCCTCTGAGAGCTATTATCTTTACGTACTGAAGGTTGCCTGACCATTCGCTGGGATTTTCTACTGAAACAAGGATCAGACGCCTGTATCAGCGTTTTCATCGACTTCGATCACTTCCCTTGCATTTAAGAATACACAATCATTTCTCCAATTACTACAGAGGCTTATGTGAAAGTCGATAAGTTTGTCTGACCATTGGCGAGGATATTCTACTGCCAGTAGTCTCGAATAGCTGTGCCTGGTTCCCATGGTTCTATCACAGTCCTAAAAAACAGGAATAGACTGATGCTCCTCCGACTTTTACACCTTGCATTAACATTATTAAGCTCGTCTGACCATTGACGCGGATATTTCACTGAAACCAGAATCAAACTCCTGCCTCAATTTTCGCAGACTTCCATCACTGTTCCCAAATTTACCAATCCGCCTAGTATTTCCCCACCATCGATCGTTCACGTGCCCGAAAACATTCCGCGCGAGATCCCCCGAATCTGTTATCCCCCCCTGACGCGTCTGGCGGAAGTTCCAAGTCCCAAATCCCGCGGCATCCAGTGCTAAATGGAATAACAGACGAAAACACAACAGGTAATGAACCGAGAAGCCTGACGATTACGCGGAGGCAGCCAGAAGACGCGGAAGTGGCTCGGCGCACGAAAGTCGGGTCAGAATTAATGGTGGCTACAGGATAGAACATTCCTTATGCTATTCCTCTCTGGCTTTCCCACTGACAACCGCTCCGGTAACAGCCTTCCTGTGCTTCGTCCCTCGCCAGCTCCAAGGAATTATCGCTCTACGGTGCTCGAGGGCCGCGCACACAGTCGCAGGCGGCCCCGCGTGGGTGTCGTCGCCCGCGGGCGGCGTGTCGTCGATGCGGGCACACAGACGCGTCGAGGACTCGCGCGGCCGTATATTCAGAGCGGCGTCGGTACTTTGTCTGACCGAATGAATGGCCGTGCCAGGGCACCAGCGCGAGGGGGACGTACCTGGGCTGGTATCGGCGGCAATAAAGGACAGACGGGAGCGTCGACTGACGTAGACGCGTACGCTCGCGCGACCGACTGACCACCAGCGGGGGATTAATATTCATTTCGGGGAAGCACGAGGCCGACGACGGTCCCTGATGCATGGATTCGCTGCTTCCGACCATGTAAGGCGGGCCACGGCTTCGCTTTACACGCCGCTGACCGGGGTTGCCATCGACGTTTGGCTGACACTTGACAGGGATGTACTACTGGGGCAGGCATCTGGCGTCTGGGCCTTCGTTGAGGTCGATCACTGTCTTCGAATTTGGGGATAGTCTAGGGTTTCGTCAGACATTGGAGAGCCTTGCGTTGGATATAAGTTTGTCTGACTAGTGGCGGGGGTATTCTACTGAAACGAGGCTAAGACTCCTGCACTACTGTTTTCTCTGACTTTCAATACTGTGCTTAAATTTAGGAGTAGACAGGTGTTTCAGCAATTGTTAGAGAGGTTTATATTAGAGTTGATACGTTTGTCTGGTCAGTGATGGGTATATTCTACTGAAATGTGGGCCAAGCCTCTGTACCTGTGTTTTCTTTGAGTTCCAATACTGTCCTTAAATTTAGGAGTAGACAGGTGTTTCAGTAATTGTTAGAAAGGTTTATATTAGAGTTGATACGTTTGTCTGGTCAGTGATGGGTATATTCTACAGAAATTTGGCCAAGCCTCTGTACCTGTGTTTTCACTCAGTTCCAATACTGTCCTTAAATTTAGGAGTAGACAGGTGTTTCAGTAATTGTTAGAAAGGTTTATATTAGAGTTGATACGTTTGTCTGGTCAGTGATGGGTATATTCTACTGAAATGTGGGCTAAGCCTCTGTATCTGTGTTTTCACTGAGTTTCTATCACCACCCGCAAATCTGAAAACAAAAAGGCAGTTCTCTAACATTTATAGAGGTTCGTTCGGGAGTTACTGCTTTCTGCTATTGAAGCTTGTCCGACCATTTGCGGGGATACTCTACTGAAACAGGTATCAGGGGTGTGCGTGGGTGTTTTCATTGAGCTCGATCACTGGCCACAAATTTAGGAATAAACAAGTAGTTTTACAAACTTTAGACAGACCTGTGTTAGATCTAATAAGTTTGGCTGACCACTGACTGGGATATTCTACTGGAACGAGAGTCAAATTCGTGTGTCTGTGCTTTCACTGGGTTTCTATTACTATCCTTAAATTTCTGTAACCTTTGAAGAGCCTCCTGTAAGAGGTATTAAATTTACCTATTGAAACTTGTCTGACAATTGAGGAGGATGTTCTACTGCAATGAGGGCCACTCGCTTGTGCCAGAGGGTTCACTGAGCTCAATCGCTACCCTTAAATTCAGGAGCACAAGCATTTCTCCAATTACTAAAGAGGCTTATGTGAAAGTAATACGCTTGTCTGACAATTGACTAGGATATTCTACTGTAATAAGTGTCAGCTGTCAGTGGCAGTGTGTTCGAAGGTTTTGTCACTGTCCTAAAAAGTAGGAATAAACTAGCACTCCTCTATTTTTTTAGAGAGCCTTGCATGGAAGTTCATTAAGCTTGTTTGACCATTGACGGGGTTATTCTACTGAAACGAGGCTCGAACGCCTGCATCACCATTTCCACTGGGTTTTATCACTGTCCTTAAATCTGGGAGTCTGTCAAGTATTTCTCCACTTTTTAGAGAGCTGCCACGTTCGACTCAACGCTCAAAGAGCGTGACATTGTCTCGAGTTAGGGAGGGAATTTTCAGGCCACCGAAAGGGTCGAAATAATGAGGGCAATGTCCTCCAGTTATTTCGAGGATTCCTCCAAGGGGATGTGTATTACACTGTTTCGCGATAATAATTCGGGACAATGCTTTTCTTCCACCCGTGGAGCTCACCTCTCACCTCTCGCCCCTTCCCACCCTCCACATTTTCTCTTCCCCTACACCCCCTTGCACCTTCCTTTTAACCCCCTTTCGCTTTCCTCTGCTACTCTTTCCCTTTCACATCCCTCGCCTTCTTTTTTCGCTCCCTTTTCACGCTTTATCCCCTCTCCCCTGTTTTCTCCCGGCGACAAAGCGTCGAGACGCGTAACAACCCCTTCCAAGCACCGTGAATATTGTTTCGCGTCAAGCAGCCGGCTGGGGGTATTAATTTACGCTGTTCACAGTGAAATAGCGCAGAGGGGGCATTCTTTAATTTCGTGGGAGTGTTCCCTTATCGGAGAGACGTGTATCGCCAGCGCAAAGGGGCTCTCTTGCACCCTTTTATAACACACTTTCTCGCACCTAACACTGCCTCGCTCTCATTTTACTCTCCACGAAATTACGACGCTGTTCTTTGGAGCCTCTGTCCATAGTCTCCTCGCTTTCCTCGCTGGATTTGAATTTTCTTCCATTGGGATTCCAGTGTGATGACTGGATAATGATCGCTATGCGTGTGGCGGTGGGACGGCGTGCGTGGAACGTGACTGTGACACATGGAGGTATCACGCGCGAGCACATTACTCCCTCGACCAGACTCCGAAATCGATCGACTGCGACCCAGAGGGAAGGTTAATTTCGAATTGCAGTGGCATCCCCAGCGTCGACCTCCGTTTCCTGCTTACGCGTTTCAACCCCTTGCCATACTTTCACGAACCTCAATCACGCGCTTTATAGTGCCTTTGCTGCCGATCACGCGAGAACGCGTGGGGTGGTTTTTCCTCAAGTAACCGATCACGCGCCATCGCGTGAGAGGTCTATGTATCTTCAATAGCACTTCTGTCGCTGGCAGTTTGGGATAGTCGCGCGTTTCAGGTCGGCAGCGAAGACGCGAATTACGAAAGAAAATGATAGGGAAGGGGTTAAGCGCGATAGCTGGCACGTGGCGCGGGGTTTCGCTGCACGAGGACCCTCGACCGAGAAAGCTCCTGGCACGGAAGCGCGTTTTGGAAGAATTACGTCTCGAGGAATCAAAGCTGGCGCTCTATTCAGCTCGCAAGTTTCTATTAAAGTCGAAGTAAGTAGCCCAGGGGGAAGGGGGTGGTTTCTCGGGGGACAAAAGGGGCTTAAAGGGCGTTTCAGCAGGATGTTATATCGTGCTCGTCAGGGGACGTCTTCCTGCGGGGAAGCACGGGACTCTAATTACTGTTACCTCGGTCAAGTGGCGACCGCGCGAAGAACAAACCGCCGCGCGGTCTGCGGTAATTGAAACTAAATGAATTTTGAAACGTCGTTCAAAGCCAGCGGCGCGGCTGGGGCAAAAGGTGGAAAGTTTACTGACCGTAAGCGGCTGCCGTGACTCTCTGCAATGACCCAATTCGCGGACGACACGGAAAATAACGAAACGTCCGGGAATTCAATTAACGACGCGCTCTGGCTCGCAGAATTCAGCCCGACTCTACGCCGTCTCTGAATTCACAGTAAGGCGGAAGTCGAAATCTAGCGAGCGCCAGTCTTTGACACGTTTTTCTTGAACGATGTTAGAGGCTGCTGGCTGATGGAGAAGGATGAAAAAGGGGAGATCTGAAAACGTCTGATCTCAAAGGTACTATTCTACTTCTGGAGACTTGGGTAGTTTTTCAAAATCTACTACTTCAGTCTCTAGAGGACTCATGCTATATTCATGAAAATATAGAGAATAGAAAAGGAAGACTCTGAAGGTGTCTGACCACACAGGTATAATTCTACTGTATGAGGATATTAAGTCTATTAAAATTTGTCAACTTAATTTCCACAGAATCGACTCTATATTAATAAAAACACAGAGGAAAAATATTGGACTATCTTTAGAGTGTCTGACCACAAAGAAACAATTCTACTTGTGGAGACTTGGGTAGTTTTTCAAAATCTACTACTTCAGTCTCTAGAGGACTCATGCTATATTCATGAAAATATAGAGAATAGAAAAGGAAGACTCTGAAGGTGTCTGACCACACAGGTATAATTCTACTGTACGAGGATATTTAAGTCTATTAAAATTTGTCAACTTAATTTCCACAGAATCGACTCTATATTAATAACAACACAGAGGAAAAATATTGGACTATCTTTAGAGTGTCTGACCACAAAGGAACAATTCTACTTATGCACACAAGCCCAGTCCCAAGGCTCCAAATTCCCTTCTCAGAACCTAATAATTCACTTCCTCCCTAGCCCACAATTTCCAAAACTCCCAGAGAGTCCAAAAATCCCTCCGCCACCCTCCACAAAGTCCCCAAACACTTTCCTTGATCTCCAGCTCGCTCAGATCCGCCCTCGGGCGGCACAATCGAGCGCAGAAACGTTTGGCCGCGGTTCGAAGGCGCAGTCCCAAGCGCGCAACATCTGAAACTACATTGAAGAGCAAACGTGGATTGCCTTGATCCCGTTTGATCGATTTATTGCGGTGCAACAGCCGCCCCGAGCCTGGGCCACTCATCCCGCGTCGCTCCGCCACCAAGATACACATTATCGTCTGCGCTGAGTTACGGCAGTCGCTGGCTAAGTTCCCCCAGTCGACGCTAAATTTTGATTTGTCCTGGTATAAATCCGAGGCAGGAACCAGGGATCCTGGCGTTCGGGGCGCGTACCGATGGGCAGTATATCGCCCAAAGTCCGCAACTCGATGTCTCCGCCGCACACGACCGCCAGCTCCTGCTACATAATCGTGCATAATAATTATGACGTCATCAATTAACCAACCGCCAGTGACATTAATGCGCGCTCGTATGACCGCGACAGCTCCTCATCGTGTAGATTAACAGAGAGGCGCATCGAACGCTCCACGAGCGAGGGAATCGAATTCAGCCCCCTTGATTGCCAGAGAAATTATAGCTGTTTTATCGCGACCACTTTCTGGCTCTATTCAATCGGCCATTAAACTGGAACCCTGCTCGTGAATCTCTGATACACTTCTCCCATCGTCTTGGAAGCTTATCGGGAACGAGCACCTGTCAGGGATGTTCATTCGTTTTCGTACGTGGGAGGTCAGTGACGTTTTTCTTGTTTTTAGTGTGTTAACGTAATGGGTTAATCCTTCCCCTTACAATTTTCTGTCGTATTATCACCTTTGCTGCCGATGTGAAACGTGTAACTATCTTAAACTGCCAACAGTAAAGCTCCCATTGCGCGAACATAGACGTCTCACGCGATGGTGCGTGATCGGTTACTTGCGTAACATCCTTATCACGCGTTGTCGCGTAATCGGCAGCGAAGATATTGTCGAAAGTAGACGAGCCAGACTCGTCAAAGTAAGGCAAGGGGTTAAGATTCTGTATGCGTAATTCGTTGTCTGGATATGTATCCTCCGTGACGCCATCTGAAATTGAGTTCATCGGGAACGCTCCCTGTGTTATTGTTTTAGCGACAAATGACGTGACGCATTGCGCACCCTGTGTGTGTAATCAATGATTTCCCAATTTTCCCCGGTGCGTTTGCGCGTACCTTCTTCCTCGAGGGAGCATGGCATGGGGAGATCATTCACAACTGTTGATTGTGGTAGGAGAAATTCTGTATTAACTCGATTACGTGATTAGTCATGTGGGACCTGGATATTTCGTCAAGGGACATTTTGCCGCAGAAATGTTTAGTTTAGTTCAATTCAATTTGGCTGATTGAGCTTGTTGAGAGTTTGGGGTTGGGTCTAGGTTCAGGTCTGGGTCAGGTGTCTGTAAATTCTATCTAGGTCAGGCGCAGGTCTGTGTCTCAATTATTTCTGGGCCTGTGTCTAGGTTTGGGTTAGGCCTAGATCTAGACTAAGTGCAGGTCTGTTATATCTGAGTTAGGCCTGACTTCAGATTAGGTCTAGGTCTGGGTTAGGTCTGGGAAAAATATTGGACTATCTTTAGAGTGTCTGACCACAAAGGAACAATTCTACTTATAGAATTAGACTTCAGATTAGGTCTAGGTCTTGGCCATGTCTGTGTTACGTACACATGCAGATTAGGTCTGAGTCTGGTTCAGGTCTAGGTCTCAGTTATGTCTCGTGTTAGATCTAGATCTAAGTTAAGCATAGGTCTCTGTCATATCTGGCAGTATGTCTACATTTAGTCTAATTCCATATCTGCTTTAGGTCTACGTCTGGATTTAATTAAAGCCTCGTTCTACATCTAATCTAGCTCTAATTCTAGTTCTAGTCAGTAATTATTACTTAGGCCTATATTTATGTCAGCACCAGACCTGGTCTAGGTCTGAGTCTCCATTCTGTCTTCAAACACCTGTCCACCTAAACATCATCCCACACCCTATCTGTCAACCAAGTGTCCCACAGGCAGAGGCCACAAAACCTCCCCTGAAATAAATACCCGAAAATTGAATAATTAAACTCAACGTAAGTCGTTACTCCCTAATCCCCTCAGCAGAAGTTCGTCGACTCGCCAGATCTTTCGAAGATTCTGTAAGTCCCAGCCCCGCCAGGGCGTCAGGGATTATTCAATATTTGATGATAATGCGCTTGGCGGGCTGTAAATGAGCCCTTTCTCGGGCCAGCAGCCACGAAAGGCTGGAGCCACGCATAAAATACAAGCTTGTCGGCTCATCTGCAGCCCCGCTGCTATTTTCCAGTCCCTGTAGTGAAAGGTTTATGTGTTATCTGGCGAAGTTTCGCCGCTGATAAATTTCCTCGGCAGGACCGTGCCGAAGGAGCGCTTCCCTCGTCGAATGTTGCAAGCTGCCGTCGTGTCCCAGCTATTCATCATAATCGTTCGCTTTTACGCGCCTTCCTTCGGGAATGCCTCGTAGTTTCGCAGTTTCCAGAGCTTCTTCGCTGCTCTCGTTCACAGCCCCTCCAGGCTGATCGTTTTCGCCTGTCGTACGATCATCGAGGAAATTTCCTCCCTGGAATTTAATATAATTTCAAATTTCTGAGTCGATTAATCGACGAGATTAATATAGAGGGTTACTTGTGTTCATTAGAAGGGACCACAGCTTTCCATCGTCCAGTTCCCAGGCATGCGCATTCAATATAATCCCGATTTCCTCTTCATTGGATTCTAATTAATTATTCAACATCTATTATGCCACTGTGTCTATATGCCCATATTGCTTCTGGATCCAATTTGGGTGTAATAAGTTATGAGCATGGAATAGTAATTCTTGGTCTCCCTTGATTGACACAGAATCCAGGAAAATTGCATTCACAGGCTTCTGACATGCAAAGCTTCCTTTTTCATACTTTGTTCCCGCTCCCTGGGCGTATTTTGCAATTTCTGCTTGCGTCGAGTTACGAATTCGCTTTACCCCACACCACGGTTCTTTAAAACCATCCAGCAGCTTGTTGTTAATTTTCATGTATTATTCAAACGTATCTTCCCTGCAGATTTCATGCACGTTTTATTTGGCAGCTTCCTAAATTCCAGTAACGCGGATATTCGAGGTTTGTTTGGACGCGAAGTGCTCTCCCTCGTCTGTTTCATCTGCAGCCCACAAAGCGCTGCTTCGTCCTGCTTTTCTTTCCATCGATGCAAAACGAAACGTCGAGCGCATTGGTTGCCCTGTTTATAATCAAACCTGTGCGGCTCGTCTTCCATCGCTCTGCGCCACGAAGGCAGAGCAAATAAACCGAGTTAAGCAGCCCAGGGCTGACAGAATACTAATATTCCCCCATTTACGACGTAACAAAGCTACGTTTGCTGTGCAAACATCGCTCCTCCCTCGCGGCCTCCAAACTAAAACTTCCACTTCGTTAGAAGGCGCAGATTAAGTTCGTCTAATTTCGGAGCACGAGGGCGCAGCCACTGCCAGCTGGAACAGCCTCTAACCATGCCACTTGAACTCGCTGCTGGACCCCAGCGAGCAAACAATTAACGTATGCTTGGATATTGTCAGCAGCGACGAATAACGAAACGAGGGAAATGGATACAGTGTGCCCAGCTTGCAGTGTCAATCCACGTTGCCAGTCGCTCGAGGCCGCAGGAGCTGGCTGAAATTTCGGTCAAGAGACTGGAAAATCAAGGAAGGATCGAGGCAAAGACTTTCCAGCCACTTGTCTGAGCTTAAAGTGTCCTCGAAGGCATGGCGCTCCCTGGCTCAGATTACGAATTCCCTTTGTCGATGGATCTTGATATCGACACGACGTGGAATTCGGTTGAACTTTGACTCCTGGTTAGCGAGAATGATTTGAAGAGTTTGGAAGTTGGTCCTCTGGGTGCACCAGCTGGAGAGGAAGGGACAGACCTCAGTCTTGTCTTCTCACCCTCTTCAACCCCCTTCCTCTCCACCTTCTTTCTGTCTATATTATATTATATTTTTTTATGGTTACAGGGTGAGTTATCTGTCATCTGAATTTTCTTGTAAACTATCTTTTTATATAGCAAATGGTTTAGAAGAAGATTTACACGACTCACCCTGTATATCTTTGTACCAATATAAAAAATATAATATAAATATATGTGATACCATGATGTCAAGAATATATGTAGAATGACAGTGGGTATGTGACGTTACTCATTCCTAGACGCAGGGTCGAGGCTGGGAACCATGTGGGACAGCTTCGTCAGCCAGAAACCATTCACTGGACTGTCCAAGGCAGAAGTCGTTTCAGACGTCAGAAAATGGTTGAAGATCAGACAAACGAGACCCCAGGGATAAAACGATAGCAATCATTCTTGCCTGAGAAGTACTGTCTCTGACGAGGATCGCCACTTCCATCAGCCTCTATTTCTTTGTATTACCCTATAAAACCTCTATTGAGATCATTAGCTAACATTGTAAAAATAAACTACAGCTACATTTAATAATACTAGAGTCGACAATTATAGCGACACATTTCTAAATTCTCTTCCAGAGGTATAAATAACGTGTAGAAATTGATGGACAGCACAGCTTCTATTTAGTTCACCCGATGAGCCATGAATTCCATCGAACTTCCGATTTTGAGGAAAACAATTTTCAATTAGAGTCCTCTCGAGCAGATGCTTTAATCTCTCATTAGAGAGTATAGAAGTGTTTAAGAGACATCTGTGAGGAGAAGCAGGGGCACATAAGTAGGTGGAAAGTGTCGGCGACAGTCGTTTACACCGTTTAAGTAAGTTCGCTCTCGAACGAGATCCTATGGCCCTTGGGTCTGAAAACTTGAGACTGCTGCGCGAGGTAAGTAACAGATAGCATTACAGATTACTATTCAGGGGATGCTCAAGTTTTGAACGAGCTGCTCTGCGATCAGGACTCGCGGAACTTCGAGCTGGCGCCATTCATTTCGTTTCTGTTCGTCCCACAGTTCCCATCGTTATTCGAGGAAAAGGATCGGTTTCATAGCAGAAGTATTCACCATCGTATTTTTCGCGCCTCCCTATCGAGTTTATGACGAATTTCGAAAGGGGAAGCTGAAAGCTCCCTCTTGAATAAACTAAAGCGCTTAATTGTTTCACTAACCATCGCTCGGTGTCTAGAACTTTCCTCTTAGTCCAGGGGAATGTTTTACAACTTTTCTAGGTCCCTCCACTTCCGTGATAAATAGCTCGATTCGCAACCGTCACCATTCGCCCGCGCGAATTTTCATTTTATCCAGGACGCGTGTTACGCTGTCCGAGATTTTCCAGAGCGAGATACACGCTCTCATAAATTGCTCCAATTGTATTTGCCCCCTGGAATTGTATGCGTAACGCGCAACACGGGAGCGCCGCTTTCTAATTTGATTTATAGAATTCTGTGGCGAGGGGAAGCCCTGAGACGACCAGACGATTCGGGAGGAAAGTGGAAAATATTGTCGTCGGCGAAAGGGGTCAGCATTAGTGGGAAGAAATAAATCCTTTTCACTTTATCAGAGGATAGCAGAGATTTATCGCCCGGAAATAAGTTAAAGCTGTATAAAAAGCTTCTCATAATCTGATACAGAGCTCCACGATTACGCGTGGTTACGATCCTTCGAACCGTATGCAAATTATTCTCGTGGAGATAGGAAATTCTGTTTCAGAAATTGTAATAGGAAGGGACCTTTAAAATAAGAGGAATTTTTAAGTGGAATTGACAGTAGTGTAAGTCAACGCCTGGAGGGGAGGAAGGTCAGACACGGCTGACTATAGATCGATCATTACTACTTGTGGTTATAGCTCCCGGTAAGAGTTCGGTAATTCGAGGTTTCAGGAATTCAGAGATTAAAAAACCCAAGAATTCAAGAATTCAGAGATTAAAAAATCCAAGAATTCAAGAATTCAGAGATTAAAAAACCCAAGAATTCAAGAATTCAGAGATTAAAAACCCAAGAATTCAAGAATTCAGAGATTTAAAAACCCAAGAATTCAAGAATTCAGGAATTCGAGACTCCAGAAACTCAAGAATTTTTAAATTCAAGAACTCAATAATTCAAGAAGTCATGACTTCAGGACTTCAAGAACCAAAAAATAAAAAAATTCCATTATCATACATTTTTGTTTCAGTTCCCTTATCAAAGAACCCTCTGTGCAAGTTAATCAATCATCGAATAAAATCGTTACATCAACCTGAATTCTCATCGAACCTCAAAGAACCGATCCCGAGTGATTCCTAAACCACTATCGCTGCTACTCAGCCCGTATCGGCCACACGAGACAAAACCCCGTAACAGGGCTGGCCCGCGACGCCTGACCGATAAAGTCAGCCCGCGCGCAGTGATTTCCTCCAGCTTAAAACAGCTTTTAAAATCCGCGGAGGCTGAAAGCGATATCGGGAAATGTAGATACGCCTGCCTGTGGCCGTGGCTAAAGGTGGGCTTCACAGGGATGTGGTCCTGCTTCCCTAGCCCCCCTGGGGTTGCTCGTTCCGCGTAGCCAGGCTTGCAAGTGGATAGCTGCCTCTGGAACGCGAAACAAAGGAGAATGAACCAGACAGTATCCGAAAACAATAGATTGTGCCCGCGATCGACTGCCACCCCACGCCCAGGAACACGCTACATAAAGATCTCGCTGCTCCCAAGGCTATTCGACATGATGCACTGCGAGGATGCTCGCTGCTCCTTGCCAAATGTCTGGCCAGACGCGTTCACCGACTACTCGCTTCTTCCACTGGATTCTGCGAAAGGAATGGAGGCTGTTTGCACACGGAGGGAAAAAGAGTCGTCGAGTTTCAATAGCTCGACTGGCTCGATGGATACGTCCTAGGTGTTCGCTTCGCGAGGGAAGTTCCGTGTTAAGGAGGAACACGGGGCAGGAAGGGGGCACGTTTCCACGCAGCCGCCTGTTGGCTCCAGCTGCAATTTACTCGGGGTGGAAAAATCCTCGCTTGTGGTCGATCATTGCGCTGATAATATTTGCAAGCTACGAGGAGCTCGTGAAATTTTCAGGAGATAGATGCGTGTACAAGCCAGCCAAGTATACTGCTTCACAGACGATCGATCACCGAGGGAATTTATCGCGAACTTGCCTGAATTTTCCCAGAGACCCCACTCATCGATTCCAAGGAGGTATCTCGAAAGCTCGGCGAGAAGAGCTTCTGTGTATATTAACGATGAATTAAGGAGAACAAGCTTCTTAGCTACTCGTCTGCTCGATAAGGCTCGATGGACTTTTTTCTCGTGCTGAATCGACGATATCAGCCCCCATGCTGAGGGAATTAATCTTCTGAGTGGAAGAAGACCTGCAGATAATGGAAAGTTTAACTTTCTATCACTTGTTGTGCTGGAGGTTTGAGAATGGCTGTCAGAAACATTGAGAGATGGGTCTATGTGTCAAAATGGGAGTAGAAAATTCGGAAATATCGCAATTTTTAAGTACAATCGTCAGTAGTATAAGTCAACGCCTGAAGAAAGCTGTAGTCAGCCATGTCTGCCTATAGGCAGAGTTTTATTACTTGCTGGCTGAAATTAGTGAGGAATTGTCTGACTGCAGACTTATTCTACTGTTGGTTTAATACAGCCGACCCAGTAGAATAAGTCAACTGTTAGCTTGACACAGCAAAACTAGTAGATTCAGTCAACCATCAGCCAGATACAAGTAGAATAAGTCAACTACCAGCTAGGCTTGGGGAAATAAGTAGTATAAGTCGGTCATCAGTCAGTCACAGAGATATCAGTAGAATAAATCAGCCCCAACTCAAGCATAACAAATAAGTAGAACAAGTCAATCTGAAACCAGACCTACAGATTAGTAGTATAAATCTGCCCTAAGTCAGGCCCACGAAAATAAGCACAGTAAATCTTAAATCAGACACATTTCAGACTATTTGAACCATCTTCTCAAAAACTAGTGACTCTAAAATGCAGCCCTAATTGCAATTTCGCCAGCCTTCATTATTCCCTTATTTTACCATGTAGAATCATCCCTTAAAATGTCTGCCACCTGTCGCGGAATACCTCGTATACACTTGCAATACCGACTGGCTGTATTTACCATAGTTACAGGTCGCAGGATACGCGAAAGAATGTGCGAAAATTACATTCCTCTTGCAAATGTACATACAGAGAGCAAACAAAGAGTGACGACAATTTGTGCGTAGGCAGTCAAACGACGCAGACAAATTAATTTCAGAATGAAACAGAATGTCCCTTGGATGGCGAAAGAACGGGGGTGCGCCCAAGGGTGGGAGAAGGGAGAAAATAAAAGCGCCAGTGGAGTTGAATTTACGCGAACAAAATAGGGGAGCGGTGCCTGCGCTGTTTTCAGGACTGCAGGCTCGTAAACCGGCGGATCTTTTTTTATAGTTTGTCCATTCAATTCTGCCTGTGGCGAAGGCTCGCTCTTTTTTATGTTAAAAAATCGGAATAATAATTTTCGGCGTATTTGTTGCGACGCGACGTCGGAAAATATTTCTCCGCGTACTTGGAATATTTTCTCGATGGAAATCACTAAGGGGGCACGAAAACAGGGGAGGTCAGCCCCAAGAACTCACCGCTGAACAAATATGCAGTATCTCGTGCCATCACTTGTGTTTCGAATAATTACAAGGTCTGGGGATAAAATTATGGGTCGAAGTGTGTGGCACACCTTTCACCCCTATTAAGGAAACGCGAGCCCCCGCAGTGGGGTAATTCCTCGAAAGGTTACTCCTTCTCCCTGGGGTGGTCTATTTAGCTATCAGTGCATACAGCGAGCAGCCAGCAGATCTTGTCGCAGAGCGCGCGAACAAATTCGATGGGAGATAAATTTCTAATTTACTTGTGTCGACTTTACGAGCTGGAGCGAGGCCTTTTAACAGATTAATAGGACTCGACGATGTCTGGCGTGTTCATCTAGCCGCAACGATCGCTCAAGGAAGCATAATAACCAGCCATAGCCTCGCTCAGATAAGAGCAAAGTGGCCCCGTTAAACTTCCCCTGGGTTTCACCCTAGCTAGGGGTGGAAGTAACGTGCCCTCTGCACCCGCCAGGATATCTGGATTATCGATCTGACGCAGGGGGTGAATCTATTTCGTTATTGCCATTGTAAAAATGTAGGAAACGCGGGGATGTTTTAAATATTTGCGAGGAATCACGGTGAAAAGCAATTTAGCTCTGATTCAATCCCCCTGCGCGCCGTCCAGCGAGCAAATTAAACGCGAGGTCACTTTTCAGAGCGACGAGTTTCGTCGTAAAAGAACGAGACGGTTTCGAGTTTCACGCGTGGACCGAGGTCGATCAAGTGCGACTGAAAATTAAAGCGTCTCGCGTTTCTCCGCTTTTATCGCCTCTCATTTACTCTTCATTGTTTTTCATTTACCAGCGGGGAGCTTGTTGTTTCAATCCCATCTTTATTCCCTTGGGAATCGGGAATTTGATTTCTCTCTGTTATGTATAATTAACCAGCGAGCACAGCGGATCCATGGAACTGGATAAGTAATTCCCAACACAGATCAAATTCCCCTGGTTCTCCAATGGATCGCCGAATTCCGTGACAACGAAATGTGAATTACATAGGGACTAATATAATGCCGCTGTCATTAGGTTAGCAGAAATTCAGCGTTTTCACAATGGCTCCAGCTCCATCGGTTGTTCCATCGGGGATTATTCCTTTACTGCCGCGGTTTCGATTGTTTCGAAATTGACGGGAAGCGGCAACGTTTACGCGAAGATAAGCCAGCGTAAAAGCGACCTATCGTGGTCAATCATCGACGGATTACCGTTTAATTAATCCGTCGAATTCGTTTTCGCGGGATCATCGACGGTACAATGGCGATCTGCGGCCTCGTTTATCCGCGGGGAATTAGCGGCCTCGAAATGAAACCGCGGGAGCACTTGTTATTGTTACGGCGTACCTGGTGCACCCATCGCTGACAGTATTTTCTGAGCCACTGTGGCTTCCAGTGAGCCTACGCGATCTTCTGAAGGCGACAGATTCGGCAAAATATATTTATTAAATGCTGAATTTCTTCGTTTGTAAGGAAAATCGCCAGTAGTGTAAGTCAACGACTGGAGACAGAGAGAACCAGCCACGTCTGACCACAGAATGATCACTACTACTTGAGGTTACAGTTGAAAAAAGGAGGTGTGAAGGTCACGCGGAATGTGTCTGACTTGAGACTCATACTACTGTCAGGGATACCGAAAACAGTAGAATAAGTCAGTAATAAGTCAGCCACAAGTAGAATAGGTGAAACATTAGCCATACACAAGTAGAATAAGGAAACAATTCGTCTTACACAAGTAGAATAAGCTACTCATCAGTCAGTCATAACGAAATCAGTGGAACAGGTCAACCATAAGTCAGACACCTCTTCGATTTCATCAGTTCCGCGCTTCATGAGTTGTAATAATAATATCCCCATTCGAAACAGACATCCAGCCTTCCTCCTCCGTATTTTAATGACCTTTATCGCTCCCCACGTACAGCAAGTTTCGTCTCAATAGATGTTTGCCTTATTGAGTGCTCCTAAACGTGGTCGCGCATGAACTCTTTCTGAAACTGATCGCGCAGTACGTATTCACGTGGTCCAGTGTACGTGGACTGCATACGTTCCCAGATGGGAAATGGATGGCAGATGGTTTCACGAATTCGCCAAATGTTCGCTCCGCGTGTATTCCTGCTAGACCAGCTAACTGCGCAGACGTTTATGCACTCTGTTCACCAAATTTTCTGTCGATGATCGGTCAGGTAAGGAAACGAAATATTGATGGGCACGATGAATTCAGTGTTCCACGGCGACTCTGCGCTCAGACAGAGAACGATTCCCAAGAGTCACAGTATCCGCGATTTTGCGTCAGACAGGGGGGCGATAAATAGCGCGACAACTGGCTCGGATAATTTATTCGGCGAGCTAACGCGTCGACCTGGCAGCCCTCCCTATGGACCACCATTTCGACCCTCCTCCCCTTTCTTCTGCTTTCGTCCCGATGGCCTGCATCTCGGCGGAAACTGGGTCGTCGAGGTCCGAGGTATCCGTGCGCTAAGTACTATCCCGCTCGCGAGTTTTGCCAAGGAAATTCGTGCCTCTGGGGAATCTTCGCCACCCCCACCGTCCCCTGCTGCTCCTTTTTTACCACCCCAGTCGTCGTCGCTTCGCCCGCTTTTGCCGCGATGCCAAGAACTGGCTGCGCCTTATGTACGCCTCAGTGTGCCAACGAGTCTTCCTTAATGAGGCCACTTCGAGGGTTTCGTCGGGTTTAATCGAGAGGGATGAAGGACGTCAGGATTCGCGAGGAACACGTGACCGGTTTGCAAAGCCACGGATACGGGATAAGTGTGTGGCGCGTTTGGCTGACTCGTTCTACTGGATTTGCTGTGTCTGGTTGCATGTTCTGGTTAGAGTCAGACGTGGCTCTCTTTCCCCAATCTGAAGAAATCTTTCATTTTCAGGGACTGAACTATACTCTGAGTCCTACAACATTGCATTTCTCCAAGAATTTATAATTTCGTTGTCTCCAAGAATTAATTAATCGCCGCTCGAATTAATATGATTTTCTCGTAGCAGGACTCATTCTCTGGGCGTCTTCAATTACGTAACGATTACGTCCAGCCGTATTTCAGGAACGCCATTAGCGTGGCGATTCAGGATTTCGGCGAACGCACGAGGAAGGCGGACAGTGGCGAGTTCCTTTGTGAAAATAGCAATTCACTATGTCCCCGATATTAATTGATTCCACTGTTCCATGCGCTGAGTGTTTCGTACCTGGAATGGCTAATTAAGCGCTCGGATGAATAACTCTGCATATTTTTCCGTTCGTCGAAAATTCATCGAACCGTGTGCATCGAATGGGTCGAACCGAGCTGATTGTGGAGCTCCACTTTTGAGCTGTGCAGATAAAATAATGATTCTATGGAAGTGGCCATTCCGAGGAGATTAATCGATTCCAGACACCGTGACGCGGTATTTTACAGATAATCGCCAATAACTAGCTAGAAAAAGTAACATAAATGGTTTGCTGAGCGACACGAAACTCTGGCGAGCGTATCGAATCGTCGCTTCGCTACTTTTGTATACCCAGAGAGAACCGATCAACTGTAAATTAAGCCAACAGCGTACCAGGGGTCGAATCAAAAGGCTGAATCGAATTTCCCATTAATTGCCAGAAGCAGGGCGTAAATACCTATTTTCAGGTTCGTTCGACCCAGTCAGCGGCGAAAATTACAAAAGATAAGCGTTAAACTAGAAACTAGCAGTCGAAATAGGCGACCAAAACGAGACCAAATTTACGATACAACTTATCCTATTTTACACAATAACCTCAATTAATATTGATCTGCTAGTAAGACCAGAAATAAAAAACTAGGATTCTGTTGCCAAGTCTTACTCTAATTTTCAATGCCAGAAAAAAGACAGCATGTATACAGCTAAATCAGCCTTTTATAAAATTTATATTTAAGCTAGCAAATTTGAGGACTGAGGAATTAATTATTTACTCAAATAACAGTCCTCTTTTGGAGATATTATTTTCTTAAAATTAACTACCCTTAAATTGCTCTTAATTCAAGGGTCGACACTAATTTAACACCTGCTGCGCTTCCCTTGTCCTCTGATTCCACCCCAGAGAAGCTACCCCAGACCCCAGGCAGAAAATTTCCCATCAAACTGCTCGTTTTGTCGGTTAAACGCAGGCTGAAGTGTCCATGTTCCCCACGTTTACGCAGGAGAGCGTTATTTTGTTTAACGTTGTTCAACAGCTCGGCTATTACGTCGGTTATACATGATCGATTAAGAGCGATAACGCCGCGCTGATGAGCTTAAACGTGGCACGGTGAATAGTGAATAGTCGTACACTCTCTCCCTCGAAGTTTCTATCTCTGGCCACAGTTTTCCTCCCAAGATTTATGTATTACACGGCGCGGCAAAAAGCAGCGGCTTTTCGATAGCTTGTCCTTGTTAATCCCACCTTGTATCGAATCAATGGAATAATTCACCAGAATCCTTTACCCTTCGTTTTCCGATAGAAATATGTACACTACGTCCCGAATACAATGAAATTCCATTATCCCACTCTCGGGGAAATTCGTACAATATAACTGCTCGTCGACGGGTCCGCTAAATCGTTTACTCGAACAAGCGACGCTTTAACGAAGCACGGGCTAATTACCGATAATTTTCGCCGATTAACGATGCACCGTAGACCTTGCGATCGCATCGAATCGCGCGCACACGTGACGTTATTCGTTTGGGTCGACGCTATGCAATGCTTCTCAGCATTTTATGGTCGATTTCTTGAAGGTAGAATTTTCTTCACTTGGCTAAAAATCGATTTCTCTATGATATGGAGAAATGGCAAGTCAGATATAGAGAAATTTATAGGATAGGTTCATCATACATGAGACATACAGAATCAGTGGAACAAGCAAATCCCAAGTCAGGCATATAGAAATCAGTAGAATAGGTACATTAGAAGTCAAGCAGAGATAGATCAGTAGAACGAGTCCATGTATAGACATATACAGTAGCACAAGTCAATCCAAAATCAGATACAGTGGAGCCAGTAGAATAAGTCAATCTAAAATCAGACAGAAATGAGCAGACACAGGAGAATAAGTAGAATAAGTTTTCGCAAGTCAGACACACTTCAGGCGCACTTTAAGTGCACATTGAGCACCTAAAAGCTCGCTAATGAAGCTTCAAGCGCTCTTTTCCTATAATAAAACTCTACAAAGACGCTGAAAATAGTTTACCATATACTTTCCTGAATCTCTCGAACTTTTCCCAACAGAAAAGTCAATTCCTCCCTTAATCGCTGCAGTCTTTACGACACGCTCGATTGTTTCACGCAGCCATTAATAATTAAAACAACTGTTGGAACGTGTCGCCCGTGAAAATCTCCATTTCGCGAACCAGTAAAACGCACATAATCGCCAGTCGATTCCACTCCACGTAACTTTAAGCCGATGAAAATATTTCAGCCCCGCTGCTCCCCTGCGTTCGCCTCGTCAGAAAATTTTGTAGTCGTTACAGGCGACTGCGAGCGTTCGATAAAACGAACTTATCAGGCGAGGGTGTATCTCAAGGCACAAATGGCCCTGTAACTATCCCTCGGGTTGCAGCATAATTGCACGTGAAATTTCATTCGCTAAGCTCGGAACTACCGAAACGGTATGCCATTTTCACGATCCATTTCCGTCACCTTGGTTACAATTTCGAAAGTCGAAAATAGACGGGATTCCTAGGAAAAAGTTACTTTCCAATAATTCATTTATATATTTATTAACGAGCAAGAAAGCACAGTTTTTAGAAGAGAAGAGAATTTTTAGAAGAAAATCGAGAGGAATATAAAACTATTATACACTAATTAGGCAGGTACCTATGTAGCTCAGATTCAAAAATATTGATGCTAGCAGAAAGTTTAAATTAGCTGCAAGGATTGGTAGTTTAAATATGAAAGGGTGCAAGGTAGGTCTTTTATAGAACCATAAAATTAAAAAGAGTATTTAGTATCCTGGAATTTTTCATACTTTTTTCTAGATATATCACGAGTAGTAGAATTTCGTGGAAGGCCTCTGGAAAGGGTTGAAACTGGTATTACAAAATTTTCAGCGGTGAAACCGGCGTGATTGAATTTTATTTCGGTGGCCAGCGACGTGTAAAAATGTGGCGCGAATGAGAACGAGGAACGCAATGAACCAGTCGTGTCGCTCGCTTCAGCGTTCCCTTGACTGATTTGATTTATTTCAACTCTTGATTTATCGACCGACACCCACTGCAGGTGATTTCGCTCAGATTCGACCGCCTACTGGCGTTTACAAGCGAAGGAAGAAAGGATGGCTGCCGTTCAATCGGCGGAACAATTAATTGAACAGGTTATTTCGAAGGGCCACAAATTTTTCAGGAGTTGCAGAAAAAGTTCCCGCCTCCTGCGTCTGTTCGAGTGAGGAATTATTCCACTCCCTTTCAGTGAAAACTCTTCGAAAAATTATTCAAATTTGTGAAAGTTTTACACCTAATTGTTGTGGAATCCTCTTGAAATATTTTCTTTAAAAACTTCTTTCCTCCAAGTTTCCTGCTCTCAGTTATGAATAAATTGTCCCCGAAGTCGCGGAATAACAAACACCTTGTTTATTTCGCCGTTCCAGCGACTTATCAGTAAATTGAAGGGACTATTCTCGTGAGGGTGGCGCAGCAAAATGGGGTGAAATAGGATAAAGACGGCAGCGATCGAGTCAAAAAAGATTGGAGGATTACCAGGGAACAGTGTGCTACACAGATATTGATCAAGCCTATTCTTTTTTATTGCGTCGTAGATTTCTTTCCACGTCGACGGGATACCAAAACGTATTCCGTCGAGATTTTCGTGGATTCGAGTGGCGACTCGTGGAGCTCAAAATTGGAGCAAAAATCTCAAGCGATGGTCTACTGGTTTCGAGAGCCCACCCCAGTTCTGACGTTTTTACTTTCCCCTTGTTTTTTCCTCGGCAGGAACGGATGACTGTGTTAAATAAACTATTGGAGGTGAGCACTTTTTGGAGAAGCTGGAAGCTCGAGGTAGCGGTTTACTTAATCCGCCTTGAAACGTTGCGTTCGCTCGATTTATTGGTTTCCTTTCGTTCGCTTTAAGGCTGGTCGAGAGGCCAAAGGAACGTGTTTTGTATTTCGAGTGGTTGATTTGTGCATTGTTGAGAAGGGGTTTTCCCTCAGAAGCTTTTCATTCTTTGCCGAGTGTTTTACAAATAGGAATGAAGTATTTCGTGACGTTACCACCTTTCGAAGCACTTCAATCGCTTTTCCAATTCCAGAAATGCGTAGAATGGAATTTCCCTTATTTTTCAGACCTCCACTTATCAACTTTCGAATTTTTTTCCTGGCGAATGTGCAGGGAAAAATATAATCCGTTTTTAGTTGGTAGACTTTGAAAGAATTTGCCTGATTTGAGACTGACTTGTTCTACTGACTTCCCTGTGTCTGATCAGACACAGACTTGTACTACTGATTTGTCTGCGCCTTGAGATTGACTTCTTCTACAGATTGTGTCTGATTTGAGATAGGCCTATACCACTGATTTACCTGTGTCTGATTTATGATTGACTTATCACCTTCGAAACCATTTCAATCAATTTTCTATTCTCTGTTGGGCTCCGAAAAAATTCGTCGACACGTGAAAAAAATAATTAAATACTCACTGAGCAATTCTAACTATACATTCACTTCGTCAGGGGTTAGTACTAAAGGGGTTAAATTCCATAAAAACTCAATCATGTCCTTTTTGAAGACTCTAGAACCCAGCTCAGCCAGAAACTGAATTTTCGTCCCGAACGTAGCCCCGCCATAAATGTTCACACGAACACGCTCCTATTTCCTCGAGTTTTCCCATGGAGCTTATCCACACACACAGTGGGGGTATTATAAAAATCGATAGGAATTTTCTTTTGGAGAGCCTCGTTCGGTTACGCTTCTTGATAAACAGGATTTCAGCTCGCGGCAGGGAAGAATCGGATTCTGGCTCTCGCGTGTGCAGCATCCGGAAGAGAAACGTGTACAAAGGGAACGTAGAATAGTCTCGGTCCACCAAGTGTGAAGTTTATGGTTTACAGATAACGGGGGTTAAGTGCTCCCTTTCTATCGGTCTCGAGCTACGTTGCACCGACTTCTGTACCCCTCTCCCCCCCGCTCTGATTTTACAACCCTCAGTTTCTTTTATTCCTTCCATCCTATTGATTTCCTCTTCTCCTTCAACTTTCATTCACGGTAATAGTTAGTTCACACGCCGCGCCGTCAGTGTATTCGACGTTTACTTTGCCCCTGCTCTCCCAGGGAGAAGGCTGGATCAACCGATTGAACTGTTTACTGAAATCGGGCTAGCTGCGGAACCGTTTTCTAAGCACGACCAGGGTAACTTGGAAATCGTTGTTCGGCTGTGAAGATGAAGACTTTTCTCTCTGCTCTGCGGCGAGGAACATTCCAGGCACGAAAGCTCGCGCAGAAATGCCTCTGACTCGTCATTTCACGCGTTATTTCGATGTTAGGCTCGATAAAAATTCGGAGAGTAGAAATTTATGGTTGTTCTAATAGATATCCATGGTTTCTTTCGGAAGATCGATTCCCTGAATTTTTGTTGTCGCTGTATTTCGTCTGGACCGAAATCCATCGAGTCGGCAGCGGCACGGAAGATTAGCGATGGAAACTTTCCTGCACCGAGACGAAAAATCGAGTCAAAGAACATTTGTTTGTCCAGGGTCGATTAATGCTTCCCTGTCGGGAAACTTCCGTGGAAGTCGAGACAAACGACGCGTATCTGATAAACTCCGACGAGAAGCTGGATTCCCAGGAAAAATTGGGGATTTTTTCTTATAGCCACGGGAAATCGAACGCCATTGGTTGCATTCTACTGCCATCCTGTCGACTTGGAATAACGGTTATTATTAAAGTTTAATGTATGTGATTGTAACACATGCAAAAATACAACATGGAACTGTGGCTTTAATGAAAAAGTTTGACCAAAAGTTTGACTGACTTGTTCTACTGATTCCTCGATGTCTGACTCGAAATACATTCTACTAATTTCGCGATGCCTGATTTGGGACAGACTTATACTACTGATCTGCCTGTGACTCTTTTATTATTGACATGTTCTACTGATCTGCTTATGTTTGACGTATGGTTGATCTGTTCTACTGATCTGCCTATGTCTGACATAGGACTGACTTGTTTTACTGATACAATGCCTGATATATGATCGACTTGCACTACTGATTTGTCCAAGACTCACTTCAGACAGACCTGTTCTACTGATTCCTCGATGTCTGATTCGAAATACATTCTACTAATTTCGCGATGCCTGATTTGGGACAGACTCATACTACTGATCTGCCTGTGGCTGATTTAGTATTGACTTGTTCTACTGATCTGCTCATGTCTGCCATATGCTTGATTTGTTCTCCTCATCTGCCTCCGTCTGACATAGGATTGACTTGTTTTACTGATCCAATGCCTGACATATGATCGACTTGCTCTACTGATCTAAGACTCACTTCAGACAGACCTGTACTACTGATTTCTCGCTGTCAACTTTAAGATCGACTTATTCTACAGTACCTGTCCCAGTTTCATTTATAATTGACCCGTGCCACTGATTTCTCCGTGTTTGACAAACGACTCGTTCCACTTTGCACCTTCACCACCCAAGTCAAACTCAGGCGAACGCTGTCGCTCGCGTTCAACCACCCTTCATTCCGCCCGTACCGTCAGTAATTATTAAAATTCGACGGATGTGGCTCGAACAGAGGCAACAATAAAACGCGGAACAGTGGGTCCAATAAAAAGCTCGAGTGGCTGAATCGAGACAACAGATTCATTTAATTATATTCACCGATATCGAGGCATTGTGCCGCGGGGCTGGTGCTCGACGCGAGGATCGATTTGCAATTAACATTCGTTCTTGCTGATCCACCTCGAAAAACCAATTAAAACGTCGAGCGTGGGCGGCTGGGCTCCGCGACGATGGGCGACAACAACGCGTGTTCCCACATGCTGGGGCGAGGGGGAGGGGGGAGGGTAAACGACGGGCCCTGCATGCGGATTCGGGACAGAACAGAGGAACGAGCGGAGAAAAATAATTAATGAGCGAGCGCTAAGCCATTGTCAGGTGGGCGCGAGTTTGCCGATGATGGATCGTGTCGAGATTATCGGGGGCTGGTTCTCTGCCTCGCCAGCTCGAGTGCCGGATAATGAAACATTTATGAAAGGACTTTTGTGCGAGGGTACACAATCGGCGACGAGATAACGAGATCGATGGCTGGCGTGAAACCGTTCAGGCTGAAGGAATTCGAACTGAAAACGTTCGATAAGACGCTGAGGGTTACGCGCTAATGCATATGTCTCTTTCCCATTGCCCGAGCTGGCTGAACAGCGCGATGGATGCGTCACTCAGCTGGCTTCCTCGACTCGATTCACGTCGTATGTTTGTTCAGCTGAAGGGGACGTTCACGTGCCGCGACTTCCAGCGATCGAGCCTCCTCGGGGGTGGCCTGCTCGAATGGCGAGAAGCTTTTGATGACGATAGTTAGAGGCAGTTGGGAGCGGTACACCTGTCAAAAGGCAACTTCCGCTCGGTTGGAGGTGAAATGGCGGGGAAAACAGAGACTGGAGGAATCTATGGGCGCGCGGGGCGAATAGAGGCGAGTCGCGAAATGAGCATAATATTGAGCAACAGCACAATCTGACTCCTCAGCTCTCAGGAGCGATCGCGCGAAATTAAGGCTGTCAGCATGACGAATAGCGTGCATCCTGTCGCCAGGGGATAACGTTTCGCCAGAAATTCTGCGCGAAGGTTGAGCCACTGAGGGGGAAGCAGCTCGTTAGAGATTAGCGCGCCGCTACAGGGGGAGGCAAACAGAATCGCAAGCTGTCGACGCTTTTAACTCTGCATTGTGTCAAATCGAATTTATACACCAGACCATCTATAGTAAACGCAGAGATCAAGTCTGTCGTGAGACAAATAGTTCGAGATTAGAGCCGGAGAATATATCACAAGAATGATAAAAACGTGTTTGAGGCTTTCAGAGTTACTAATACTTGAGAAAAGTAAAATACGAGCGAAAAATGTTAGACTTATGATCGACTAGTTCTACTGGTTCTGCTATGTCTGACTTAAGACTTATTCTACTTTTGACCTCTAGTAGCTAAGGCACAAATAATTCAGTAGAACAAGTCAATTCCACCTTAGACACAGAAAAACCAGTAGAACAGATCTATCATAATTCAGACACATAGAAATAAGTAGAATGAGCCAATCATAAGTCAGACACACTTAATTGAATTCCTAAACAATTTTCATCGTTTTTTCATCGAATTATCCCTTAAAATTTCTGCCTCTAGCTGTCGAACACCCTCCACACTCTCTCATGCCAGACTATTTAACACCAACTACATTTTAATCCTACTGTTACGGCTTCTCCTAATTACACACGACGTACTCGAGCAAGTGTCCTAATACTTTCGGACGAGGATATACATTTCCATTTTATCTCGACCCTGGAGCCTGCTGCAGGGCTTTCGTTTCTTGCCAGTGACAGTGGCTAAAACAGGTCCGTGTCACTTGGCCAGATCGCCCCTCCTGCCTCTTCCACCCCTCTCGACAGCACCACGCTACTTACGCCTGTTCCACTGGCTAACGACAGCGGTTGCATCGCCAGTGCTATACTTTCGACCGACATTCCGAGCAACAAGAAAGCCAACCCTGGCTCTCCTGCCCGCCCACACCCCCAACGGTGTTCCAACTGTGGAGCCATACGTACGATCGTCTGGCCAGCTTTTTCCCGCTTTATCTCCCCGTCCCACGACAAAATGGGATTCACGTTTTGGCAGTTATGCCGGTTAAGGTCGTCCGAGCCTCGTTGGGATATTGCTTCCAAGTTTTTCTTCGCTCGCCGCGGCCTGGGGTTGCTTGTTCTTGTCGCCCAGCGGGGGAGAAATTTTCTGAGGGACCAGGGGAACGGGATATCTGGCTTTTTAGGGGATGTAATTTTGATCCTTTAGTGATATAGGGGAGTCTCTGAGTTCGCGGTGGAGTGGGCGGAGTCTGGATCAAGGAAGAAAGACTTGTATAGGGAATATCCCTAGAATGAGACGAAGATGTTAGCTTCTGATTTGTATAGTCTTCTGATTTTGGCTGGGATTATTTTTTTGAATTTTTCTTTCGTGTAGTGAAGCACTTCGTTGGGACTGTCAGAGATTTCAACAGACTGTGTGGACTCTGGATAAAGAAAATGAAAGTTTCTTTAGATAAGAAATGTCCCTAGAATGAGACGAAGATCGCCAGCCTTCGTTTTCCGAAATCATTGTATTTTTATGTCCAGAAATATTTCTTTAAATTGTTCCTCCCCATGGTCGAGCACCCTCTCTAAGCTCCTCCTGACGAGTTCCTCACGTCCTCTTCCACTCCCGTTATTTTTGTCGCTGCTTTTCTACCGAAGTATTGGAGTCCAGCGTGATCGAGTGTTCTTCTTCGTTTTACGGTCAGCGGGGTACACTGAAGGCCAAGAGGACTTGAAACTTCCTAGTTATTATATCACGCTGGTCTGTATCTGCTCGAGTAGCAGAAGATTACGATCTGAAATTGAAATTTGCCGATCCTTAGTTCCGCAACTTGGAGACTCTCGCGAAGACTGTCTACGTAGAGCAGGAAGAACCTTCAAGCTTCTACAGAGTTGCCAGAAGGCTGATAGTTCTACACTCTGGGAACCATAGAAGCCCCTGTTGATATTTAGCCTCCTGTCTAGAAGCTTCTGGAGGAAATTCTGTGGAACTCGACGAGGCTTCTACTTTCGAGACGTGTCCTCGAATGGAAATCGAATCCTGAATCATCCCATGACAGATAAGTCCCTCCGCTGCTCTAGCGTCGGGATTAGCTCCCTAGCATGGAGCGACAAAACGAATTTGGGATGTCGTTCAATTACAGGGGTGCCTGGAAGCCTTCCAATCTCGTCAGGGAATTTTTCTTCGGCGAGCAATCGCGACTCAAGTCGAGGATCGATTAGCAGGTAACAAAGGGGATCGGCTCGCGTTTGTCTCGACGTAATCCGCCGCGGGCGGAGTACGGTTGCCAGGTGGGGGGACAGAAGACGTCCGTCGTTAACGCTCGTAAATCGTTCGTAATAAAGTCATCGAGTCGGCGATAAATCTTGTTAAGTGTTATACGCTGCCGCGAAACCGACTGCTCTGGTCGTATTACGTCGTATCCAAACGAACCCGTTTCCCGGCGCAAATTAATCTCACCGTCTAATTAATTATTCGGTTATCACGCAACGACTATTCTCGGGAGAATAGGCTCGGCCCATTCGAGTTCATCGTTCGTGTAACTACCGCGCCGACTAGGTATCACTGGGTGTGATTCGCCTCCCCTCACCCTCTCGCCGTTCCTGTCTGCGAGAAGAGACGTTAAATATGGTGGCTGGGTAGTCAGTGATAAATGAAACGGCCCGTCCAACGTGTCGGACTCGTTTAATCCAGCCGCGAGATCAACTCGATTCCACTTGTTATCGGACTGAGTGTCGTCCCTTTGTTCCTTCGCCTGTCTGTTAGGCAATTGCGAGTGTCCTGAGTCGGGGTGTTCTGGAAGGGAAGGAAATAGTTGGTTTCTGATGGTGGAAGGATTGTTACAGACACGAGAATGAAATGTATATCATGTGGATAGAGTAATTGTATTTCGATTTGGGGATTATTGTTACTTATTTCTCTGGGGCTGATTTGAGATTTACTTAATCTACTTATTTCTCTGTGTCTGAGTTAGAAATTACTTCTTCTACTGTTTTTGTTCGACTTGAGATTGATTTGTGCCACTGATTCTTCGTGTGACTTGAAATTTAGTTGTTCTACTTATTTTGGCTGGCTTGGTATTGGCTTATTCTACTGACTCTTCGTCTGACTTGAGACTGACTCGTTCTACTGACTTTGTCTGACTTAAGATTGATTATTGGTTTATTTTACTGATCCCTCGTCTGACGTGAGATTGACTCATACTACTAGTTCCACTTTGCCTGATTTTCCTGTCTGATTCAAGACTCAGTGTTCCACTAATTTCTTTTCGTATGCCTTGAAATTAACTTGTTCTACTGATTTCTCTGCACTTGACGTGGTATCCTCATTCCTGATTCTTGTCTTACTTTATCCTGTCGAACCTTCCCTTAACGCCCCTGAAAGCTGTATATAATCCCATAACTTTTAGTTATTGAATCGGTGAATTCACTCGCTTTCTCCGCTTTCAACAGCATTATCTTACAACGTTTGTCACCAACAAAGGAGAAAGGAATATCATGCCCAGAGAATGCGGGTAATCCATCACTTCCAATCCCATTGAAAAGCTTTGAAGCTTCTCCCTGGAGCCTGCGCTGGTCAGGTTCCTTCTTTGTACACTCTCCACGCCGTGTACATTCCGATCCTACAAATAACTCAAAGAAGCAGAGGAGAAAACCAAACAATACTGCCTCATTCTTTGGAGAACAAAATGCATCTCGATGTTCACTCTTCAGCGAATATCTTGCTGCTGGCCATGCAGCCTCCGTGTGTTTAACAAACTCTATCGACGCTGTCTATTGTGCCAGTTGTCGAGATGAGAAATTCTGTGAAGTGTTATTATACATGCGTCATTAGGACTCTTCTCTTCATATATTTTATTCTTCTATTCCTTTATTCTTGTATTTCTGAATTCTTTTATTCAATAATTGAACACTCGAAGAGATCGATGATCGATGGAGAAAATGTTTGCTAATATAACAGAGATATCAGGAAACGCAGAGGGTATATTGTCTCGGTTACGGCTGCACAGTAATTGGGTCAGCCACGATGTTACTTAAGTGAGCATGTACATCCATTCGGTTACGATTGTCGTTCCTGTGTAGTCCCCACGGATTGAACAGCGATTCTGGCGCGTGTAGCGTGAGAATCCTTGAATGTGAACCGTATTACAACATCGATCCATAGGTTCTCCAAGGTAGAACACTTTCCATAGACCTGAGCCTCTTAGTTAGCCACAGACTGTCTCCAGAATCTTCAAAAGATCTTCAAAATTGTCTTCAGAAAGAGGGTTTGGTCCAGGTTAGGTCTAATTTATCGAAAGTTTAACCTATGATCCTGAGTCTTTGAGTCAGCTACAGATTCTCTCCAGAGTCTTCGAAAAATCTTCAGAATTGCCTTCAGAAAGGGGTTGAAGGATAGACTAGGAGAAAGGGGTTTGCTCTAATTGCCAAGTGGCCAGCAAGTCGCCTTCCACGTCGGCTATCGAAAGCATTTCCTTGTTGCTTTATCGAGCAGAACTAATTGCAGGAGAAATACGATTCTCATGTTTATCGTCGCGAGAGATTCCATGGAGATATCTGCACGAAAGCGCTTACTCAGCGCTCGGTGTATTTCAATGCACGAAAAAGTAGTACAAAAATGTCAGTTATTCAGGCTCAAAGGTAGGGATCACGTCCTTGATGTAACTCACTCGCATGTAACGAACGTTTACCTCAAAGCGCGAGTTACAGCAGCGACCATCCATTCGTTCCAATTTAATTAATTAGGTACGTTATAAACGTCAGCGAAGCTGGAATTGCGGACAACCTGGAAACGACGAAGTACAGAACATGTCAGAAGTTAACGCCAACCGTAGCCGCGGTTAAAATACAGACAAGCCAATCCAGTCACGATCACCACGGCGAAACTTCGATTATCCAATTCATGGATAGGACACAACTGCTTATTTTGCATAAGGTGCAGCCACGAGAAACAGGAACCCTAAATATTTCCATTATTTATCGTCGTGTCAAAAAAGTCTTTCAGACAAAATTTCACTATTTGTAGAGATGTGTACAGGGATGAGGAAAAACAATTTTCTAAGGTCATTTTTTCACGAGATTTCAAGGTCAGCTGTAGCTATTTTTTTGAAATAGAATCTTATATATTTTCTTGGTTTTTTTTGTAGACCATAAGAAACGAATTCAACGTCCATATTAATCACATCATTTTGATGTATTTGAGGAGGACAGGAAAGCTCTTTACGAGGATGCCAATAAAAAAATACTAATGACCCTGAAATCTCAGAAAAAATTTTTTCTCCTCACTACATACATCTTTTCAAATATGAAAACTTTATCTTAAAGGCTTAATGATGAAAATGTTTGGAATACCTGTTTGTCTTGGCTCGACCTGTATAACGAAGCAACATTCACAGGATCCCACTTCCTCTGGCTTGTTCACTTCCTGTTAGTCTATTTTGCCTGGTGAATCGACCAGAAAACAACGAACACAAAGTGTTAGAGAATCGATGCCCTATGGGCCTGTAATTACCATCGAGCGAAACGAATACCCTGTCGTTGATTAATAGACTGATTTTTCCTGGGAATGAATTGCGTTTTTCGAGGGGATAGAATTCGGAATTTAAGCGAGAGTTTTTGCAAACGAGCACAGCGAGATTTTTATCCATCGCAGTGGAGAGGTTTTTGTTCCCCCGATAACTGTCTTCAATTTCTCTTTGCCAACGAAGGAATCGACTGTGAATGGGGTCGAATAGAGGAACACAATCGATGACTCGGCTCGATAAGATCGTAACGCGGGATATACGAACGAAATCGAAAAGTATAAAGTTCAACAGTCTGGCGTGAGGGAACGCAGCACTGCCTGTAACGATTCGATTTTCAATAGTTGCGTTGCTGTCATCTGTCCTCGAGGAATAACGGAGCTGTATCGGTTCACTCGACACTCTAACGACTCGAATCGCTTCCGCTCCATGATTTTTCTCCCAGAATGCTGCAATAACGCTCTGTATGTAAGGTTCTGTCTCGTGCTCATGGTTCGTGTCGTTCCACCAAGCATATTCGAGGCAGTTGTATTTAGAATTTGTCGACGATCCCAGAGAACGAGGAACTGAGAAAATATCAGCGAATATATTCAGAGAGATCAGCGAAACTGATCAAAGAAATGGTGAAATGGACTGATCGAAGAAACTGAGGGGTGTTTTGTTATCCAGGATAAATTTTTGAAGACACTTTGTCGAGTTTCTTTACCTAGTAGCTTTAGAAGCAGGTCTTCGTTAGTATTTCAGTTGGAGCGTCCTCAAAATATCCTCGATCCACCTTTTAACCCGCTTACTTCCACGTACCTTTTAACCCAATTTCGAATTTTCTAGTGCCCGATCGAACGACAATGCCGAGGCCTGAGGAGGGCACTTTTTGCTAAGTGTGTTCGTCGAACAGTTGGATCGCGTAACGATAGGAACATTTGATGGATCATCAGTGGCAATTATTTCGTATCGAGTGGCGGCAACTCGAGACTTATTAATTCATCGATTCATTATTGAACCAATTCCACGCTACGCGCTATTCCCACTTGATCGATCGACGCTGAGAACACTCTGGCAAGACCAGTCGACGAGTGGATGCAGTGCCGCCAAGGAAAGGTGCTTCTCGGTGATCCTCCACGCGTCCCATTTTCGTCGGGCCAGGAAAATCGCCCCCAGTTTCCATCGGCCGTGTCGTCGTCCAAAGTCGCGTCGAATTACCCGAATGTCCTGTTACGCTTTCAATTTGCGCTCGTCCCGTTTCGAAACGCGTGTTCACGAGCGATCGTCCAGCGTCGAATTTTTACAATCAGTTTAGGCAACAATTCGATTCGGACAGCAATTAAGATTTGTGGCTGTTCCCGTGCCGCGAAAATCGCTCTGGCGTGCCCCGTTTCGGGGAATGGTTTCTAAAAAAGAGGGAAATGTTTCCGTCCTTGACAACGATTCTGTTTGAGTTGGGGGATCGGGCAGCCATGAAACGCGGTTGACAAGGCTGGTAAAGTGCGGGGTGGAAAATATAGGAATGAAAATTTTGAGAGCTGGCGAGCTGCAATGGTGCGTGTGATTGGGATGAATGGGCTGACTTATTCTGGTGATTTGAGTGTGCCTGATTTGGGATTGATTTGTTCTACTGAAGTGTCTGCGTTTGATTTACGATTGACTTGTACTACTGAATTGACGAAGTTTCATTTAGGATTGACTTGGTCTACTGAATCGTCTGTGCCTGACTTAGGGTTGACTTGATCTACTGAATCGTCTGTGCCTGACTTAGGATTGATTTGTTCTACCGAAGTCTCTGCGTTTGCTTTACGATTGACTTGTACTACTGAATTGACGAAGTCTCGTTTAGGATTGACTTGGTCTACTGAATCGTCTGTGCCTGACTTAGGATTGACTTGGTCTACTGAATCGTCTGTGCCTGACTTAGGATTGACCTACTCTACTGATTCAAGACTGACTTACTATAACGATTTGTCTGTGTCTGAACTTCCGCTGACTTATTCTACTACCTGGTTCGAGAATAGAGGAAATATCTGTCCCAGAGAATAGCTTACAGAATTTTCCAGCATCATAAATGACTTGGAATGTGTGCAGATGTGCCGCAGCAAATATTTAAAAGACTCGTATCTCTCTTGCTAGCCATAGCTTCGCTACTGTTGTTTCCGAGGAATTGACAGTTATTCCCTTCCCTTTTTTGCTCGGTGCTAGGGAAATCAGAAAGAACGGCAGGCATAGAGCTTCAGAATGGCTATCCATAGATCAATTAACCGCAGCTCTACTTCTAGTTATTTACCATAAACCGATGAAGACTACGGGGATTTTTCGACAGATTAAAAGCCGATTTCGCTGTAGCATTGCCGCTGGTTAGTCGGCAGCGGCAGCCTGACTGCTAGTGCTTCTAATCCCATTAAAATCCCATCATTCTAACCCTCGATGCCAGCGACCAGGGCTGCGAACGCAAGCCCGTGGCGTCCCGCTTCGAGATTATCTGCCCCCGCGTCCTTCCGCGTTTTATTTTAACCTGTTTTTGCGCCACTTTTACGGCCGCGGTTGCCTGCATTGCGGTAACGAAGAATGTAATTCCTGTCTTCGTTAATGACACTCATTTCATCCGTGAAAAGAAACGACCTCCACTCGTGAGATCCTCGAATTGATCGATATCTCCCCCTTGCCTCCCCGCTATCGTGAAAATTGAATTCTTTTTCAGGGTACTCTGCCTTCCTGTCTTTATTTTTCTAAGATTAATCACTCTGCTTTAGCAACCACACGTATACGATCGTTTAAAAGGATTGAAGCATCTACTATCTTCAACGAAACTTTTATTTCACGATAGAATCTGTCAATATTGCCTCTTATTTTTTTATCGAAAGCCTGGTTTCTGTCTGGGTGTCGCTTGTGACTGACTTGTTCTACTGATTTATCTGTGTCTGATTTGTGATTGACTTATCCTGCTGGGCTCTCGACGTCTGACCGAAGACTGACTTATTCTACTCCTTTCTATGGGCCTGCCTAAGGGCTGATTAAGCTGATCTACTAATTAAGGGCTTAAGGGCTGATATACTAATTTGTCAGGGTCTGTGTAGAGGATGCTTTATTCTACTGACTTCTCTGGTCCTAACTAGAAACTCATTTATTCTACTAATGCCTCAGTGTCTGACTTGGGATTGAGTTATTCTACTAATGCCTCAGTGTCTGACTTGGGATTGAGTTATTCTACTATCTATGCCCTATCTGTATCTGCGATTATTAATTGTAACCCCTTACTGATTGTACAACTCTTTCGAAGTACATGGCTCTGATCTAACTCAGTAAGTATCTCAATATTTTTGGACCCGAGTGTATTTCGAGTCCTCTATACTTCTGCTTGAAAAAGAGTCTTTTGTGAACTCTCGAAAAGTGTCAAGCACTTCCCCGTCGACGAGATTCAGGGATGATGCACAATACCCTTGGTCATAACGTGGCGTGCGCGCTACGTGCAAAGCACCATCGGACAACGAGATTATCGATAAGTCTGGAGACGGGGGAATTTTATAGTCGCGAGACGTGTCATTCCCATCGATGAGGATTTTATCGTCGATACGAGACTGTCAGGGATCTGAAAACATCCCCCCGTCTACGCCAAAATCTCGAGCTTACGATTCGCTATAAAACAAATCCCCATTACCGTCTCTGTACAACGAACATTACCTAGACGAATTTCGTAGACAAGTTGCCCTGTTCGAGCTCTCTTCATCAATTATTTCGCGGCTCTGCTATCGCCATGCAATATCTCAACCGAATTTCTGATAAGAGAGATCCCTGGATGATCCTCAGCATGAATAATTCGACGCAAACTAATCGAGGGCGTAGCGCGCAACTGACAGGGTATAAAAGGGGATTTCTCCTTGGAAAAGTGAAACGATACACGACATAAACAGTGTATAAAATAGTGTGGAAGGAAGCATTACAACCACGCCACTCTGTCTCTTCGTCGCCAAAGCGTAGCATCCCCACGCTATCAGGTCACGCTTTGGTGGTCGCGTAACCCGCCATTCGCGTCAGCCGATGGCCAAGCTCAAAGGGAAGCTGGATCACATAAATCTTGAGATGATTCAAATGGGCGAGTCTAATAAGACGTAGCTCCATCCAGGACCACCTGCGCGACCAGAGCTTTTAAGGGTCGCTAATCTTTCAGCGTTACGTAAAGGGACGCAGAGCTGGTCCATTTGCAGTGTTATGTTCGCGTAAATGCCTTTAAGGGTGCAGTATTGTAATCAGGGGGAAATTTGAAAGCGTGGCTGAGGACTGAGTGACTCGTCAGATTTTTATTCAGAAGGGTACATGACACGAGAAAAGAGATAAGGGAATGTAATTGAAGTGCTTGGGTTAGGTAAGATGTTTGTTTGGAAATTGAGATTTGAGTGGGGGATGAATATATTTAGGAACATTTTTGGGGGATTCTATTTGCTAGAATAAGAGAAAAATGAAAAATGAGAAGAAATTTGATGTAGGTTTGAATCGACTTTTTTCTACTGTCTGATCAGGGATTGACCTATTCTACTTATTTCTCGACGTCTGAGTTAGGATTGACTTGCCCTACTGGCTTCGCTAAGCCTGACCTGAAGCTTCCACTGACCCATTCTACTGCCTTCTCTACGTCTGATTTGAGACTTCTACTGACTTATTCTACTGCCTTGTCTGCGTCTGACTTGAGCCTCTCACTGACTTGCTCTACTGTCTTATTCTTCTACTTTAACTGTGCCTGATTTGAGACTACTATTGACTTATTCTACTGCCTCGCCTGCGTCTGAATTGAGCCTCTCACTGACTTGCTCTACTGTCTTATTCTTCTACTTTAACTGTGCCTGATTTGAGACTACTATTGACTTATTCTACTGGCCATATTATGCCCAACCTGCCTAGCACGCTGTGGCAGTAGAATAGGTCTCCAGACAGACACTCTACACTATCTGCACACACTCCAAGACTCCCACTCTGCACCACAAAGTTTCAAACCCTTAAACCAGAAATTTTTTATTTAACAATTATTTAACATTCACTAATGTCCTCCAAACATTTTCACGAAAATTCGGCAGTGTGCCACGTCCCAGAATTCCCATCGAATTTCCCCTCGCGATCGTTCCCCGCCGCAGCGACTGGAGGAGCAACAAAAATCCAGTCGGACGCCGTGATTTTCGCCTCTATTGTGCGGGTCGGAGGTGAAACCCAGCGCGGCGGGGGCGGGACGGTGGGCAGTCTACGCGGGAAATGGAAATGCCCGCAGTTTCCCCTAAAAGTTTGCCCCACAGTGATCGGCGAATTTGCAGTTTTCCGCGAGATATTTATATAAGTACGGCGAAATATTCCGAGCGTTGGTCAAGCGGAAACGAAGTTTTACTCGAATGCTTTATGCATGAGCCTCTCGCTTTTCTCGATTTTGTTTTCGACACGCGTCGCGTCGCGTCGAAAAAAGGAACGAGAATTCGGCTGAGCATTTTTTCCCGCGCACGGCGTTTGGATCTGCATCATGCATTAATTTGTTTATTGCGATCGTGGATTGCGCGGCCGACTGGCGGTATTTTGTATCCACTGTCCTCGAGCTCGAATATTAGTCGCCATCAGTGACGCTTCGTTCGTGGTATTGATGAACATTTCCCAAACAGAAAATCGTACTAGCAGCTTGTAGCGCTGTCGATAATTCGTGGTTTGCAGTCGCTAAAACTAACAGTCTCGAAACTGCAAACTGCTGAATGTTACAGTAGAATGCACCCACTTAAGCCAGACACGTCGTAGGGTAAGTTTTCACGTGTGACAGTGTTATATACAGCCCTCCAGTGTGCAGGCTGGTCACATATTGATTACCAGAACAGAGCTATCGTGTAATGGGGATAATCTATGGAGCTGCCTATTGAATACCAATGGCTTCAGAAGTCTTCGAGTGCCACTCAGCTGCTTGGAAACGCTTTGGCTGACTCTGAGCATCCTATTCTACTTAATCCTTTCATACCATTGTGTTCTCTTACAAAAATTGAACAATTGATCCTCGTATAACAAATGCAAGGGCACTTTGACTATAAATGTAGTACAAGATGCCCAAAGTATCATAAATTTATTTGCAAGAATCGTACAAAGGAACACTTATTAAAATGGGGTAAACTGTATCATGTTCAAAGTGCGTTTTATATGATTCCTTCACTAAACTAGTTTGCAATAGAAATTGTACTATATTTGACAAAATGATTCTGCATTCGACGAGACCCATTCGCTTTCCAAGGGTTAATATATTAATTTTTATTGGGGGGTTGAAAGTATGTAACATTGGTCCCAGAATACAACTAAAAATGATCAAATTTTATGAGGATCTTATTTATGTTACTATTATTAATTAATGTTAGAAATATTAATTGGGAATATTTGTCCAATTTCTCCCACAGAAAGGGTTAGTGCTGTCAGCCACTCAGAGTTTTCAATGTGAGATACATTTATTCAAATACCTCGACTGTACTTCAATCAGCCCTTACAGTTCGCGTTTCGTGCCTGCTAATTAAGACCCTCGAAATTAATTGCACCTGGGTTTTCGGCTTTAATATCGCGAACCAGCAAATTTGCGCACCCCTAAAGACCTTACAAATGAAATTATCCCCATCCACTCTCGTTAACTTTCCTCGAATGCTGCTTCCCTGGACACGTTTGCAAATAGTCCACGTTGAATATTCTTTATTTCATCGCTGAACCTGCTCTGCAGTTAAGAGACACGTTTCATTTCACTGATACTCGACTAGAACAAAATTCAGGATTGCTCATTGAGAACGAGGTGGAGCTCTTCTTGATTTTCTTTCATTAACGAAGTTTCGAAGAAAGAGCGCCTGACAATCGTTAAGAGCGTTGGAGGAATTTGCGCTGTGTTTCTGCTTTGAATAATTATTTGGTAAATAACGAGAGTGTCTTTTTTTGCGAAGGCGTCGGCGTCTGAAAGAGTTCCCCTTGCTTTTACTAATTGTGCTCTCGATTCAGTTTAATTAAACTTCTTCTGGCACAGCCGATAGGGGGAATTCGATTCCAGTGAAACAACGTGTTGAATCGGGTATTAAATTGCGAGGAAAGAACCCTACGGATTTATGCGCCTCGTTTCAAGCGGGCTGTTCGAAGGGAATGCAGAGAGATTGATGAAATATTAAATACAGTTCAATTTTTAACTCGATCTGCAAAGATGAAAACGATTTTATCGGGAAATTGGTTCCCCTGCGTTAAACAAACACGTCGATTCCGCGTGTTTCAGCCAGTAGTTGAGTGGCTGCCATCTACTAGTTCACAGGAATGACGTAACTGAGAGAGTTTTAGTAATGCTTCGATCTCACAGCTGAAGCTTTTCAATGTGTCTGACTTGGAACTTATTCTACTGTGAGCCTGGAGTAGCCATATACATAGATAAATTAGCAGCAGAGGCCTGACACAGGTCAGAACCAGAGGAATCAGTAGAATAAGTAAATTCCAAATCAGGAACACAGAAACAAGTAGAATAAGTCAATCAGAAATCAGACGCGTACAAATCAGTAGTATAAGTTTGCCCTAAATCAGACAAAGATACAATAGTAGAACAAGTAAATCCTCTATTAGACACAATCAGATCAATAGAACAAATCAATCCCAAGTCAGAACCTAGGGAATCAGTAGAATAAGTAAATTCTAAATCAGGAACAGAGAAATAAGTAGAATAAGTCAATCAGAAATCAGACGCGTACAAATCAGTAGTATAAGTTTGCCCTAAATTAGGCACAGATACATTAGTAGAACAAGTAAATCCTCTATTAGACAGAATCAGATCAGTAGAACAAATCAATCCCAAGTCAGAACCTAGGGAATCAGTAGAATAAGTCAACGCCAACTCAGACGCAGAAAAATGAGTTGAGTACGTGACAAGTCAGGCACAGTAGAGCTACTAGAATAAGTCAGGAATAACGCAGCTGAGAGCATTTGAGTAAAACTTCGAACTTCCAAGAGAAACTTTCCAGCTCCCCAAGCGAGCATTCCCTTTTCGCATAATCGCCCGCTGAAGTTTGCTTATGAATAAATTTCGTCGTATCATCCTTCTTGGCCTACCTTCTCTGTCACTCTTCCTCGTTATTGCTTTCTCCGGTTTACTGTCGCGATAATTTACTTACTGCCCCATGCAAACATCAACTGCTAGAAACTTATTAGTTGACTGCGTCACGGAGGGATTCTCAATGAATTCGCGAATAAACTCCTCTTCAGAGTATCGATTGCCTGTTTTCTCGTACATTAGAGATCAATTCTCAGCCAATAAAACCTTGAGGGCCTCGTTCATTGCAAACTTCTTCAAGCCCCTTCGTTTATAGCAGATTTTGGGCAGAAATTCGCCAACTTTGACTGACGATAACTACGCAAAAAATCATTGAAGGATTTTGATTTCTTCCTGAAATTGAAGACTGAAATTGCTACTTTAAGATGCTATGTATTAATTTGAAGTTAAATGCACTCCTGCTGCAGTAACCTCTTTACATTGAGAGCATGTTTTCTTATTGAAAATTGCAAACTTTGATAAGATGCTGGGACTTCAGAAAATTTTTTTCGAAGATGCCGTTTACGGGAGCATAAAGTATGAACCTTCCTCTTTAATATAAAAAAAAGATCAAGTCGCTGCGATTTTTTTTCGCGAAGTTACAGTACTTTAAAGTTACCCTTGCATTTTTACCTTATGTTGGCACTGACCGATGTGCTGAAAAATGCAAGGGTTGCTTCAAAGTGCTGTAACTTCGTGAAAAAAAATCGTAGCGACCTAAATTTTTTTTTAAATTAAAGGGGAAGGTTCAGGCTTCATGCTGCTGCGAACGGCATTCCCGAAAAAAATTTTTTCAAGTCGCTGCATCTCATCAAACTTTGCGATTTTTAATACGACAAACATGCTTTCACTTTTAAAGATCTGGTACCTTAAAGTAGAGACTTCAGGCTTTAACTCTAAAAAAAATTCAAGATCCTATGATGATTTCTTGCGGAGTTATCGTCAGTCAAAGTTAGTCAATTTTTGCTCAAAATTTATCCCTGCTGGATTTGGCGAAAATTCTGACTTGTCACAGTAAGATATAGAAAAAGTGATCTTCCTCAGAGGTATCTGCCTGATCCTAGTAGAAGACAGTACTGTACTCAGTTCCCTGTATCTTCTTCGAGCTCCTGCGGCACGATGGCTATTCAGTAGCGTCTGATTAGCATACCCATCAATCCTCGAGACAAAATCGCCCTTTTTGCCAGCGAAAAGCGACACGACATATTTTCGGCGTCGAACATTACGCCAGTCAATCGGTGACGAAGCGTTTCTCGATAAAGAGAACATCGTCGCGGTTTGCCTTTCCTTTATGGCTCTCGTATATCGTTTAATCCAGGGTTTCTCATGTGACGCACTAAGGGTGGCAAGACCAAATTTTCTGTCCCACTGAAAGGGGTGGCTCACCCAAAAGACCAATACAAAAAAGAAAGACCAAGACAAGAGGAAAAAACGAAAATAGAATAGAAAAGACTTGTGACCCATGAGAGGCTCATCTCGAAGAGAGCCACAAGCCAAGGTTGAAAACCCCTGCTTTAATCCCTCTTCTTATTTTCTGTCGTCAACTCGACCATAGAAGTCAAGCCTTCCTCGCGTCTCGCGTTGATTCTCGAACATAAAAGCGAGTTTATGGGCTTCTTCTCGCTTCCTAAGTCTGACGTCACTTTCCTCCCTGATTTCCATCCGCAGGAAAAATTGCAGCTTCGAATAATTCCCTGGAAGCTCCCTCGATCAGCTGACCCGAGGATCATCGCGAGGGATTCGTTTTATGAGGAGCTTAATTGAGGGTGCTGTGGAAATGATCTGCGGGCTGGCGTCGCCTCTTATTTCTCATTAAACTGTTTCGCGAGTGGGGCGGTTAATGAAGAAGAGAAACGAAGGCTAGATTTCCCCCGATGCCATCGGATTAAACGTCACAGCTGCCGTGAATGGATAGCGTCATTTCCTGTTCGATCGTATATAATCCTTACGGAAATTTATTCGACTCGTTTGCAGTCGGCCGTGCCTCTGTGTTGCGGGGCGTAATCGATGGATCCGCGAGATAATGACAAATGATTCGGCTGTTTGTTCGACGATAAAGACCCCCGCGACGCGTCTCGGAGAATTATGATCTTTCTTTTGTAAGCGTGTTGGTGATTTGTCGGAGAGGGACACGCATGGGAGCGTAATGAAAAAGACTGTGAAACACTGTTGAGTAGGGTTGAGATAGTTAGGGTTGAGATATGAATAGAAAAATGAAGCTTTTGTACGGGGTGTACGACAAAGTCAGTAGAATAGGTCAGTGAGAGGTCAGACATAGAGGAAAATTAATAGAACAAGTCAATTTGAAATCAGGCAGAGAGGCAAATCAGTAGAGCAAGTCACACTAGAGGAAGACACATAAGAAAAGAAGTAGAATAAGTCAGGCTCAAGGCAAGCAGAGAGGGAAGGCAGTAGAATAAGTCAGTCTCGAGCCAGGCAGAAATGAAAGGCAGTAGAAAAGTCAGTGACAAGCTAGAAGCGAAGAAAAATAAGTAGAATAGGTCAGGCTCAGGTCAGGCAGAGAGAAAGATCAGTAGAATAATGCACTTTCAGAGCAGACAAAACGAAAATTAATAGAATAGGTCAGTTTCAAGCAAGGCAGAAAAGAAATTCAGTAGTATGAGTTAGTCTCAAATCAGACATAGGAAGAAATAAGTAGAATGAGTGAGTTTCAAATCAGATACACAGAAAAATTGCTAGAATAAGGCAGATCTAAGACAGACATATAAAAACTAGTAGAACAAGTCAGTCTCAAGTCAAACAAATTCGACACAAATTGTAATCCTTTCCCCAACAATGAATAGAACCCATTTCAAACTGCATTTCACCCTTCGAATATTCATGTTTCAATACCCTCCACACTTTCTCACAATCTATATACTCTATACTTCTTCTCACATAGAAGTTTCCCAAAAATGCATAAATATCCACCATCTAACGACGTCATTCAACGAAATAGTATCTCCCAGTTTTGTCGCGGAACGTACTCGAGGCATGCATCTTTTCGACAGGCTCTGAATGAAATGGCACCTCTTCGCCACGTAACCGAGCCAGAATTATGGAAACGCCCTTCGAGACAGATTCGTTCGCGAGCGTAATATTATTCCGCGATAAATTTTATTTTCGCGAATTCGGTGAAGCTGCGGATTATTCGCATGCATAACACTGCGCGAGCTCTTTGCTCCTGATTTATGCAGGGAAAAGAGACCAGGCAAAGGCAACGCAACTACACTGAATTTCAATAACAACTAATACCCTTTGGTGCTCCCTGGTTTTACGCTCTCGCGGCATTCGCCACGACCCATCTCGCCTAATTTTCAATTTAGTTTAATTAAAGCTTTAACGAGACGACCACGTACATTGACTTACGTCAGTTTGGCGGTTTCGCGCTAATGGGTCTGACCCTCTGAAACGCTTATCGAATTCGAGGTTCCATCTATCGCAAATCAAATATTTAGCCTCTTACTCACGAGCGACGTCGATCAAAGACCTCACCAAAAGCGGTGGCCAGATCCAATATTACATCTTCCACCACGTCTCGTTCTTACCTGAAACAGAAGTATCGTGTTAAGGGTGGTTCGAATTCGTCAGGTTACTTGAATTCAAGTGGCTCGAACACAAATGATTTGGGGTAGTGAGTTCAAGTAACTCGACATCGAGCTACTTGAACACCAGTGGCTCGAATTCAAGTGACTGAAATAATCTGAGCAAGACTTTACACCCTGCCTGACGTCACGTGTTTCAACATAAATATACGTGCCTTGTGTGAAAAAAACCCGCTGATTGTAATCGTACGGGCCCCCAGCTCGAGTTAATTAGCATTTGAAAGTTCGAAACAAAAGCTGGCAAATTGCAGATCCAGCGAGGAGATTACTCGCCGAGTCTTTCAATGTCCTCGACGAGAGCATTAACATAGATGTACTATCTCAAAAAGCGAGATACGCGCGTGCATAGTAATTACTAAATTTGGTTTTAACATTCTGCCAATTATAGGTGGAAATATCGCAGCGTCGATGGCGCGCAGTAACACCTGATAGCAGATCACCGCCGATAACGCGCTAACAAACCGCCGCTGTTAATGAGCCCGCAATTGCCTATTACGAAAGTGGTCACTTGCTACAAATAATCAGGCGTAAATTGGCGACGTCGTTCCCTGAAATTCTTAACAGAATATTCCGACGGTTCATACTGGAATACTTCGTGTTACTTTAAACAGCAATAGTGGAAATGATTTGTACTCCCCTTGCTGGGAGATTTGTGGTTCCACCAGCCACAGAACGCGGGAATATATATCCCTGATCCCTCGAATTACCAAATTATCCAACCCGAGGAATTCTGTCTGAGGGATCTGGCATTTTTACTGCCCCAACGAGACTCCAGCGATGGTGTTCGAGGAGTCCTTTACTGCTTCCTGTTTCATTATTCTTCGAGGCGATTTTTATTTAAAACTTCCGAGAATGTCTCGTCGTTCGCTGGGGAGGGGATCTAGTCTGCGTCGAGCTTGGAATTCTCGTTCAAATTCTGGGCAAGTTCTAAGCTGGCTGTTCATTCGTAGGGGCATCTGCTTTCGAATTTTAAGCGACGCTCACGGCTTTTTTTTCCGCCGCAGCGATGCTCGAACTTATCCAACTCGAAGGGAGCGTCGTTCGATACTTTGTCTCGTCGAGAAAAAGGAGCCCTGGAATGTCGTTTAAACTTTTGGACAAGTTTTAGAGACGCTTGATCCAAGCCAGGTATAGAGGAAAATCAGTGGAATAAGTGAGGTCCAAGTCAGACGGAGAGGAAGACCAGTAGAATAAGACGGTTACAAGTCATACCCAGAGAGAAGTCTGTAGAATAAGTATACTGAAAGACAGGTGAAGATGAACATTAGTGGAATAAGTCAATTTCAAGCGAAACATTCGTGAAAATTAGTAGAATAAGTCAGTTCTAAGTCAGACAAGTATAGAAACTAGTAGAAGAAGTCAATTACAAATCTGACACAGGCCAAAAACAGTAGAAGAAGTCGATTCTAATCCAGACACACATAAAAATCAGTAGAATAAGTAAGTTCCATGTTAGCCAAGCCTAGGAATCAGTGGAAGAAGTCAATCCCAAGCCAGAAACATAGGAAAAGCAATAGAATAATTCAATTCTAAAACAGACACACGTGTGGGACAGTAAAATAAGTCGTGGCCAGATAAATTAGTAGAATAAGTCAGGCTCAGAAAAATCAGTAGAACACTGTGGCTCATGTCTGACTACGTACCGCTAGTAGCAGGTGACTGCAAATTCGTGGAATAATAAATTGCCAGAGGGCAGGCTTGTTAGAGACAGCCCATACTGACCCGTCAGTCTAACTAGAAATAATAGTACCTAATCGCGCGGAACAGCAAAAGGAATGGAAGACTGGAACTCCTCCGTGACAGTCTGCGCCAGGAGGGCTGGAGAAAATGGACTTGTAAATAAAGCAACAGGAAAAGAAACGAGAGAGGCCAGAAAACAGTAGCTGGACAGCGAATCGTGCACGTTCCCGTGGCTTGATCGATAGCCACCTGTGCTTTTACTTTAGCGAATGGTAATCCTTAATCGCCAGAGTCAACCGACTCCCCTCGCTATTTGCACTTGCAGCCATATTTTTCTGCAAACCTTGCAAAGGGGCTTATAGCGATGCACTCGAATACAAACATCGCTCGCGAAGATTTCGACCAGGTCGAGCTGGCGCGCTCTTCAGCTCGAGGAAGCACCAGGCAGCTTCGAGATGTCACGACCCATCCACTGCCAATACTGAATGGCTTATCTGAGCAAACGCTCGATAATTACGTCTCAATTAAGGGATCCGACTTAATTTCAGACGTGGCTCGTTGCCTGCTCAAGAGCAGCTTCAAGATCTTCCGGGTCGGTGCGCTTCCAGAAACGTTTATACCCAGGTTGTGGTAAATACCTTAAACGGCGATGAACTTGGAAACGATCCGCGCACGTAAACCGCAGTTTCATTATCTTCTGTCCTCCTGGCGGCCGCAAAGTTCACTGGCGCGAGGAGCTGGTTATTTCACATTGGAAATTGCTTTCTGAGATTATCGATATCGAGTACCTTCTTCTACTTTCCCGAGGAAATTAATTATTACTGTTTCAGAGGGTCAGGTCTCCTGTACACTCTCTGCCTGGTTCCAGGGATTCAATACCTAGACATAATCGTTCATTTTTCGTCGCGAAGATTGTTTAAATAAATGCATCCCCCGTAGTAATTTCCCTAGCTCGACACACTTGGCTTTTAACTTAACAAACGCTTCAGCGCTTTTGTCAAAACATAATTATCCCCTGAGAGGCGAAGGAAGAACAAGAAGAAGCTTCCCGAGGAACCTGAGGACCTCTCCACGCGGTCGTAGACGGTGTACGTCTTAATAAGTACTTAATTTGCAAAGTATCCTAAGTAGATCTTGTCTCGGGAACGGTTCGCTCGGAGAGGCTGAAAAGCAGGGCTGGCCTAGTTAGAATCCTCCGTCTAATTTGTATAAAATTTGCGTTCCACCGTGGTTGCTATCAGCTTGCTCTGTTCTCTGTCTCAATCGCGGATTGTGGTGAATAGTCCTCGACGAGAGACACCGTGGAAGTAGGATGAAATGTAAGCACAACGCTGCAGGTGGTGTGAAGTACGATCAGCACAACTGTGCTAGTAGTATGAAGTACAATAAGCACAACGCTGTATGTAGTATAAAACACAATAAGCAGAGAACAAGTAGTATGAAGCGCAGTAAATACAGCAGTGGAAGTAGTATAAAGTATAATAAGCACAACTGTGCTGGTGATGAAAAGTAGGATAAGTAGAACTGTGAAAGCAGCGAGGGCAGTAAGTACAACTATACTAGTAGTATGAAAGATAATAAACACAGAACAAGTAGTATATAGTACCATAAATACAGCTGCAAGTAGTATAAAGCATAATGACACCTGAGCAAGTAGTACAGAGTAAAATAAGTGAACTCTGTAAGTAGTATAAAGCACAATAAGTCGAACTGTGCAAGTATTACAAAGTACAAGAATTAAAACTCTGTAAGTAGTATAAGACACAATAAGCACAGCTGCACTAGTAGTATAAACTGCAGCAAGCCCAGCTGTGCAAGTAGTACAAAGTACAATAAACACGGCGGCGCAAGCAGTACACATCAACGCTTTCCCCGACGTCCCTTTAAACCCAGCGTTTGGAAGGGCAGCGAATTATCCGCAAGAAATAATTCAGTCATTAAGTCCTCTCTTCGAGTTCGGAGGACGAAAGTTTGCCGAGCAATTCCTCCGAGCGGACGTACGTTCCCCGAGCGTGTGTCAGCGGCGTGTGATCGTGCGAGGTCCTCGAACAATTGTAATTCAGCGCGGCGATTCCTGGCCAGTGTCCCGTGTTTTGTTACACTTTGTTGCGCGCTTTTTGCACGACTCCCCGTAACCGACAGCGTGCCGTACGTGCCGAGAATGGGAACGCGTATGCCAGTTAACTGGGCGAAATGATGTATTCTTTTCGAGCTAGGTAGAGGGGAATCGATAGTCCACTGGAGATGTCTGATTCTTCAGAGGAAATGGCTTTATTTATGTCAGAGGAGAGCTACGAATCTAGATGCAACTGTAAAACTGAGAGGCAATAAAAGAGGGGACGTGTTGTTCGGCGTCTGTTTAATTCTGGTTGGTGCTCGACAAGTGTCAGAAATTTTATGGAGTCGTTTCGGAGTCTTGCACTATGGGGATGAAGTGCGCCTGACTCGAAATTGGTCTATTCTACTGATTCGAGATTTACGTGTTTTACTGATTTTTCTGGGGCTGATATGTGACTCATCTGCTTTACTGATGCACCTACGTCTGACTTATACTTGATTTATTCTACTCATATCTCTGTTTTAATTTATTAACGATTTATTGTGTTGATTTATCTGTGTCTGACTAGTTACTGACTCATTCTACTGACTCTGTGTCTGACTTGGGACTCACTTTAGCGATTCTTCTCTGTGTCTATCTATTCTAACATCTAAAATGACTCCTTAAAATTACTATGAGTAACTGTAAGTAGTATAGATCAACGATAACCGAATCAAAGCCAGAAATATTTGCACAGAGTCAGTAGTATAAGTCGATACTTGTCCACTTCGTTGCACTGTGAGCTTTCATTGTAGAACAAGAGGGTCTGAGAAAGAATGCAATAAGGTTGAAGAAATTAACCAACGATTACTGCGCGAACAACGAAGTCGTCTGAGAGAAACACGTTTGTCAGGAGAAAGACATTAATGTCTCCGTCGCAGTTATTCTTGTAATGGCCAGCATTAATAGTTCTTCGGGAAGTGTTGGCTTAATGACGTCGTGGCAGAGACAATTGTAAAAGCTCCGCGCGACTTGGAGCTTTAAAGAGGGAGGTATCAGTCTGGCGTAACCTATTCGTTCCCTCGTCATTGTTCATCTGTCCATTCGAATGGCGGAAGGAAGTATCTTGAAGATTTCTCTGACGTCGGTGAGCCAGCAGCGTCCAGCACGCTTCGCTGGCAGCATCTGGCTTAAATCAGTCCAAGAGACACAATTGACGCGACCAGTCTCGAAACGCTCTCCAAACAAATTCCGCTTGGCCTCCTATTAGCTAGTTTACGCAAACTCGCTGCGCCCTAGAACTGCCCGCGGGACCTTTTCAACGCGACACTTCCGACACCATGACGTAAAACGCTTTTCAAACGTGACTGTCCAGTAAACGATTACTTTCGCGGCGAACTGTCCACGCAGGAACAAAGCGCTGGCTTTCACGCCGCTTTTAGGTCAGGAACAACTTCGTGCCAAATGAGGAATAAATATCTCTGAATCTTAGTTGATATATCTGCTTCTGGGGACCTAGTATAACACTGATGGCCAAACCATGGGGTCACAGGAGCCATATTTCGCCTATCAGAAATATTCCAGAGCCATGTATTTAATTATAATTAGTTTTTGAGTGACTAATTAATAGACGAAAAATTGTCGATCTTTGAGCTCCTGTAACTTTGGGAAAAAAAATCGCAGGGAGGTGCGCTTAGTCTCATTTTGAAGGGCAAAGCTTCTACTTTCAGGCCCCTGAGTTGAACTTTGCTGAAAAAAATTGTCCACTTGCCTGCAGCCCGAGAAATGGAGGGTGGTTTTTCCTCGATAGTTTTCCAACTTCACACAATTCTCAGGAACTTGATAAATTTTTTTCGCGATTCTCTTAAAGGGAAGATAGAAGCTAGTACCCTCCCCTTTCGAGCGAGACCATATCGAGTGATTTTTTTTTCTAAAAATTTTCCTAGCAGAATTTTGAATTTGTTAGACCACTGTTCTAATATAATAAGACAAACAAACATTCATGAAAGTCTTTTATAGAAGAAGGATCGTTCAACTGGAATAACTACTCATTGCGAAATGTCAGAGACATGCGGTCTCCTCAGTTTAGAGAATAATTTTCCAGTTTGTCGCTTCGTGCATTAGGAACTCTGGGAATTCGTCTGCTGTCACTTGCTCGAATATTCTCAGCAAGCATCGAGCATCGTAAAACTCCGCTCTGCTGAACCGTGTTTCGAAGCTAGCCGACAAACATCGTTTGATCTTGGCAGCGTGGGAACTCGTTTCGCTAAAGGACGTAAAAAATGAAGTGACGGACAGGCTGCTGGCCAAAATGGATTTCTTATCGCTGAGGAACACTCACGATAAAACAGAGACGATGCGTAATCGTAAAATACAGGGACTCCCATTTCGCAAAGACAGCTGGCTTCGTGGCCAATTTCTCGGATACGATTCTCCCCTATTTTGGCTCGAAGAATATGCAGACACGCGACCTGTTTGGTATCCAGATCAGGAGAATAAATATTGAGCCTGGTACAGAGAAATTCGGTAGAATAAGTCAGTCTTAAGTTAAACACAGAAAAATCAGTAGAACGAGTCAATTATATGTCAGAAATGACAGAGATAGTGGAATAAGTTCCTAGTCAAGGATAGAGACATAAGTAGTATAAGTCAGGCGTAAGGGAGACACAGAAAAATCAGGAGCAGAAGTCAACCATTAATGAGAAATAAAGAACTCAGTAGAATAAGTCAATCATAAGTCAGAAACAGAGGAACTAGTAAAATATATCCATCATATATTAGAAACAAGACAGTAGAAGAAATCAGACACAAACTACGTCCAGACCAACCAGTAGAATAAGTCACCGCATAATCAGAAAATAAAAATCAGTAGAATAGGTCACTCCCGAGTCAGACATGCCCCAGCCAGCAAAATAAGCCCTTGGTCGTGTTCTCAATGCAATATTTTCCCCTTTTTTACTTTGCAAAATACTCAGACACGTGAACTGGCGGTATCCTTGCAGAAGGGTGAGCAATTTTGATCCCGCGTTAGTCCCCTAGCTGTTTAGGCTTAGAAGAGATTTCAGTGAACCTGTCATGGCTTAGCGCGAGCGTATCATGGTATTCTGACTGACACGGGGATAACGAGGCTCGACCAACTTCCGCCTGATGAATTGAGTTCGGCTTAAGATGACACGACGAGAGGCGAAGAGACTGGGGCAAAACAATTTCGCTGGAGACTCGAGCGAACGCGATATTAATTAGTGGAGGAATTCGAGGGCGGGATATCGTATTAATTTTCAAGACCTCCGCTACCCAGTGGCCTCCCACGACAATTCGACGAGCAAATTAATCGACGAGTTCATTATCGGTCGCGCAGGGCCACGGGAGCTCGTATTGCCTCGCGAGGAGGCTTTGCCTACGAATGATGGAGCGACCCCAGTGCAAACGCTGCAGTCGACGCATGATTGCTTCGGCGAGAATACAATCTGGAACAGTGCACATTTCCATTTGCCGTTCCTCTCCGAGATTTAGAGGCTCGTTGCCAAATGTCAGGGCGGCGAGCGCCACCCAGTAATTAAGTTTACTCCAAGAAACGCTCCATCCGATTCTGCCCTGGTTCTAGCTCGCCCCTAGCCCCGCCGCCCTTTGTCGCCCTCGACTCCCGCCGAATCCTGAGCGAGCTCTCGCTCTTGCAGGGCAAACTCTTGCTCGACGAGGAGCCATCAGAATGAAGCATCTTTGCTGTCGTGGAACCGCAGATGGAAGCCATTGCGTTCCGCAGGCACAGCCTCCTCGCAACCGATCGACTTTAAGGGTTTCTTCTGGTTGAGGGGACGAGAAACAGGGACCTCTGAGAATTTTTATCAGAGGGGTCTCTCTGCAACCTATCAACCCTAAAGCGACTGAACCTGCAGACTCGATGGAGTTCTTCTAAAAAATATTCAAATTCCTGGAATCTCGAATCGATTTGAGCTTCAGGACCTCAAAATTTTCGGATAATCGAGATCCACTCTCACACGAAACTTCGAACCCTCGTGCAACCTCGGTTCCTTCCAGCCACCTGCGCAGGTCTGCTCGGGAAAGTTTCACCTTTGCCTCGCGAATTTCTGGAACCGCCGACGGGTTCGCGGAAGATTTAGGAAAAACGTCGACACGTTGCAGAAAGTTTGTTGGAGAGCGCCCGCGGCCGCAGCACTCGCTAGTGTGATCTCTCGAAGACGCGACACGTAACGCGATACGAGCGAGGAATTTCGAGGCAGAATCGGGCGAAATTGCGAGCGACACGCGGCGGAGGATTGTGGTAACCGAGCGTTAAACTTTTTCGTTCGCACACGAACGCAAAATACGGCCTTCGTTTCCAGGGGAATGGGAACAGTGACGCGCAGATCGACTCCTGGATGAACGAGGATGGAACTATTTCTCACTCTGACTGTAGACTGGGCACAGAGTACACAGAAAAGTCAGTAGAATAAGTCGATAATAAGTGAAGCACAGAAAAATCAGTAGAATAAGTCGATAATAAGTGAAGCACAGAAAAATCAGTAGAATAAGTCGACAATAAGTGAAGCACAGATAAATCGATAGTATAAGTAGCTCGTAAGACATGATACAGAGAAATAAGTAGAACAAGTCAGTTATAAGTCAGAGAGAGAGACATAAGTAGCCTAGGTCATTTACAATACAGAGAGACGAGGACAAGTAGAATAAGTCAGTCACAATAAAGACACAGAAACCTCAGTAGAACAAGTCAGTTATAAGTCACAGAGAAAGAGAGAAATATAAGTAGACTAGGTCATTTACAATACAAAGAGACGAGGACAAGTAGAATAAGTCAGTCACAATAAAGACACAGAAACCTCAGTAGAACAAGTCAGTTATAAGTCACAGAGAAAGAGAGAAATATAAGTAGACTAGGTCATTTACAATACAAAGAGACGAGGACAAGTAGAATAAGTCAGTCATAATAGACACACAAAACCCAGTAGAACAAGTCAGTAATAAATCACACAACCAAGAACCAGTACAATAAACCAGTCCTAAACAGACAGCGAATAACCAGTAGAATAAGCCAGCCACAAATCAGCCAAACAGACCTCAGTAGCCCAACTCAATTCCAAATCAGACGCAGAAAACTCATTAGAACAAATCCTAAAAAAATCTCTCACTATATCCAAGACAAACTACGTCTCCACACCCTGTACCATCTCAATTTACCAAGAACGCATTCCTTCGACGTCCATTCACAGTTCCAACGACGAGCATTTCTCCTCTTTTCCCTGGGTCCCATCTGTCCCTGCACACAGGGACACGTGATCGCAATTCGTATCGAAATAGCCACAGCACTGCAAGGAATCGTTTGGGTAGCCGAGAATCGGCGCCATAAATATTATCAAGCACGAAGTCGGTGTCTAAACGCATTGGTATTCATACGGCGGAATTCGCGTTTCGCCGAAAGTGTATAATAAAATTCCAGCGTTCGGAGGTGTTCCATACCCAGCGACGCAAGGAACGGGCACAGAGAAGTTATAAATGCCAGCCCGTGACTCGGCCCCGTTACCTACGACGTGTTAATAAAAATCGCGGACGATTTCTTTGCCAGCGCAATTCTGCACACCTCCCAGAGGCGAACGAGTGTCGCGGGGGCTTAAGGCGAGGACGTTTTTGCCTTGCCCTTGTCGCGGGAGACACATGGCGGATATTTCGCCACCGAGACCGCGATATTTTCTATAGCCTCTGAAGCTCTAGCCGAGGCACTGACGTGCGGAAAAACTGGCGAGCCTGGCAAGAATCAGGCGAGTTAAACCGTTCCAAGGATAATGGCATGCAGGGGCGCCGCGATGTCGTGACGTTCCACAGCTGTTGCTCGGGATCGTTTGGACCGTGAAATTGCGGTGGAATCGATACCTAAACTAACCGCGGTTTTCGAGACCTGTGGGCGCGCTCGATGGACAAGGAAAGGGAACCCAGAATTATCTGTCACGTGAATTCTGGGTCGATTAAAGAGAATTTTCATGCAATTGCAGTGATTAATACGTCGCGAAAAAAATTCTTCAAGGTCCTGTGTCACCTGCATTGAGAAAATATTCAGAGAAAAATGACCTTCTTCCTCTTGGCATGTCGTGAAGTGGAGAATTTTTTTCGGTCTACTTCAATTCAGGGCTGAGAATGTACGATCTTTGCCCTTCAAAATGAGCGTAAGTTCATTACTCTGCGATTTTTTTTCACTAAGTTACAGCAGCTTAAATATCGACAATTTTCTCGACCTCTAGATCACTATTATTATTACCATCTTAAAAATTATTATTTCAAGAAATAATACTAGAAGCATCTAACTCCAACTCTACTTTACTTGGACATTTCAAGGCCAGCTTAGGTCGAGGACTCGATCGAAGCTTCTCCGTGTCTGTCACTTGATCTGTCGAAAGTTTTGAATGTAACTACCAGGTTAAGCCCCGATTAAGTACGACCGTGGTCGAGGAGCAGTCACGATAGGCCGTGCAAGTGTACAGCCGAATCTCGTGCTCGATAGCTGGCTCGCGTGTACCTCGAATAAATCTGTTTATCTAATGGCCAGGCCGCAAGGAGACGTGCTCTTATCGCGTACGCCGACATCGTTCTTTATTCCCATCGCGGGCCTGTTTTATTCAGCGGCCGAGCGTAAGCCCGCCCTTCAGATAACATTGTGACGCGATACCACCCGAGGCCATGTTTCCTCCCTCGGTCAGATAAGTCGTCTCCCTTTCTGGGCCGATCGACAGCCATTAGAAAACTTATGGTCCCGTCGATGGACGACTATTGTGAGGAAGTTCTCGAGCACTTCCCTGTGGATAGCATATTTTTTGAAATATCGCGGAGAGGAACACCTCCACTCCGCCAAGGTTCTCAATTAACGCCGCTTCAACAGGGAAGAATGGAGGCGCTGGGAGGTCGGTATATATTCGTTTATCAAATTACGCTGGGAACGAGGGAGGGAAGCTTTTATATCTTTATATCGAATAATTGAGAGAAATCGACGTTGGTCGGCGAGGGAGGAGCGAAACTTGAATCGAAGGGCGAGTCTGGGGCTCGACGTGGGAGCTTTCGGGCTGCGTTGCAGCGGTGCTTCTTGACTCGCGATTTTTCGGAAGCAACGAGCCTGTTGGGTGAAATAAGGGCGATTCCCTGTTGCCGCTATTTTTGAGGGAAATGCAACGTGTGGAGTCTCACGGTTTCTGATAAGAAGCACGTGAGGGGCGAGCAAGGATACTTGATCGAGAAGGGAAGGGAATTATCTCGATTCTGTGATAAAACTCTGATCATTTTTAGACAAGTATTAATCTTCTTTCTGACAGAAGGATGTACTATGTGTAAAGGAGATTCGACAGCAGGTGTCAGAAATTTTGAGGGATGATTCTGGAAAGCAAGAATGATCAAAATTGCCTTTAAGTCTTTGCTTCAGTAATGTGTCTGACTTGAGACTTGTTTTACTACTAGTTAGATGCGGAGGAATCAGTAGAATAAGTCACTGACTAGTCAGGACTTGTGTTGCTAGTAGAATAAATCAAGGTATAGTAAGACACCGTGAAGACAGTAGAATAAGTCAATGACTAGTCAGGACTTGTGCTGCTAGTAGAATAAATCAATGTATAGTAAGACTCTGTGAAGACAGTAGAATAAGTCAATGTATAGCCAGAAATGGTTAAGTTAGTGGAATAAGTAGACATATAGTCAGCCTCTACAAAGATAGTAGAATAAGGCAATGTATAGTCAGACACATTCACACGAATTTTATGCACCTTCTGAACAATTAATCTCCTCTTCAAAAACATTTTGAACAGACTTCTATTTTATTCGAGAAGATAAAATTACCTCTAAAAATTTCTGGCATTTGCCATTAAATATCCTGTGCAAATAAAAATATTAAGTACAATTTACAGTAATGTCCGCTTAGCGATACTAAAATGCAAAAAACCTAGCAGACAGTTCTGGGAACTCTTGTACCCATGCCTTTAGTTGATAATTATAACCCCATTTCTTCCATTCCAGCCGCTCCTTGCACCCCTCTCGCCCATTTATTCCTACGATTGCGCACCGACTCCACCACTTAGCTACTCTTCCTGCACCTCGACTTTATTACTTCACTAACTAGCTTTAAACGCGAACTTTAGTTTCGCGTCTGGAATCTCAACTCTGGAATATACTGGTCGTCGTTAAAATTACTTCACCTCGGAATCGTCAAGAGCCACTGAATATGGTTAAACGCCTTGAAACTATTTCCAGCCGCCAAGGGGCGTCGATCCACTTCAGAAACTGTCAATTACGTCTCCCTGCTTCACTGGCAAATATTGACGCTTCATCCTTTAAAATTACGAGGACAATGCAAATTTGTGGAGGGGAGGAAGGCGACCCTCGTCACGGATACTGGTTCCGTGGCAGTGACAGATCCTTGGACGCTGGGAATAACGATGTATAAATAATACTTTTCTGGATAACAGATACGCCAGCAGAATCAATAGAATTTCCCCGATCGTTTGATATATGTCTGCGCAGGACAGAACTTAAAGAGCGTCTGTGAGTTATGACGCCACACATGGAAATAAATTTAAAGGAGGGAAAATCTAGTTTAGGGAAAAACTGCGGCCATTTGTTATGCGATTATAAACGATCAATGTAAAAATTGCCATTTGTTTGCAGGGAGGAACGAGAAAAACGATAAATATTCGATCGTACCACAGGAAAGGAAATTTTGTATTCATGTAGTTGAATTTTAACATAATAACTGGAAATGTGTAATGTACTATAATCGATACAATGCACGTTGGTAAATATTCATATTTTAAGGATTGCAATTTTCAGTATTTTGTAGTAATTAAACGTAATATGTAATGCTGAATGCTGTAAATAATAAATAGAGAAGGATATACGAGTCTGACAATGAATGTTTAATAAAAATCAAGGGTAGATCGCAACTAAATCCATCGAATAGTCGATCATAAGTCGCATAAAGAGATATAAGTAGAATAAGTCAATGAGAAGTCAGACAGAGGAATTAGTAGTATAAGTCAGTTATAATCCCGACACAGGGAAACTAGTGGAATACATCAGTTATGTGTCAGGAAATGAGACATTAATGGAACAAGTCAGTCATATATGGGGCACTGAGAAATCAGTAGAATAGGTCGACCATAAGTCTGACACAGAGAAAGCAGTAAATTATTGCTCAAACATCGAGGCTCAAAGGACCCTATTAAGGTCGAAAAAAAGACGACTCTAAAATATATTGTGCTCTGTCTAGACAGACAGGAAGTACCTTATCAAATGTCGAGAAACTAGAAGATACAGATCTGTCGACAGCAAAGGTAAATAATAAATAGAGAAGAAGCTACAAGTCTGACAATGACTGGTTAATGGATATCGAGGGTGGATCGCAATTAAATCCATCGGAATAAGAGGATCGCTCGTGTCCCTGCCTCGTTACTCGGGGAAGCCTGTCGCGCGAATAAAGGACTCGTAGTATGACTAAGACCAGTTGTCCTTCTCCCGAAGACCCTACGTTATTATCTCCTGGAATTCCCAGCATTTCGTAGGAGCAGCTAGGAAAGTGGATCTCGGGAGGCGGTAATTGCTTCGTCCTTGGAAGACGCGCTGATTAAACTAGTTGCCAAAAACTGTATGCCCGTTTCGCTTACTCCTGGAACACCGATCCACTTGGCAGAGCAGCTGTTTACTGTTCCCCATACTGTCAAAACGAGTCGTGCTGCAACCTGGGGGAGCTTTCGTCGAAATATTAAGCTCGCTGTCGCTTTGATATGCAGACGTCAACGACAGGTGCGCATTGTTCTCGTGAGATTTTGCGTGAACAACCTCCCGAAATTCTCATCTCGTTCTGAACCAGGACCGTCGTTTCTGCCTCTGGTTTTCAAAGGGAACCCGACTTCAGGACCTTCTATCCTGTTGCATCCAATTGATTTCGGGACGCTTGCAGCCTCCCGAGACTGTGTTCGAACGAGTGACGTTTGAATTCCACTTCGAGGTCCTGGGATTGCTGTTTTCAGAGGACGCCTTCGTCAGGATGACGGGACGCTTTTCTCAGTAGCGTGTATCGATAATTCTTACGTCTGCCCAGCGTTGCGGCTCTTCTGGGGCGACAGCGTCCCGAGTTTCATCCCTGGTCCAACTTAATCTGTGGACGCTGGTATCTGCTGATTCCTCATTTTGATCGGGGATATCGATCCAAAGACGTCTGGCCTTTTCGTGGACTTCTGAGGATCACTCTGGGGAAAGCAGTATCTCTGAGGGGGTAGCTCGATTAATTACATTAACCTAGATTACAAATTGCCATCTTACGAGTAGATTCACTTGCATGTCTGTTTAAAAGAATTGGGAGACCTGCTAGGTCCGAATGTATTTGGAAAAAGTTTGGGAAGAAGTAGAAGAAGTCCGTAGAGAGATAGAACAAAGCCAGTAGAATAAGTCAGGCATTGGTCAGACGCAGGAAATCGGCAGAAGAATGTTAGCTATAATCAAGGCAGTAGAATAATCCAGTTCTAAGTCAGACAAACCAAAGATAGTAGGAAGAGCCAGCCACACAAAAAATCAGTAGAACGAGTCAACCAAAAGTCAGACATACTCGACTCAGGAGAACAAATCAGTCAAAAATCAAACATTCCAAAGGCACTAGAATAAGTCAATGACAAGTCAGACACACTTTCCTCGAATTTCAATCCTCTCCAAAACTTCTTCAAATATTTTTCATTTTCCCTCCAAACTCTCTTCCAAGCTCTCAAACCTGACACATCCATGGAATCAAAGCACACAAAGCATACATACTCTCGAGTCTGATGAAATATAAGCGACAATCTAGGCAATTTCAACCTGCACGTTCATTGAAGACAGTACGTGCGCTATAATTTTTTGGACGAGGACGCGCGTATTGTTTCCCTCCCAGCCTGTCCTTTTCATAAACCTGAAAGCAGCCTTAGGCTCCACCACACCGCGCGTTCTGAACCAGTGCATGCCTCGTAAAAGCTGGAGAGCCCCTAAATCAGCCGAAAATCGGCGACGAAGTAGGATGGTATACGCACGCACCGGTTGGCTCGTTTCTCTTGTTTGCGTTCGTGTTTGCGGGCTCGTTTGCTCGCAAGCACGTGCGTGTGCCCGCGTTAATATGCAACGCCGCGAGATATTTTGCCCATTTCGCGATGCGTCGTCGTTTGCGCGTGACGCTGCCTCCGACTGAAGGCAACTAAACGGCCGAGATGAGCTACTGCGACACGACTATAGAATACTCCTTTGTCGTTAGTGGTCCTGGGAATCCTTTATGGTTACAGCGGAATCCTTGATTCCACGCCTGACAGCAAAATAGGACGCAAAGTCCTGACGCTGTGAGCGACGAGCTACTGAGAGCTTCGCCCTCTGTTTGCTTCTGCAGATACTTCATTCTGGAGATTATGTTTAAGAATAGCTCGCGCAATTACGTGACACTGGCGAGATTAGATATCTGGAGTACTTTAGAATTGCTGAGGATTAGAACAGAAGGGTAGGTTAAAATAGAATGGTTAGGAATTGTGTTATTTATTAAAATCGACAGAAGATTTTTTGGTAATTGCCTTAATTAACAAAGGCTGCAATTTCCATCATTTTGTAGTGATTAATGATAACACATAATGTCGAATGGAAATGAAATTTTTGACTAGGGAAAGGGTACAAAGTTTGACAATTAATAGAGTTATCTGTTGCTAGCCTTCTGTTAGGTTTCGTTTAAGTTCCTGTTAGGTCAATGTTATAGGTCCCTCTTACAGTGTTAGACTTGTTAAATCTTAAACCAGAGGCACGCAAAAACACACGTGACTCAAGTCATTTGAATTTCCGTTCAAAATTCCTTCATAACTGAACTCTTAGCTGCTACTTTGCGTTTCAATATGGGCACAGAAAATCTCAAGCATGAAATCTGCTGGCACTCTGTCCCCTTCCCGTCTCTGAAGGAGCTTAGTTTAATATCGACGCGTGGAGGCAAAGAGGCTACATTGTTCATAGAATTTCTCAGCAAAGACTCTCCAAGAATTCCTCTAATTTTGGGAATACGAACAGAGGTACTACTATGAAACTCTTTCAACAATTTTGAAACAATTTCTTTTACTAATCACCCACTACAATTAAAAAAAAAGAAGAAAATTTTAGAGAAAAATATCGACTGTCCTTAAACATCAGGAGTCAGCAGAGACCACGTTGGTCAATTGTCAGATAAATTTGGGGCAGTAATGTTCGACGAGAGCGCGACAGTTACAAAGTAGACGCAGCCCCTGTTCAAAGACGTGCTTAGTCTAGCGTCGTAAGAAATATATTGCAGCTCGATGCGCCTGTGGGATGAGAGGGATTCAAGGCTTCGAGCGGATTGATCAGAGGAACTTGGCAGAACATTTATCTGGCCAGCTACTCGGCGAGGGAATTATCATATTTTTGCATAATGGAATCAAGCGCGACGAGCCCTCACGTGTGCACGTGTACGTACACTGCCAGCAACTTTGACACAGACCGAAAATAACGCCATTCTATGGAGATTTTAGGAGGGCGATATTCCACCCCAGAAATTATGCGGAATCCTAAATCATTACGATTTGAAAAATTTGAAAGGCATTAGTTATACTTCATGGGAAAAAATTTAACTAAAAATTTGACTGATTTTCTGGCAAGGTGAATGTCCCAAATAACCATGTCCTCATATCTGAACGCTAATATAAATTTTATTAAACTCTAGGCTCAAATTTTTATATAGATATTAAGTAGACATAATTAAAAATAAAAACTAGCATCCACAGTTTTAGATTCTTGGCTCTTTGGCACAGTAGACACTTCAAGGGTTCAGGTATTGTGAGTACTGTCTGTACTTTAGTCCACATATTTACGTGTGGCAATACTCACTAAAGATTCCTGCTCTTCTCGTGGCCGAGTAAATCAATCGATAGAAGTAAATTAATAATTCGTGCATCGGGGCCACGCTCGCGGGGAATGAACAATTTAGTCAAGTACTCGATATCGTACGATATTTCGATATGGCCAGCCCTCGATATTAATTCGATTCCGCTGCTAATTCCTGTAATTTCCATGGTCATGGAGGGAGACGAGCGTGCACTCAATAATTACTTACATTTCTGTATCAATTCCATCAGGGAGGGTCGCGATGGGACACGCGCGAGACTAATGGGCCAGAAAAAGTGAGGGAATATTGAAATAAGGGGGCGTCGTTGGAGCAGGACGCTGTATTATTGCCCCTCGTTCGACTCTCGCCCCGAGGGCGAGCCAATTTAGCGCGACCCTTTCTGACGTACAGGCATGCAAACGGTCGCGCTTTGGATTACACGCGCTGGACCAAGCACCCGGTTAATACGATGCTCCTAATGGCCGAGTCAACTATTATTGTTATTATCACGGTTACGGGCTAGCCTCGAGATTTGCGGGAGTGGGTATATGTAATGGCAGAGCCGCAAAAGGAACAAGCCAGAGTGGCCTGGGCATTACCGATGCGAACGGTGTAGCGCAAAAATGGAGCAATTAGGCGTACAGCCGATTATAGTCGGCTGGCTGAACTTTCTTCATTTTGCTGGGGGCAGATCGTTTCTGTGTCGAGCTTAGCCAGACGTAAAAACCACTGATGGACTGCTTCAATTCCGTCTCAAAACAGGGGAAGAAATCGATATGTTAGGTTTTATTCGATAAAATTAGTAGAAGATATTTGGTAACTTCAGAGAAATCAGTAGAACAAGTCAACCATAAGGCAGGCATAGAGTAATTAGTGAAAAAGATCAGCATCAAGGCAGACATAGGGAAATCAGCGAACGAAGTCAGCTTCAAGTCAGACGTGCAAAAAAACTAGTAGAACAAGTCAACCACAAGGCAGACACAGAGTAATCGGTGAAGATCAGCTTCAAGCCAGATATAGGGAAATCAGTGAAAGAAGTCAGCTTCAGGTCAGCCGTTCAAAGAACATCAGTAGATCAAGTCAGTCACAAGTCAGACACAGAGTAATCGGTGAAGAAGATCAGCTTCGAGCCAGATATAGGGAAATCAGCGAACGAAGTCAGCTTCAAGTCAGACGTGCAAAAAAAAACCAGTAGATTAAGTCAATTACAAGTCAGACAAACTCTACTTCTGTATTTCAAGAGCTTTCTCTACAAAGTAATAACTGGAAGCGCAACTTCATCCCTCTTCATCTTCTTATTTTAATATGTAGAATCACTCCTTAAAATTACTGACACCTGTCATCAACTACCCTTAAAAAAAGCACACCCTTTAATCTGCCAAATGACACAAAACGACAAACTCAACAAAACTAGCCTCACTAAGCTAATTCTCCAGTTACTACGAACAGAATCCCACTATTCACGACTATTAATGTAATCGTGAACGCGTGCCGAACGCAATCGATTAATATCCACATGACCCAGCAGCCCGAGCGCCAATGGGACGATTGTCTCCATCGTCCAATAAGCAAACTCCGCGAGGGGGAGCTGAATGTATCTTTCGTTCACTTGGAGACCAATTAACTGCAAACTCACAGACCCCGTAGCTGGGCTCAGAGAAGCCACGAGGCAGAAACGAAGAGGAATAACCCAAAGTGATCCTAGCGAGAAGCATCCAGAGGCAACGAGATCGAGCCACTGGTCGGCGAGACGATTCCTCGAGGTACTTTCGGGTTTTCTATCTTCTAAATCGCTGGGCAAACAAAGTGCAGAAGCGAGGACGAGCGCTGCGGTCTGATCCTCGCGGGCCAGAGATCAAAGGGGCCGATAATTGGAAGCACGATGATCAAGCGTCCGCACGATGGATCACGGCTAACGATGTCGTTAAGAACGTCTCTCTTGAAACGCTGAACAAGGAATTTCGTCCTTTAAGTAAATCCACGGGCAAAGGGAATTCCATGGAAGGAAGCTTCCAGCAAAACAGAGGGACTTTGCTGGGCAGGATGCAGCGGAGTTTCGGTTCCGCTAACAAGGATCCTCGGGGTCAGGGGAGCGTCAGACGCGGCAGTTCTTGCGCATCGAAAACACATATCAGCGAGGCATTAAATCGTCAGGGCATTAGCGTTTGACGAGCAACAAGGTTCCGTACTTTAACCCTCCGCCAGCCCTCGTGTTCGACCAGGATCCGCAGCCAGACATTAAGGGAGGAGACAAAAGCGTTCCAGGGAACCTGGACACGATTCTTCAGCGATTAAGCTCCACTCTGCATTTCGAGTCAATCTAGCCAGCTTTATGGCGCCTCAAGCCACGGCTGTCTGGAGGAGGTAATTATTTAGTTTAGAATCTCTGGCTATTAATATTCATGGTAAGCTCGTTTCGAGAAAGAGTTAATCAGACGCTGCATAGAATGTTCCCAAATCTTCCTCCTTATAAGTGGCTCGATGGGATTTTAATAAATTATAGCAAAACACTCAGACAAATAAGGAAACCTAGGTCTTCCTTCTGAATCACGATTTTCTATTCTAAATCCTCTTCAGCCCCGACGAGGGACTTTGAATCTTTGATGAACAGCTGCACTCCAGTTGGAAAAATTAGAGGAGAGAATTCAGGGCAGAGGTCAGGCAGGAAGGTGAAGCCTGCTCGTCACCGAAGCAGCTACCCTCGTGATACCCAGTCCCTGGGATAGTTCCTTAGGGTCTACTTCCTGGGATCCCTCTCATCTTCTTCAGCTGCTGGAAGAGTTTCGAAACTTCGATAGGCCTGGCGCGTCGAGATTAGTTTGAAAAGAGGGATCCCAGACAGGGGTCTGCTACGTCAGAGCAGGGTGGCAGGGGTGCATTAGAAGGTCCACGCAACGAAGTGCAGAGGGTCCTTCTGGCCGCTTCGCGGCGTGGAAACCGCGGAGGAACGTGGTCCAGCATGCACAGGGAGGCCACGTATGTCGGGAACGAATAGAATTCAGCCCTCGTCCCTCCATCCATGCATCGTTCCTGGTTCAATTCAGATAGCCTTTCTACTCGGCATATTAAATTTATGGTATGCACGCCGCACATAACTCATCCCTGGAGGAGCGCGGGGGTGGACGCGCGAGGCCGTCTGAAAGGACGCAGGACCGACGACGCTCCCCTCGCTGTTCTTTCCTCTCGTTTTGCTATTTCCCTTTTCACGGTTATTTCCGCGCAGCCACCTGAGAGAATGAATCTTTCGCTGCCTTTTTTGCTGGCCTACCACCCCCTCGTCGCTTCGAATATTTACGGGAGCTGTGTCCTTTCAGCCGCGGTTTCGGTGCTCTCTGCCACTGCGGGGTGAGAAATTTTTGGGGGTAGGACTGGCTTAAGGCTTGATTAGGTTTGAATGGATGCCTTGTTAAACTTGGGCTAGGTTTGAGTTAAGTTAGTCTTGATGCCTGGTTAGGTTTGGGATTGGTCTACTTAAGCTTGAGCTTGATGCCTAGTTAGGTGTGAGCTTGATGCCTAGTTAGGTCTGAGCTTGATGCCCAGTTAGGCCTGAGTTTGATGCCTAGTTATTTTTGAGCTTGATGCCTAGTTAGGTTTGAGCTTGATGCCTAGTTAGGTTTGAGCTTTATACCTAGGTAGGTTTGAGCTTGATGCCTAGTTAGGTTTGAGCTTTATATCTAGGTAGGTTTGAGCTTGATGCCTAGTTAGGTGTGAGCTTGATGCCTAGTCAGGTTTGAGCTTGATGCCTAGCTGGCGTGAGCTTGATGCCTAGTTAGGTCTAAGCTTGATGACTTCATAAGCCTCTGCTTGGTGCTTAGTCAGATTTGAGCTTAATTCCTAGCTACGCCCAAGCTTGATGCCTAGGTTAGGTCTTTACTTGGTGGCTTGATAAGCTTCTGCTTGGTACTTAGTTAAGTTTAAGCTTAATTTTCGTTAAGCCTAAGCTTCATGGCTCGATATGCCTGAGCTTGAATCGTGCTTAAATCTGACCTTGATGCCTACTTAAGTCTGAGTACAATAACTAGCTAGGTCTGTCTAGATTCCCACTTAGCCCTGAGTTGTTCTAACTTAATGCCTCCTTAGATCAGCGCTGCTTACTTAGACCTGACACGAAGCCCAGTTACGTCAGCCTTCAATACTGCTTATCTCTACCCTGATGCCTGGCAAAGCCTTCACTGACGCCTGATTGGGTCTCCGTGAGATCTCGGTTAAGTCTGCGTCACGATAATCGATGCTAAGATGCTTCCAGCATTCCCATAACCCCGAACGAACTACCACCGCCAATCCAGCCCATAAAAATAAGCAGGCGAGTGCTCCCGAAATTCCCTTATGAAAAGCAGCTCACTTTCCTCGTAGTTTCCGAGAGCAACACTGCCATAGGTCGTTCGAGGATCCCTAGAAGCCTGGCTTCGTTTCCAGCGAAAGATGAAATCCAGCGTAACGCCGATTACCTCCTGCGAAACACTTATCCCGCGTGCAAGATGCCCGCGCTCCCTAAAGGGTCTTGCGAAGAAAATTTCGCGTCGCCTAGCAGCCTCTCGCGCGGAGTGTTCCTGGCAAATGGAACCACGAGATTATTTTCATCCGATAAAAGGAACAAGCTCGACATTACCGATATGACTCGACTTCTTATTTTCCCCCAAGCCCTTCCCCTGCACGTTGTCGCCAGTTCCTCGCCCAATTTACTCCGCAAAATATCCTGTTGCGTCCCTTGAAGCAATACGCCGCTGGGTGTCGCTGGAGGAGGTGGGAATCGCTCGAAATCGAGGTGACGTCGTTGGCTCTAACGAGAGAGCCATGCAAAGAGGAGGGAGGGAGGCGAAAACAGGGAGAACGGGGGATGAAAGGCGATGGAGGGGGGAGAAAGAAAGGAAAGGGGCACGTAAAAGAAGACCCTCGACGTGGCCCACCGCCGTCACGCTTCCGTAATTGAACTACTTCCGGCCAATTATAAAAACCGCTGACTAGCGCGGGCTTGTTAGTCGCTGGATGAGGATGGAAACACTCGCTATCCATCGGTATCCTGCTTCCTCCCTGGCTCCCCTTCCCTTCCATCCCTTCGTCCCTTCACGGGACACAGCTTCTCCCTATCCTGCAACCCCCTCTCGCCATCCCCACTTTCATCAAATTTCCGCTCGCATGGAGCTGTCTTCTTTCCATTGAGCCGCGCCCAGGGCTTTCGAACGCCTCTGAAAATCGTTGGCCGACGAGGGAGCCATTCGCTGGGATATTATCGTTCCCCTGAATGGTTAAATCTTCGCTTGGAAGGATCGATGAAGTGAAAAAAGTCATTGTGCTTGGCCGACACGGTCGAGAACGTGCACGCTTATGGAAAAGAATTCTGGCTACGATTGACCCAGAAGCGCCTCAATTATTGAGCAGTCTGCGCCCCGCGTCTCTGCTCTTAGCTAGGCGGCTTGGAAACACTTCCTGGGAGCTAGAGGTCGGTCCAAGTGCAGAGGTCGTTTGAAGCGTTTGGAGTAGTAAAGGCGAAGGTAATAAAATTCATTTTTAAAATTTATTTTTAACACTGTTTCGATAGGTCGCTTTGCTCGAGCATGCGTGCTGTACGCGATTCGAGAAAAATTCATGCCCTGTTTGTGCCAGAGAAAGCCTTGCTGTCGACATAATCGAAAGCTCGCCAGCGAATTACGTCGACAAAACAAGAATATGTTCCACGTTATCCGTATCGAAATAAATTACCGCTTTAGTTTTCTGTTGCGCGGGGGCCTTTCATTCTGCTCTCTGCCTCGAACGTGGTTAAACGAGCATTGTTAATGGAGAGGCAGAGCATTCGACCTTTTTTCATTCCGTGGTTACTTAAGTGAAGCGAGACGGGCTACAAGTTATTCAATTTCCTCCACAATGCAAAATAATTTCTTAACCGCGCTGCGTAATTATAACGACGTGATGCTAAATTCTTTTAACAACGAAAAATTCCGCTGCTTCTGCAAACACATTGGAAATATCCTTGCACGAATGTTTAAAGCTCATTCGGTGGAGAGCTGAGGCACAAAGCTTTTCATTTCTAATGGATGTTACATATTCATAACCGACCTGTAATATTGCTTGTTAGGAAAACATTTTCTTCTGCATTTTTTATGCAACAGGAAAATAACAGTTTTCCTTGCAATGAGAATATTACATATGTAGATGCAGAGAGTATTTATGGTAGAAATAATTGAAAATAATACGGATCTCAAGCTACATGGAGATTTAGCCAGGTTACAGTAGCAGCTAGTAGAATATCCCTGCCATGTGTCAGACCAGGACAGTAATGTTTGAAATAAAGAATACTTGAAAACATATTTAGACCCACAGTCCCATTTTTCTGGGATAAATGGAGACTCAGCAGCGTTACAGTAGCAACTAGTAGAATATCCCTGGCATGTGTCAGACCAGGGCAATAATACTTCAAATAAAAAATATATGAAAGCTTCTCACACCCACAGTTCCCTTTATCTGGCTTCAATGGCATTCCAGTTGGTAAACGAACGACAGTGTAAGGTGAAAAGAAGAATCGAACCCTGGATATCATTCGAGGAGTGAAGAATCCTCGCCCAGGCAATGGCTGACAGGGAGAATGTGCGTGAAGGGTCGAAGTTCGACGCGATAAGGTCAAAGGGGGATTTGCGCCCCCTTAAACGTCCCATCGGGACTTCCAAAGAAATATGATTCGAGAATAATCTTTGCCTCGACACCCGATTGCGTCGAGATGGATAAAGTTAGCGATAGCTCGGCCCCTGTGGAGCGTAACAGGATTCCAACGTAGGCGCACTGCGAAGTTGGCGTCGCGGTGGTTAGAATTGAAATGAGCTCGCGATATCGACTCCAACCAGGGACAAAGGTCGAGCGTAATGGACTACGTCGAGGCAGCGACTCGCGACCAGTCGCTAAAAAGTACTAAAAAATCCCCAGGAAACATTTGTACTAGAATGGAAAATCTGTCGCTCGCTGGGGAAAGGCCCGAAGAACCAGCGCTGTTCTCGATGGTCGATCGAACGTAAAAACTGCTACGACTGTCGAGATTGTGGTCCGACGAAGACTAATGACGGCGCAGGAGTCGAAGGGAACAGAAACGGGAGAAAAGATCGCGGGGCGAGAGGAAGGACGCCTGGAGAAAGACGAGACGGGAATTAAGTGGATGGAGAGGTCGAGGAGGAACCAAGGGACCAAGGTAGCCTGGCACTTTAATACGTCCTCGGCCATCTTCCAACTTATATATGGAATATCGTTTAGCTGCGATCCACTTCGACTTCCCACGCCCTGACTTCTTATTTCCAACAGAGACGCCCCAACCCCCGGTTGCCACATTTTTCCCCCTTCGATTTTCTTAATAAAGACATTAAAGAAGGGCTTCGTAAGCTCGCGAGGGGAGGAAAATAAGCTCTGGCGTGGGTGGTTGAACGCGTATAATCTCGATGGGGGTCGTGTTTGTCGATACACTCGAAAAAGCAGCGCGGCAGGACAAGTTGCCGCGTTTACTCGGGGCGACCACTTCGAATTCGACGCACGTGCAGTTGCAAGGGCCAAATGTTTGACATTTCAGCAGGAGCTGAGTAAACACGCGTGTTGACATTTAGTTACCCGCGGATAGGCGCGCGAAAGAAAACGCGATCGCGAATCGGAACGGGGAAATTGAATGCAAACAGTGATACGAGGCGACGTCAACGAGCGCAGTAATTAAATGCCCCGCGAATCTAAATGCCGTGAAACATTACGTACTGACTTCCCTCGTTAAATGATCAACAGGGGGCGTCATTCCACTGGAATATTGTTCTTCCGTTGTTGACTATTTTTACTGTCGCGGCGTTTCGGTATAAGCTGTGTCCATTTGGAAGCATTCCTGTTTGTTTTGCAAGCAATAGCAAAGGCTTTGAGAGGGTTGAAAGTTCAAGGGGTGATTTTGAGTGTCAAAATAAGAGGAAAATGAAGAATAGTGAAATTGTGGTCGAGGCGACATTTCTGAGATATTAATTGCTGAAAGAATGCTTGGAATGCATGTGAAAAATGTCTAACTTAGAAGGAGTTATTCTACTATTTAGTGTATCAGAAATAGGACTGACTTATTCTACTGGTGCTTCTGTGTCTGACTTAGCGTAGACCTGTTCTACAGAGCCTCCTGTGCCTGACTCATCGTTGATCTATTCTACTGAATCTTCTGTGCCTGATCTAGGCCTTGATCTTGACCTAGGCCTGATTTATTGCCTTCTATGCCACTACCTAGACTCTCCTACTCGACTGACTCCTCGATGTCTAACCCAGCGCTGACTTATTCCACTAATTTCCCTGCGTCTGACCTAAAGAACCAAGAAAAACTTGCAGGAAGGAGTTCTTACATTGTGATTTGCATCTAAAAACCAATACTTCCTTCAATCTAACTCCTCTGGTTTACTAATCCCCTTTGACACTGACGTGCACTATCGTTTTCGTCTGCCATTTCCGATATTACAACAGCCACAGCGCCGAGGGTGCACTCTATCCCGTAAAGGGAGGTGGAATCGCGGGAGTAATTGCGTCTGGTAACAGGGTTATTCCCTTCGTAGGGGAAATTTTGACGACAGGGCTGCAGACCAGGGGGGTTGTTTCCCTTCGCCGACGCGTCGAGGCAAGACCGATCGCTTTTTAATCAATTTTAAAAAGCAATTACACGGTCGTTAAGGGCGCAGAGAAATGGATCGAGGGCCCGCGAAACGTCGCGCTGGAGAATGTCCTCCTCGCGGTTATTATTTCCCAGCCCCTCTGACACGCCCCTGCCTGGCGCTGTTACATGATTGATGCCCTCTGCCGATCAGAATCGCAAAATCCGATCTGCCACTCGCGCCACTGCCAAGTTATATAATCGTGACATCCCGCGACGCTCGCGAGAACTAATTCGACCCTCGGTTCTGCATCCACTTCGTCGAAGTTTCCTCGAAGAGGAACGGTCTCGAGGGACGTCTTCGGGAACGCTCTAAAATATGTCCTCTTAAACGGATCGAGGAGTCTCATCTCCGGGAGCAACCTCGGGGAGACTAATTGCCCGAGGCTCGAGCAGCCTCCAACTTTATTTCCATGCTCTGGGTAACTGGCATCGTTCGCCAGATTCAATTTTCGTCGGCGGTGAAATGCACTTCCGGCTGGTGCACGTCCCGCGGCGTGACGCGACGCCTGAGACGCTGGCCCAGCCGAGGCGGGAAGGAGCGGACAGGAAGCGAGCAATCGTCCGTTTTTGTGGAGGGCTTCCGCGCGCGCGTGTCATTACTCGGGCGGGGGAGGTTCGAGCTGGCTGACGAATAACGTGGCTGAACTACACGTTCCAGGTTCTTCGATTAAGGTCAAGACAAATGGAGCCGGATGTCGGTCGGAAATTAAAATCTCGAGGACGAAGCGCTCGTTAAGCCCCCGACTGGTTCGATCGACCGAACGACCGCCACTATCCAGAAATTCCGAGGGAAACTCTTGCACTTTAGATATTTTTACCTTCGTCGTGTTTTAATTACTACTACGGTATTTACGATTATCAACGAGTGGCATTCTAGAGCCCAATTTGGTTTTAATGAGCGAAGGAAATTATTTTATGGGAAACTGACGAATACTGGCTTCAAGGTACTAGGTATTAGTAAATTTTCGTGTCTTCCAGCTTTGGTGTAGAAAATTGCCTGACTTGGCATTGACTTGTTCTACTGATTCTGACTTGGAATTGACTTGTTCTACAGATTCTGACCTGGCATTGACTTGTTCTACTGATTCTGACGTGTCTAACTTGATCTTGACACATTCTACTCATTTCCACATGTCTCACTTGTAGTTCACTTCTTCTGATGACTAGCCAATGCCTGGCTTGGTCTACTGATTGTCCCATGTCTGATTTGTTCTACAGATTTTCCTATGGCGGACTTATTCTTCATCTGTTTTACTGATTTTTCTAGGTCTGACTCGACGCTGCCCTGTTCTACTAGTTTTCCCATATATACCTCGTGGCACTTTCTACTAATTTCTCTTTTCCTGACCCAGTTAGCTGTCACACATTCCCTCCTCATTATTTTAGAATTATTTCAGAACCTTCACGAGCGAAATAATCACGAAGTTTAACATGCTCCTTAGAATCTGAATAATTTCACTGCACTAGGGCGAGAGCCCAGTCAACATTAAATCTAGATGCACGTACGCCGCTTAACTACAAGTACGCGGAATTACACAGCGCGTATAAATACTGATCTGCCAAAACAATAACGCGGAACGAACCAAAGGGATCTCTATTTGCATGAAAATCGCGTTTTCTCGCTGATGATCACGCTAAACGCTCGCGTCGAGCTTACAATACCACAAAGAACAGAGCTTCATGTCCCACATAAACGAAGCCAGACCACTCCTAACGAAATTTTTCAACGCCCCAGGTGTGCAAAGTATCGCAACATCGAGCCTCATCCTCTCCAGCTGCCTTTGGGAACAATCGGAAACGGAATCGAGGAGTCCATAGTCTTAAATCGAAAAGTTCGCCATGAATGAATCGGGGGTAGTATCCAGTCGCATCGATTAAGCGAGGGGAGGCAGTCAGACGACTGAAATCGAGTAAAAAGGCAACCTTCGCTTCCTGGATTACGAATTTCTCGACTCTCCCCCAACTCTACAAGCTTCCTCCCCTCTCACCCCCTCCTGGGGGAATTCCTCGAGCGACCTCAAAATACTTACACCGACGGACATCCAGCCAGCGTCTCTCCTCGACGCTGTAATGGTCCGTCAGCCCAGCAGGAATACCTCCAAGTTTCCAGATAAATCGGCCTGCTCGGACGTTCTGCCTCGAAGTCGGCGTATTCGCGGGGTTATATTACTTGCCGAACTTTCCCTCCTCCCACGTCGCGACTGCTGCCGAAGGAGGCCGCGCGTGGACGCCAACTGTTCGCTAACGACACCACCGCCGCGTTTGGAATAGGAAAAGTTTCCGCCCGAAGGGCGAAAAATTCATTAAGTCGTCCGAACCGCGACCCTTCGCCGTTTCCGCTTGTGGCTCCTTTCGCGGTGACAATTGTCGCCACGCGGGGCGTCGATTATCCACACTCGTCGCTCGTGGAAGTTTCAAGGCTTTCCAGCTGCCTGGGTCAAGGCTGAGATCTCGACGAGTTGGGGCTTTTCAAAAGGGATCACGCGGGAAGGGGTCTGATTAAATATTGACCGACACTACTGACGCGCCGCGCTGGGCGTAATCGAATACTACTTGCTGGAGGCTTGGGAGAGGGCTTGGAGGAGTTTTAGGGACGAGGAGGCTGTGAAGGCATTGTGAGGAAATAACTTCGTGAGATTTTACAGAGTGAGACGGTTTTAAGGGAAGAAATTGGATGGGTGGATTTTGCGGAAAAGGCGTCTGATTTAATATTGGCAGACATTATTGTGGAATTATTGACTTTTAAAGAAGTATGTCCATGAAATTTTACAAAGTAAGACACTTTTAAATAAAACAGTTGAATTTTTAGACTTTCTGATTTTTTTACTCTTCCAGAAGGACGTCTAATTAAATATTGACCTACACTACTGTGGAATTAAAGGCTCGTAAAGAAATACCTTCCTGAGATTTTTCAAAGAAACAACAGCTTTAAGTAATGAACTTGGATGCTTGGATTATTTAATTTCGCAGAAAGTGTGTCTGACCAAACACTGGCCTACCCCACTCTGTAAGTACAAGCTTGTAAAGAAATACCTCAGCGAGATTTTAGAACAAAGAACAGTTTTAAGTAATGAACTTGGATATTTGGATTTTTAAATTCTGTTGGAAGAGAGTCTGACTAAATATTGAGCCACGCTACTGCATAATTATAGAGTTTTCCAGAAATCTCTCCATAACATTTTACAATGGAAGACAGTTTCAAGTAATGAACACAGATACTTGGCTGTTTGGATTTCACGAGGAGGTCTGATTAAATATTGACCTACACCACTGACCCGTCGCATTAAGCGTAATCGAATACTACTTCCTGGCGACCCAGAGAGGATGAGGTTTGGAAAACGCATTTTAAAAATGCAGAGGCTGTGAATACATTGTGAAAAAATACCTTCGTGACATTTCACAAGTGAAAACAGTTTTAAATAATGAACGTGGATATTTGGATTTTTTAATTTCCCGAGAAGTGTGTCCGACTAAACACTAACCCACACTACTGTCCAACTACAGACTGCTAAAGAAACACCTATGTGAGATTTTACAAGGAAAGACAGTTTTAAATAAAGAACTAGGCTACTGGGAAGATCGATCACTCTTGCAGGAGGGAGGTTTCTCATTGATTCGATTCGCAAGCTCGCCAGCTCACGCAAATAGCTTTCAGCTCGTGAACGATAGCTTGGAGAAGAAATATTTTCACGGCGCTAAAGGGCTGGGCGTTTGGTCAGGCAATTAAGAGACTTCAATTATCTACACTCGAATAAAACTGTTCTCGATGGCCGTCTCTAAGAGCTTCGAAGGTATCTCTGAATGACGTTATTATTCCTCGGCTCTACACGCTGAAAAGCTTTCAGCTGGAAATCTAGACACATATCGTTCCACTGACACAAGCAGGGCTGTAGGTCCTGCGCCCTTCGAGGGTTTCACCCCCTGTTTCATCGCGCGTCGCCTTTCCACGCGAATATTCGTAATTTCAAGCTTCCCTCCCTGAAGAGCAGACTCGACCCCGGATTTAGGAACGAGGCGACAGGGGCTGGGTATGAATTTCTGGGCGTGTACGAGAATATTTCATACGGGAGCTGTGCAAGATTGCGAAGCGACAGAACTGGACTCGTTCGAAAGAAATTTTCACTGAAATTGAATATCCAAGGTAAGTATCACGGAACTGTAACGCGAAATTTCGTTTATTTTTACTCTTCAAAATTCGAGTGCAGTCCTTGGCCATCGAATTAGGGCCACTCGAGTGCTGCTGAAAAATTATCAAATTACAAGTTCTAGAAATTTGTTAAAAACCTTCGACAGCCTCTGCGACTGGAAGCAAATTAAAGCTTGAACGTTATAATATTTTTATCCCCTTTGGCATATTTTATTTTCGTCGATGCTCGAGAAGTAGAATTTTCTCTTAAAGAGGGATTGTGAAATCAGTGGAACAGGTCGGTTATAAATCCGATACAGAGGTATCAGTGAAATAAGTCTGCCCCGAGCCAGGCACAGAGAAATTGGTAGAACAAGTAAATCTAAAGTCAGATACAGATGCATCAGTAGAAGAAGACACAGACCAGACACAAAGAATAAATAGAATAAGTCAGCCTTAAGCCAGGAACAGAAAAATTAGTAGAATAAGTAAGTCTTAAGCCAAGTACAGATAAATCAGTAGAATAGATCAGATCTGAGACAGACACAGAGGGATCTATGGAATAAAACAATCCCAAGCCAGACATCGTAGATTCAATAAAATAAACAAGTCTTAAGCCAGGAGTAGATAAATCAGTAGAAGAAATCAGTCATAAACAGCAAGCTAGCTAGAATAAGTCCGATTTAAGTCAGACACTGAGTAATAAGTAGAACAAGTCAATCATAACCCAGAAAACGAGGAATAAGTGGAACAAGTCAATCGCAAGTCAGACATTCGACGCGAATTTTTTTTCATTCCTCAATAATTCCTAACTCAAGCTTTATTTTAGCAAGTAGAGCCACCCCTAAAAATTTCTGCCACCCCTTCTTGGGACACCCCACGCAGTTCCCCAATCTTTCCATCTATTTACGCTAGAACCTAAGCTCCCACAGCGAGGGTATCTATTTCGCGACTCAGGACAATATCTCATAGAACTAAGAGAACCGAGCACAGTGTACCTTCGTCCTGGCGCGCATTTGTTGGCCACCCACGCCTTTCACCACGACTCCTCGCTTATCTGTTCCCTGAGAACGCGACAGTCCACGAGCATCAATCGCGAGAAACGAAAGCTGCACCTTCCTCCCTTCGTCCAGCCCCCAGAGCTGGTCGCCCATGGGAGCCTCTGCTTCTCCCCTCGAAGCAACCCCTGACATCCCCTTGTTATTCGACCGTGAGAATTTAAGGGTGCCGTGTCCTTGTCTCGATTCCAGTTTCCCCATGTCTTCGCGATTTGTCACGGAAAGTAACATCCCTCTGCTTTAACAGGTCCAATATTCCGCCCTTCGACGGGGAAAATTGTCCCTCGACCCAACAGCCAGCAGCCACTCTGCCCAGTTGCCAGATGGGGGAATTATTAAGCAACAGCCCGCTCGCTCGGTGAATCAACCATGAGGGCATTAATCAGTGGGCGAAATGAACGCTGAAGAATGCAGGAGGTCCCGAAACCGACTGGCGCAGCATGGAAATTCGCGGGGGCGGGAAAAATCTGTCCTCTCGGTGGATCCGCGTGGCATCAGCGAGCCGTCAGGCGGAAGCTTGTCAAATGACCCAGCAGCGATAATAAACAGTGTGGCACGGGTCGACAGGCTCGCTGATATTTTTCATCCGACAGTGGGCTTCGGTTTCGAGACGCCCTGTAATGTAGCAGACACAAGCGAGTGCATAATGCGCATTGGTAGTAAATAATGCATGTTTCTCGCATCAAGGGGACGCTGTATATATATTATACATCAGCTCTTCCTGGGACGCGGCTCGTGCATTTCCAGTGGACACGCGAAACAGCCGACAAATAATCCTTGGAAGCTGACGATTTCACGCGCGTTCGTGAAACATAATACCACAATTTGCTGTAACGAGTGTCGTTTCATTTTTCCTAGTCCGCCGGTTTAAATAAACTGATATGTGCGCTATATATCTGATAAATAGCGATGCTTTTGCGCGTGGTGGATGCACGGAGACTAATTGAACGCTTTGCTGTGAATACGATTTTTAAATTCGTAATTGGGAATATTTGGAGACTTATTTAGAGTCGCCAGTAGTATAAGTAAATGGCTGGGGATGGGGACAGTCAGACATATCTGATTATTGACTGACTATTATTACTTAGGGATAAATATTGCATCTAGTGATATGACACATGCAATTGATTTTATTTGTGCAGGGAAATGAACGATCTGAAAATTTGAGAATTTAATAATTGGAAAATTCGAGAATTATAGATTTCGAATATTTGAAAATTTCAATATTCGATTATTTGAAAATTTGAATATTTAAATAATTGAAAATTTGGATACTTGAATATTTGAATAGTTGAAAATTTGAATATTTAAAAATTTGAATATTTGAAAATTGAATATTTGAAAATTTGAATATTTAAAAATTTGAATATTCGATTATTTGAAAATTTGAATATGTGAAAATTGAAATATTTGAGACATTTTCTCGGAAGAAAAATAAAAACTCAATTTTGTCAACCCTCTTAGGGGGATCATCCCCTACTACTTGCTTTGAACACCCAGTTAAGCCACACTCTCACACATTTCCCCATCTCCAAGCATCTTAACAAACCATGTCCCAAATTCCTCTGAAACAAACCTGCATAATAATAAGCGATATAAAACATTCTCCCCTGTTTTCTCAAAATCATTTCGTCCCCAGAATTTCAATAAGCGTGATATCGCGGCACGGGCCAAGTCGAGAATTTTTCCCAGATGTAAATTTCCCGTGAATCGAACAAGAGAGGGTGGAAACGCAAGACGAGTGGCGCGAAATGAAATCGATGGAAAGGGTTCGCGGAAGGTGGATGGTCTTCTTTCCACAGGGGTGGCTCGGCGGTGGGCGCATCGACGCGCATCGACGCGTACGACTTGCAGTGTGCAGGCCCGTGGCTCGCAATAATAACGCGAGATGACGAATAACGCGTCACCAATGCATTACGCAATAGACTAAAATATTCATGATCGCTGTTTCCTGCGGCGGCTATTGAACCGTGGCCAGTTATGATTTGCTGCTCGACTATCGGCGAACGCTTCGCCGCGATTGTCAACGTTGAAAAATTGATGCTGACGCTCTGCTATCGCGACGGAAGGGATAATTGAGGGCACGAGTGCACCAGGATGACACTTCGATTATACGATCCTCGATACCGTAATTGGAGCTAGTTCGTTCAGAATGGAAAACAGTCATTTTTCTCTTAAATAAATTGTCCTCTGTTTTGGTTTCGCCCTCGACTGCGTATACAGGGTTGTACATAAATGTGCAAGCAAGTATCTTGTCAATTCTTGTAGATCTACTAAAATTCTGTGGTATTATTCTTCAAGAAGAATATTTTTACACCCTTTACTGTATTTGGAAAATTACAGAATCCATCAGAAGATGTAAAAATATTAATAATTTCATTGGATCACCTAGTATATAAGCGTGGTATATTATGAAGGAAATTTTTCTCAAACATTTGACGAATATTTCACAGGAAAAAAATTTTAACTAAATTAGCTCGCATCTCGAATTGAAGCCAAAGTGTGCTGTAACTGAAAATACTTGAAGCACCTGGCCTGTCGCATGCGAAACGCTGCCCCAGTATTTTCCACGATTTCAATTCGATCCTCTTTCACTCTTACTCGGAACAAAGGAAAATATCAGCGTTAGTTGCAATATCCTGCCATTACGTGAAACACTGAAACATCATAGAGAACACCGATAATGGCTTCATAGAGGGAGAGAGCGAGCCGCAGTAGCAGATATTGCCACTCTCGAAATGAGTCGTTTCCTCGGTGGTACGCAACGAGAAATACATATGCAGAAAATCCTGAAAGTATTCTCCTTTTAATCCTGTCTGTGTTTACGCTACTGTACCAAAAATTAAACTGCAACGTTACATTTCAACAAAATACCTCACCGAAAAATCCCACGTTACACGAAATTAGATTTCACGCAAAAATTCAGGGGCTTAAAATTGCACAAAGAATTCCCTATAATGCTTCTCATTTGCTGCTACAGTTACCTAGGACGAAAATAATCCCCAGTCATCGTATCATAATACTTTTTCAACCACCATGACTCGTTATGTTATTATCGCAGAAAATGATGAAATGTTAAGGGTTTCTTTCTCGTTTAAGCCTGAAAAAAGGATAAGGGGCTGAGGTATGAAATTTTCAACAGTGTCAGGAGCAGCCTTAATACATTCCTCGGGATGTCCCGTAGCCGAGGGTGGAACTCGTATTACACTTTTTTCGCCCCGAGATAGTTACATCCCCTTTTCTCGTTCTCGTTCCCAGCGCAAGAAACTAAGACGCGAGAGAGTGTTCTTCGCGGGAACGCACACTTCACTTTTTATAGGGATTTTATTCCTCCGCAGGGGCAAAACCAGCGGCACAACTGTCTGGCAAGTTCCTAAAGCAGCCGAGTGTTTCCACGGGGGTTTCTTCCGATCCTCAGCCAGTCGGTTCGCACGTCTACTTTTATTTTCCTCGCCGTGAAAAACATCTCGGTTTCGAGCTGACGGCCAAGGGGCGCAACGAACATTCCTTTTTCGACTCGTGCACCAAGGAGAGAGCGGTTTGAATCTAATGAAGGGTGAGGCACGGGGTACCCTATGTTGAAATCGGAGGGAAGATGAAGGGTTGGAATAATAGAAATTTTGGACGTCGAAGGAAATGGAAATTTAGTCATTTTTGGGGCAGAGGCAGGACCTGATTTCAATTTCGGATATTCGAACTTTTCTGAGGATGGATTTTTCTTAAGAGTCAATTTTTAGTGAGGGTGGATTTTTCTTAAGAGTCAATTTTTATTGAGGGTGGATTTTTCTTAAGAGTCAATTTTTATTGAGGGTGGATTTTTCTTAAGAGTCAATTTTTAGTGAGGGTGGATTTTTCTTAAGAGTCAATTTTTATTGAGGGTGGATTTTTCTTAAGAGTCAATTTTTAGTGAGGGTGGATTTTTCTTAAGAGTCAATTTTTAGTGAGGGTGGATTTTTCTTAAGAGTCAATTTTTATTGAGGGTAGATTTTTCTTGAGAACAGAAGTCTCCTGATACAAGATCTTTCCTAAGACTTGAGTTTCTCTTAGACTCGAATTTTTCAGAAACCTAACCCAGACCTAAATTTCCCTCAGTCCCCTACATTTTTCGAGATTCTACCCAAATCCGAATTTTCCTGAGCCTGCAATTTTCCCTAGTTACCCTAAGACCCTACACAGTCCTGAATTTTCCACAAAATCAAATTTCCCTGATCCCCAAAATACTCAGACACCCGAATACCTGGACACCTCTAGAACCTAATTCTCTAGTGGGAAACTATGAGCGTAGAGGAAAGGGCAAGCAGAGGCTGCAGCAGAGGCGGTAAAATATTTGAAACTGTCACGGTCTTTCGCGTCATTCACGTAATTCTGTGACAGGGCGGCACCTTTTCCCTCTCGGCGAGGGCCGAGACACGCGAAAATAAATTCGCGAAAGGGGGGCGAACGCCGGACGTCCGTTCTTCGTAATAAACTACGCCTGCCGCTCCGGAAATATTCGCGTCTACATTCAGCGGCCGAGCAGGAAAACAACCGCGTCCACGGGGAAAATAAAGGGCCACGAGTCGAAAATTCGCCCTGTTACCGTTAAATTATGTAAGCTACACTTCAAACGTCCTCTGCCTGTCAGTTCTCTTCCTCCCTTTCCACCTCGCAATTATACGCCTTTTAATAAATCAAGCGGCTGTGTGATCAGACAAGGGTCAAAGAGTCTCTCAGGAATTCGTCAAACTCTAATAAAAACTCGGGGGTCTTTTCCTTCTTAGGATGACTATAGACTGACTAGTATTACTTGGGATTGAATCTTGTATCTAGCGACGTGACGCATGCAATTGATTTTATTTATACAATTGATGATTTGAAGATTTTAAATATTTAGTACCTGAAATACTTGAATATCTGAATACTCTAATATTTGAATGTATTAATGCTTGAATATAGAAGCACTTTGTAGTTGTCAATTTTAATATTAAGAATACTTAAATATTTTAAAATACGAATATTTGAAAATTTAAATATTTAAAAATTTGAAAGTTTGAATATTTAAAAATTTGAAAGTTTGAATATTCAAAAATTTGAAAATTTGAATATTCAAAAAATTTGAAAATTTAGAAATTAGAATATTTGACCTGAATATTTGAATACTCGAATATAGGACGACTTCTTAATAAATCAAGCAGCTATGTGATCAGCCAAGGGTCAAAGAGTCTCTAAGGAATTCGTCGAACTCTAATAAAAACTCGGGGTCCTTTCCTTGTTAGCGTTAAATAAATTCCACGAAGTCATAAACAGTGTCTGCGCATTGTGCTGATGCTGCAGGCACTCGTGAAAGTAAACAAAAGAGGTAGAAAGCATCCCTTCAGGAGGCGGGGAGAAAAACGTGGAACTTTTATGAGATTAACTTTTTTTTTACAAACTGTCAGAGAGTATTGTTTGCAGATTAAGTTTCTTGATTGAGTACATGGCCAATTGAATCACACGAGCATATTAAATTACCAGCGAAGATAATTAACGTCCCACGCGGCGAAGTTCGTCGAGCGAAAATATTGTTAATACTGCGTATTGACAAGAGAACGACAAGAGAATGACAAAGTCCTATTTACATGCGCTGCCTGACATTTCGACGGCTCATTATTCTCGTATTATGATTTCCATATTCATTATAGTAATGAATTCTCATCGTTCTTGTATAATCCTGTTACTGTATGACATTCGATACGCTTATACTACTGCGTCATAAAATATACAGAATTCTCGTTGCATAGACGATCACACGCAATCAAACTTACAAAAAAATTGAAGTCTACTTAAAAATAAGTGAACAAATTTAAAAATAGTTAAAAGAAATTAAAAATAAGACAGATGACTCACAGTTTGCAGCAGCAGAAACATAGTCTAGGGTTGCTGAGTCCTGATGGAGGGCTGAGTGTTCGACGACGAAGGGATCTTCACGTATGCAGAGTGATGGATTCTTGTATACAGAGTGCTTCATAATTCATGGTACAACGCGGGTTAGGCAGATTCTATGGCTACAGATAAGCCAAAAATTAAGAATGACAAAATGGCGCGGAGGAAATCTTCCACACAATTTCGTTGTTTTCGATTTTCCTTTTATTTCCAGTCACCTGACCCAGCAATCACGACCCACGAATGATGAAACACCCTGTATGCACACACGCGGCACCAAAACACGTCACAGAAGTCCCGCTGGCTGACGCAATCGCTTCATCGCGGAGGATACAGCCGACACACGAAGTCTCCACACGAAGGAAGAGAATCGAGGGGCGCGAGGAGGTCCTTTGTGTCCTGTCGTTTGCAACACTTCGACTCTGACTGCGTTACAGACTTTCCCCCAACCCCCAGACGCCCTTCTCCCTCCCCCCGACCCACCTCTCGACCCTTTGCCCTGTGGCACCCCTCCTCACCCTCCCCTGGGACATTGTGCGAGGGGCATCGATGAGGAAACGCATCGCGATCTTCGTCCACGCTTCGAGACACACGCACACTGTTCCCCAGAGGACAATGCTTCGACTGGGATCGTCGAGTTTAGATTACAAGCGTCTGTATGCCCGCGCGAGTCACGACTGAGGCTCCTCTGCAAGGCGAGCGAGTGTGACTTCTTGGATGGTTTTGAAGGTGACGAGAAGTGGGGGTTGTTATTGCTGGTGAGGGGCCTGGAACACGCTGAGACGATAGGAAAGACAATGTGCGCTGCCAGGGGGGGCGAAGGGAGGAATTACACTTCGCTTTTTATAGACGACTTGGATTTAAATCTGATTAATTATGAAGCTGTTGTGGTGGTTGTTCTAAAACATGATTTGTTTATTTTTTCTTGAAGATTATTAGATATATTTGGTGCTTCTATTCATGTAGAAAATTTGGATGAGTATCTGAAATATTCGAGAATTTTTATTTGGAAGCGCCAGTAGTATAAGTCAGCGCCCAGGGATAGGGACAGTCAGACATGACTGAGTATAGCGTGACCCTTACTACTTCAAGGGAGTTCTCAGATTTAACGACTCAGCACGTCAAGACTCTCAATATCTGGAAGCTATATATTTCAAAATTTGAGTGTCTGAATATTGCAGAATTTTCATTTAGAATTCTCAGTAGTATGAGTCAATCACTGAAGACTGGGGACAGCCAGTCCCCCTTCACAATTTTAATCTCTGCAACCCCAGATATATTCAAATCTGAATACTTAAATCTCTAAAACTCTAACTAGGTGAAGATTTGCATATTTGAAAGTCTGAAAATTTTGAACCTCCGAAGAAGCGTGCCAGAAAAGCTCTGCCCTCAAGGAGGCCAAAGAAATCCATTTCCTCCATCCCCCATATTGTGTCATCCCCGATACTCGGCCTGCAGGCAAACATAAAGCACGACAGTCGTCGGATCGGCTGCCTCTCGTTCCTGTTTGTTCATCAACTCTGTCGGCTGCGTTCACGTGGCAGCCAGCCGGGTCGTTTCACTCGGCGACGCGTAATTTTACAATACTCTCGGACGTGTGACGCAACAAAAGGAAGACGAAGGCACACAAAGCTCGGCGGAGGGTAAATGTTTACGCACCTGAAGTTACGCATCCCGTCGACGGAATTACACGACGCACGGAGGGCGCCGACGCGTCGCGACGCCGGCGAAGATGTACCAGGAGAATTAAATTTAATGAATCCCCATAACGCTGGAGCACCGCATTACCCGCGCTAGTCTCGGCCCTACATGACCACCGCAGCGAAGGCTGCCATAATTCGATTTACCATATACATAAACGCTATTAGTACCGCGGTTGATACAGCCTCTTGCCCCTTGTTCCATGCTGGCCACCGAAAAGAAAGAAAATAGAAGAATTTTCTGAGATTTTCCTGCATAAAAATTTATTTCAATTAAGGGGGTCTTCTATAATAACTGAGAGATCGAAAAACAGGGAAATTCTGAGAATTTTTTCCAAAGAAACCATGAGATTTTAATACATGGTTTTTGCTCACGATTTCTTTGGAAAAAATTCTAAAGGTCCCTGTTTTTCGTCCTCTCAACCAGAAGCTCCCTTAAAAGGATTCGTGGGGACGAGGTATAAAATCTGACTAACGAATCTATGAGAAACTCCCCAAGAAGAAGTTTGAAGCAGGGAAAAATACTTCGTGGCAAAATGGAACTGTCGCCGTCCACAGTTCCTGTGGTCCTTGCCTGCTACTTTCTTCCCAGAGTCGTCCAGAAATTCGCGGAGGAACGAAAACAATTGAAGGCGCGTTAACAGAGGAAAGGAAGTTCCTCAAAATAAACCAGCTTCTCTATTCTCTGGCTCGCTGGGCTATCGAGTAATTAGCAGCCCGCTGGAGTATGCTTTTAATATTCTCAGGGCTTCAAGGAAAGAAATAAACAAGTTTATCGAGTCATGGGATCGTTCCCCTTCATTCGTTTTATCGAATGAAAATTCAGTGGCATTAAAGCCTCCAATGGCGACGTTCCCTCGAATGATATTTCGCTGACACTCGACCGAATAAAATCGCGCCATCGCGATCTGTTAAGGACAGTCTCGAGAATGAGAGTACTTTGCTCGTTTCCAAGTTTATTCGTTCATAGCCTGGAGGATCGCGGAATCTTTACTTTAACCAGAAAACTTTAACCGGAACTTTGAAGATTTAGAGTCTCCGCCGAGTCGTCAGTAACGACTGACCTATTATAAACAGACTGGCGGAGGGAGCTAAGAGGTTGGTGCACTTGAAAAACAGTGGATCAGCTTTCCTTCGAATCTGCCACGAGGATAACTTCCTGCGATTTTTTACACGTGAATTGGGACTGGGTTAGGTCCAGATTAGATCTGGGTTAAATTAGGAAAAATAAAAAATTCTAAAATTTGAATACTTGATTACTGGAAAATTTGAATATTTGAAAGCTTGAAATTTTGAATAATTGAAAACTTCAAAATTTAAAATTTAAAATGTGTGGATACTAGAAGACTTCAAACTTGACCTATTTAAAAATTTGAATATTTGCAGATTTCAGAAGCTGAATGTTAGAAAATTCTTAAATTTGAATACCTAAAATTTAAAAAATTCGTGTATCTATATATTTCAAGCTTTCCAAATAGAATACCAGAGAAGCTCTAAACTGAAGTAGGTCCAGGTTAGCTCAGGTACAGTTCTGACTTACGTTTGCGTCAGGTCCTCTAGATAAATAAATAAGTTGATCTTCCTCCTGCAATAAATTTTTTACGACACTCTGAGCTGCAAAAGACGACTGGGATGATCTTTACGCTGCTCCCCAGTTTATTTTATCTCGCCACCGTTTACGGTCCCAGATTTTCTAGTTAGGGCATTGGAATTCTTTTGGCACCGCGCGACGACGTTTTCCTGCTACGAATCTGTGACGCGAGCTCCCGTCCAATCCAACGATTTATCGGTACGTTGACTCGAATAGGGCGGCCATAACAGCCCCAGCTAGGGGAGGACCGTAAAATTTCAGCGGTTGCCCTCATAAAAGCCACTTACGTCGCGGCAGAAGCGGCCGCTGTTTTGTTGATGACACGGAACGCCGTAAGTATAAACTGCAACACCTTCCTGGCAATAATATTTGATGGTCCTAGCGATAGCATTGTCGAGGAATGGAGGGGGATTAATCTTAGCTATTGCCGCAGCTCCACTGAAAACGTAATTGGCCATGGTAGATGGCGCCACAGAGCGGCTCGAAAAATGTGAAACTGCTCTGGGCCGTTTCTGCTCGGGACCCTTGAGCTTTCGTTGGGTATTGAGTTACAGAAGTTTGTGGACTGCGATGCTTTCAAACTTACAAGCTACTCTGTAATTCTGTGGGTGGAAGGCAGAACAACTTGTGTCACAGTTTTTGACGAATTCGAGGGGACGCCTCCAGTGAGAGCTAGGAAATGGAATTTATAGTTTTAGAAAGAGGACTTCTTCACAGAGTCATTGTCCTTGAATTTGAGACAGTGGAAGCTGCAAACTTCTGCCACTTTTTTTTTTCAAATTAGTATCTCTAAATATTTAAAAAATTTTAGTGTCTTTAATCCACTATTTTTTCAAGTTAATTGCAAGTTACTCTAGGGGTGAAACTTTGAAGGGTGGTTTCAGTTTATATGCTGGGCTTCTACGACCTTATTTCTGCAGTTAGCGTATTAGGTGGCCATTCACTAAGACAATCTCCCTCGATCAGTGGCACTGAAGTAATATTCCAGAGGGTTACTCGTACCTTCCCCGACAGCCATTGTCGCAGTATAGAAAATCGATGAAATGTCTGAACGCCTAACGTAGTCAACGACTCTCTTTCGCGCGGAAGTCCCCTTCAACGCTTCCGTCTCGGCCGCCGCGAGGCGTGTGCTCGAGAATACCTGGATAATGAAGCAGAAATTATTTAAACAAATGCCGATTATCATCGACAAAGTTTCGGTTCTCCACTGGTTTTCGCCAGCCAGCGATCCCATCGAAGTTGAAACTTTCAGCAGCTTCGATGGGGGGTGGAGGGCTCGCGAGGGGCTTGAACCGCAACTTCGTAGCCAGAACTCGACGTCCATTATAATGCGTCGTAACTTTCCGCCAGGAACGAGTATTTCTTCATTAGGTTCTTCCACGTTGTTGATCATAGTCTTTGTAAACAATCTCTCGAGAAGCAAAGGGAGCCTCGAACACGTAAAACGATTATGGCGAATTCTCTAGGCACCGCTGGGAATGGAGTGTCACTCCTGCGTCAGCGAGCCTGGCGTCTGATAAATGGTACGCCTCTGCTACTTGCTCGCTTACAAATCCTGCGACTAGGAAATCATAAGTCACAGTTTCGTCTGCTCGCGGTTGGGAACGTGTTGAAATACTTCAACGTCGCGAGGGTGATTATGTTAATGGGGAACAGCTTCAGAAGGCTTCGAAGTGAATTCTGAAGTATGACTGACTATTGGTCGACCACTACTACTTGTCTGTAATTCATTTGATTTTCCAAGGATATGAATTATTTTAGAATTTGGCAATTTTTAATTGGAATTTCCAGTAGTATAGGTCAACGCTTGGAGACTGGGGACAGTCAGCCACGTCTGACCATGAATTGATAGCTACTACTTACAGTTACTTCTTACAACACGTAACGACCTTTACAACAATTATGATACTATGCTATGTTGACAACTCATTTTATTTTTCCAAAGTACTGAACGAATTAAAAATTTGAATATCTGAAAATTCGAAATATTTGACAGTTTATGTATCTGAAAATCGAAATACCTAAATATAAAATCTGAAAATACATCAAATCTTGAGAAAGTGTGTTGAAACACTTCAACATCCCGAGGGTGATTAACTTAATAGAGAAGAGCTTCAGAAGGCTTCGAATTGAATTTTGAAATGGTGGAATTCTGTCCTCGAGGACACACGTCAGCAAACAGCTGGACTGGAGCCAAGTGAATCGAATATTAATTACCCATCGACTGTCTATAATTACCTTCTGCAAAGTCAGCCCACGTTACTACTACTGAACAGTGAGTACTCAATCTTGCTAAGAATAAAGAAGCTGCACTTATCGTATTAATTTTACTGGCACAGTTTCCCTCTAAGAAGGTGTAGCTAAATTGAAACACGGGAACGTACATCCAATCGCCTTGGGAGCCTGGGCACCTGCATGTGAAGCAAGGCGACAAGGTAGGGCACTTAGCTCGCGGAATTCCAGGAGAATTTAACGATACAGGTGTCTTAATTTCATTTACGAGGAAAGAAATGAAGATCCCTTTGGATAGAGTGTCAGCTAACGGAGCTCTCGCGGCGAGGAAGACAGGGCAGTGAGGGTCTTAATATATTAAGCTTCCATTGTGGACTGTGACGCGCTTCCTATTCTCCTTTCCCTCTTATTTCCCCGTTTCGAGAGGACTGCTTTTTGTCAAGCGATTTCCCTACGCTCCCTGCCAATTGTACTCTGGCATATTCCTCGATAGCCCGCTCAATCTTCCCGCTCTCCTGTGTTCTCTCTGTTAGATGAGGCGGAGGAATGCTGAGGAACGTGCGAGGTCGCACCAAGACTGGCCTGGAGGAAATGCCTGAGTTGAGAAGAGGAGAGACAGCAATTTTAGGTGTAGCTAGAGGTGCTCGGGTATTAGAAATTGTGGATGGCTGAAGTTAACAGTATGTAAATTTCGGAATAACTGAAATTTTTCAGATTTCAGACACCTGAAATTTTTCAGATTTCAGATACCTGAAATTAATGAAAATCTGGAACTTTCAGATTTCAGATATCTGAAATTGATAGAAACGTGAAATATTTATATATCAGGTATCAGAAATTTATGAAAACCTGAAGCTTTCAGATTTCAGGTATCAGAAATTTATGAAAACCTGAAACTTTCAGATTTCAGGTATCAGAAATTTATGAAAGCCTGAAATTTTCAGATTTCAGGTACTAGAAACTTATTAAAACCTGAAACTGTCAGATTTCAGGTATCAGAAATTTACGAAAGCCTGAAACTTTCAGATTTCAGGTATCAGAAATTTATGAAAACTTGAAATTTTCAGATAACTGAAGTGCAAGGACATCTGACCAGTTTAGACACCTAAAATTATCTGATACACGATTTTTTAAAAATACCCAAGACCTATAGAAAATCGAAAATGTTCAATACCACAAACTTTCAGGTACTCGAAACATTCTGATACCCAAACCCTAAAAACTTTCGTGTCCCGACGCAATCTCGAGAGAAATTCCTCTCCCAAACAGAACCCGCAATCTCTGGTTCCCAAACGCCACCAGTCGTAGCAAAGCTTGTCGCCTGGTTGTCGTTCTCGTCGATAAATCCGAAAGAAGTTCCCAAGGGATTTCGTCTAGCGCCGACGACTCATGGGAAGCGGAAGTGGTTACGAGCAGTGTGCAGCGGAACACTCGACTTAATGAGAGACTTCCGTGCAGTCGTTAATCGTCGAAAAGCCGCGGAATCGAGAACGATACAGAAAAAGGTAAGCGGCCAATTGTTTTAATTGCCCCGCCGCCAACTAATTGCCACTGCTGCGTCCGACATGCTTCCGGCTGACATTATAGTTTTCCTCGCGACAAAAAGCCGAGTCGATGACGGGGAATTAAATAATTAACCAGCCCTCGCGGAAGTGGCGAGGGAAAATTAATTGAAGCCCTTACGAAACGAGCGTCGCGATAATTTCAAGGGAAACGTTCGAATCGAAACGTTCTCTCGCCCTCGGTGGAAATTACGCGGAAAATCGAGAGCCCTCTCCAGAGAAGCTCGAAAGAATTAATCCGTCGCGGGGGAGAGAAATACTTGGGGGAAAGTGAACAAGGGAATCAGATCCAGCGTTGGTTCATTAAATTCTGTGATTGAAGGAATATTCACACCTATCGTGAATCTGAATTCACGTGAAAGCAAAACACGATACACTTGGAATTTTTCTGTCCCCTCGTTAAAGAACACACGGGGAATTCTTTAATTAAGAAGCCCCAGGAATTTCTATCTCGAAAATTGCTTCACAATACGCTCGCCATTATCTCCACGACACAGCACGAGACTTCGTTGAGACTTACCCCGAAAGTTTCTGCCCTGAGAACGTGTTTCCTTGGATATTCGTACCGTTTTCCCTATTTCTGAGGGTGTCCTACCATGAGCTTTCATTTAGAAAATTTTCTTGCCCTCAACCGAAGCTGGGGTGATTCCCAGGAATTAAGCAGCTCGAAAATCGAGGGATTTCAGGGCGAGGGTCCAGGCACCATGCTTCTGTTCTCATGCCTGCATACAGATTTCTTGTTACAGTTCGTCCCAGTCTGGATCATCGCCTCTCGGCGGTAAATTCGGCTAGGATCATCCAAATGGCGAATGGTGACGAGCTTTCGCTTCGAGCCTTTGCTGCTGGGTCTCTCGTGGTTAACTCGTGTGGTTTAGTTAACTTTTAATGGCGAGAGATGGAAATCGGTTTTTTAATCGGCTCTTCTGTATGAGAGATGCGGTTTCATGTAAATGGATTACCAAATATTGCAGAATAATCCTTTGGGCGGTGTTTCGGGGCAGCTGCGCAGAGAACTTTGCGAGGCTTTTCAACTTTTTTCCCTCGTCACTTCTGAGGCTGACGATTGCTTTTTTTCGTGCAGATTCGGGGAATCCTTCATTCCTGAATTTAATAGAGATAAAGAGGAATAATTCCTAATTGGACTCTATTCTGCATTATTCTGTTATCCCACAAAAAACTCGTTTTGAGAAATCGAGCATTCTACATTTTTTCTAGTAGCAACATTCTTAGCATATTTAGTATTATTATTCATATTAAAATAATTGTTTAAATATAAGTACAGTAATTCATAAAAGAAATATAACATAACTTCTAAAAAAATAGCAGAAGGCATAGAAAATTATTATTATTAAAAATACTGTGTAGTTCAATAGCATAGTTTCGTATTGGTGTATTCATTCATAAATAATTAATTTTTAGAAATCGGTTTTCATTTTAGAAATTTGTATGCAAGTATTTCTCAGTAAAAATATCATTAACTACTGTATTTTGAACAATACTGCATTCATAACTCTAAATTCGATTTTTTGTAAGTTAACACACGAATGCAGAACAAGGTCCAGTCCACCGTGCATGGAGACACAGTATTGAATTCTCCAATGAATTTTCGCTTGACTGACAGGGCTGATATCTCGTTCGATTCTCCCCCATTTCAGACGCGAGGCACACATACATACAGCGCAAGTGGAACGATACAGCATTGTCTCCGACGAAGATCATTCGGTCAGAGACGAAGATCAGTTTGCCATTTACGGCTTGTCACAGCAGACTAAAGAGAAAGTGATGGGAGTATCTTCGTCAGAAACAATGCAGTAGTATCTGGTTTCACAAAATTGATATGGAAGAAATGAGACGCCTCGATGTACAAAACCCTGTATCAGACACGAAATATCATGTATATTAACAGAATGTACAGAGTGTTTCGTAACATATGGCACCCATTCAGGAGTTGATTGTATGCCTGAAAACAATTTAAAAAGTGTCCTGTCTGTCTTCGTTCATGAGATATGAATTTTAGGAACAGAGCAAACTCACAAAATGCAAAATACAGTCAACTCTCGAAGTGGGTCACACGTGTTATGCAACGCTCTGTATATTCTCCAGAAGCTGTCAATTTTCCTCAATTTGAGAGATTAAAAAAACAAGTCAAAATTGAAAGGGGACTCTAAAAAAAATCCTTATTTCCTTAAAAAATCTCGACCATCCCCTCACCAATCTCGATCTTCCCCACAGCTCCCGAAGTGGATCTCATGTTCTGAAACACCCTGTATACCTCTGAACTATGGGCATTAACGTTCAGTGCTCGAGAAGGAATTTTCGTTTCGAAGAAAATTCTGAGCTCCAGCGTCGCTGTCTCGCCTTAATCCCGCAGGATACCAAACACTCGCTCCCGAAGAAGTCCCGTGCACTTTGTCAAATCCTCCCGTGAATTTAGATGCAGCAAGGAGAACCTAAGCCTTGGCTTCCTCGTTACACCGCGGCAGTTCCAGCGAATTCATCGGCTATCGTTTCCTCGCTCTCGATTCCCTCGTTTCCCCTTCCCTCGTCGTGTGATCAGCGATACTTTTCCTCTCATCAGCCTGATGAGAAAATGCGGTAAAGATCGTCCCAGTCGAGCTCATCAGCATTTTCGTGCTTTCATCTGGCGACCCTTTAAAGGCCTGATAATTCGCATAGTCGGTTCGACGTAGCGCGAGGCAGTGTGTGGACGGGAGGAAGGTTGAATAAACTGTTCTCCAGCCAGGCCCTAGTCAATGGCAGTCACAAGATGCACACAAGCAGAGAGCACCTTTCACGCAGCAGGCAGATTGCACGACCTGCGCGATAAATAGGGCTCGGTATCCACCCTGACCCCGAAGATAGCTTCAATTGAAGCGTTCGCTGCTGCATAATTTGCACTTCTGCGGGAATGGGATAGTCACTGTCTCTTCTCGAGGGCTTGCTAGAATGGATTACGTTTGTTCGAGTTTTGTAATACGAGCAGGCTTCTGGAGGCCTCAATCTGGCTAATCTGAGACAGCAAAGAGGCGATTGTTGGCTCTGGTTCTCATGGATGAGGAATAATCGCTGTCGAATGTGAGTTTGAACAGAGGCAGTCTATCGTTCTGCTCTCTTCTGGCAGGTTTTATTTGTCTGGATGGGACGTTGACCAGTGTAATTCCCGACCGCTTTTATTTTCCTAATAACGAGGACGTCCCTTTTCGCGGCGCAAATTTTAAATTACTCGCGCACCGTGTCGCCCTGGTCACTAACCACACCGCGACGTCGAATAATTTGCGGCGACGAAACTGGGAATAAATAACCAGGCTGGAAACTCGTGATATAATTAACGTAGGATATGGTCCCCTGGAAAAATATCCTGTTTCGCCATCGGCTGGGAGAAAGAGGCGAATGGAGTCTGTCTACGAGATGATGGCGATTGACAGAAAGGATATTCGCGTCAGCCTTGTGTAGGGGCGGTTCAAGATGGATCTCAGAAACTGTGAGGGGTGATATTGTGTGGCTAAAACGAGAAGAAAGTGGAGGCGGAGGAAATATGATTTTGGGATTCCTTTTGGAGTCAGAAATTGTTGAGAATAGAGATCAGAAGTAGGTGAAGTGTGTTTGGCTGGAGGCTTGTTCTACTGATTTGTTTAGGGCTGATTTACAGCCAAGTTATTTCATTCACTTCTGTGTCTGATTTGGGGATGATCTATTTTACTGATTTCTGAGTGTCTGAATTTCCATTGACTCGTACTACTGATTTCTACCTGTATAATTTTCGATTGACTCGTACTACTGATTTCTAAGTGTCTAATTTCGATTGACTTGTACTACTGATTTCTAAGTGTCTGAATTTCGATTGACTCGTACTACTGATTTCCACCTGTATAACTTTCGATTGACTTGCCCTACTGATTTCTAAGTGTCTGACTGGGTGCTAACTTATTCTACTGGTACTCCTACATATTCTACTGATTTACAGAACATACAGAATCGTCTCGTAATATTTCTGCCACTCGTCGAGCGCCCTGCATCTGCAGCAGCGTCCTCGCAACTGCATTAATAAAATGGTATTTCGGTTAACAGAATTTAACGAACTTTCCCGAAAGGAATTATCGTTGGGAAAGCTCATAGGGAATGCAAATGCGCCGAACGTGACCGCGTTAGGAAAATATGCAACGCGGCGAATTAATTTTTCATCAGGCGGACAACCTTTCGCGGAATATTTTTTCATACTAAGGGCGAATCTTTTTTTGCGAACGTCCTTATTTCCATCTATCCCAGGCTGAGCCCCGCTAGCCTGGCGTAATTAGCTTCGTTGAATATTACATGAAGCCCAAACTTATTAAAATGATCTTCAACCCCGCGAAATTGCGGCGGAGTCCCCGCCGCGTAAACGATGGCACGTTCCGCTCTCGATTTTATTAATCCGTTTATCAAGAAGCCGCGGCGATCGAAATTATTACTCACGACACGATCGACCTACCAGCCTTCTCCCCTCGAACCCTGCACACGTACTTCATGACTTAATCTTTTCAAGAGACTGCAGCCCGCGGAAGTCGATGGCAAACGTCCCACAGAAACGCGCCAGTTTATTTCCCGCGCATCAGGAGAGAGTGCTTCCGAGAATCTGCGCCTCGAACACCTCCAACCCTTTTCGAATCTAATAATCGCCCATGGAAGCGACGAAATCACAGCAGTCTCTTGATTTCGATTTGCAGAAAGCGCAGCAATCTCCAGGCTCAGCGAAGGGAGGGTGACACGCGCGGCGGAGCCTCGCTGAGAAAAATCCCGAGAATTCCAATATAAAGGAGCCTCGAGCACCTGAATGCACCTGCTGCTGTTGCTGTGGATCCCTGCTTCGATGGGGACTGCGTCCGTGTCTCTGTCGCGTCGAAATCCCTTCGCGCGAGGGGTTCTTCAGGGAATACGAGTCGCGTGCATTTCGCTCGTCAAGTTTCAGGGGCGAGTGAGGAAACTTCCCACCAGGAGCCTATGTACAGGGTGTTTCATACTGTGTAGGATCATCTTGAGAGTTCCATAGTCTGCATAAAATTCTTTATATCTCATAAACGAAGACAGACAGGACATGTGTCTGTATGAATTTTAAAAAATTTTTTTTGTGGAACTCAGTCTACTCCCGAAGTGAGTCCCACATGTTACGAAACAGCCTGTATATTCTATTAATATATAATATATTCCATGTCTGGGACAGAGTTCTGCGCCTTATTTCCTCCACATCAATTTTGTGAAACCTGATACTACTGTGTTGTCTCTGATGGTCTCTGTCTCTTTAATCCACTGTGACAAGCCATAAATGGTAAACTGATCTTCGTCTCTGACCGAATGGTCTTTCTTGGAGACAATACTGTATCATTCCAAAGTGTGTCCCACCTGTGATGAAGCATCCTGTACCTACTTCAGTCCAGCCAGCGCTGCTCCACCTTGACGAAATCCGATCGCTCGTCAATCGTATTCCCCTTCAGGCTCGACCTGCTGTTAGGGAAATCTTCAAAGGCACTCTGCGTTATCCATAACTCGCTGGAGCCTCGTTTCCAGTTCCCCAGGGAGCGAATTGTTGCGTGAGATTCTCGATAAAGTGGAGCAGCAGCTCTGGTGAGTTTCTTTGGAGCCGCTCTGCGGTCAGCAAAGCAGCATTAATCAAAATTCCAGGCGCTGCCTCCGCGCGGGGAGGTCCCAGCGGATGCAATTTATTAACGTTCTCCTGGGCCACTTAATTACTTGCAGCGCGTGGCCTGCGAGGGGCGTGCGTTCGCTTCTTCTCGCTCGCGTGGAAGAGCCAGGCGACCCGCTGCTCGCCAGATGAACGTCTCGCTGCTTTCGAACGATTCTTGCCGCGGCAGAGCCGCTGGCCAGGCTGCATTCGCGGATAAATCAGATCCACCGCAAATAAACTGCGTCGTGTTAGGGGGTAAACGACTACAAACGCTCGCAATTAGAACTCGACTGGCGAAATACGTATCGATCGGGTCCGAACTGCGACAAGGAAGCGACTCGTGTTTTGGTGTATGGGGGACACGAATGGTGGGACGATGGCTTCTGGAAGCAGATACAGAAGTATTATATTGCTGGGAAAATGTGTAATCTGTAGGGGAACTGTGTCAGAATAGGGACTTATTTGAGTGAAACCAGTGTGTTTGACTTATGGCTGGTCTATTCTACTGATTTCCCTTGTAACTCACTTATGACTTGTTCTGCTGGTTTTTTTGTAGTTGGTTTAAGACTGACTTATTCTACTGAATCCTCAGTGGCTGACATGTGATAGGCTCATTCTACTGAGTTATCCATGTCTGTCTTGTTACTGTCTTGTTCTACTAATTTCTGTGTCTTCTGGTTCTGGCCTGCAATTGATTCATTCTAATAATTTCGAAACGTCTGTCTAGACTCTGACTTATTCTACTAATTCTTCCATGTCTGTCCTGTGACTAGCTTGCTCTACTAATGTCTGAATGTCAGTCTCGAGGCTGACTTTTCTATGGACTTCTGTGTGCCTGAATGGTGGCTTATTCTACTTGAATCCTCCCTGTCCTGTTTTAGCACCGACTTATACTACTGGAATTATCTATGCCTGACTTGGAACTGGCTCATTCCACTGATATCTCTCTGTTTGAGTCTGACTACGTATGCATATCTCGATTCTTGTTAAAACGTAGCTGGCGTATTCAAATTACTTCACCCCTGAAAATTTCTGAAATCCTCGGTTTTAAATATTTTAAGCAGAGTAGGCGGAAGTATGCCCGAGCACGTTTTAAAACTGTACACTGTCCTGTTCTAGACAGCGGTTCCTCGGGCGATTAAATTCTTCTCTGTATGGCCATCGAAGTTCCAGCACTTGGCGGTTTCACTGCGACAAAGATATTAACTGCTTAGAATTCCGCGGCTAAGCCGCACCCTAGCTCACCCTCCTCGAGCTAGTGTTTCAAGGGTGTGGGGAGCAAGCAGCGCGAAGGAAGTAAGCTACGCTGGCTTATGGTCGCTTCCTTCGAAGTTCCTTTCACTCCTTGCCTGAGCAACACTTTCTTCATCCATATCAGGATGTTTTCATGTCGATGCTGAGCCCAAGTGATTTGAACCTCAAACTCAGACCTCGAAAATATAAATATATCTACTGCCCCTGGCGAAGACTCTTCGATCAAAGGCAACAATGTGAAGTTGATTAGAAAATATCGTAGTTTTTGAAAATATACAATGCTATATTATCATACGATAGCATTTTATATTTCAAAATAGTATTTGTTTCATTTACCGATTTTATTCACAATATTTTGAAACGACTTTGTATTGCTGGGTTTAATCGAAACCTTTCTGCCAGGGGTAGCAGATAAAAAATATATGTGAGAAGATTTATCGACACTCTTTGAGCACACCAGCGCATTGTCGAGGGAAGTAACTTCTCCTCCAGTGGAATAATCGATTATTAATCAACCGTGGGACTCTGCTCCCAGGAAAACCCGCTTTACCAAAGACTCTGCTCTAGGGCTTACGAATCCTCGCGCAGCTCAAGACGAACGACGTATTTAGCGTCGGGGATTAGGTCGAGCAAGGTGGGAAAGCGTGAACCACCCTCAAGGGCCACTTTTTTATCCTTAATCGGCTGGGTTCCCGCGACTCGATCGCTCGACTTAAAACGGGATCCCTCTTGGCGGAGCAACCAGCCTGATAATTGTCACGCTAGCGGAGAGAAATGTCCAGATGCCCCCAGCAGCGCCAGGCAAGATGAATACCATAACGAAGTGAAGAGAATCGATAGCAGGTGGAAGGCACAGCTGAAGGAAAGACATTGCGTCGATTCCTATTTCTTGGATAAAATCAGTCGAAGGCTCGTGACGGGAAAGACAAGCTGAGGTCGCATTCACGAGCAGCGCTGTATTCATGAGACGGATCGTATTATGTGATAGCACAGGAGTTATTCGAAATGTCTTGACGTTGCTTCGTATGATCCACGTGGCGAGGTAGATACATCAGACGTGAATTCTGAGGCAGCTCGATCCTGGAGTTCACCAGGATAAATACACAGGCATAAATGTCAATTTTTCAGCTCCCGTCGCTGGATAAACTTTATCAAATAAAGGGGAACGTATGTTTAGCTCGTGACCCTCCGTATGAGCTCAGAATATATTCAGTTCCCCAGAATAATTCCGCTTGTTTCCAGAGCAAATGAAAGGCGCTCCTCGAGCAGAGATGCTAGCGAATTTCCTGATATTTGGGGATGATTTTTGAGCGCGTTTCCCATTCACCTCGTTCAAGACTTTCGAGCGGCAAATTGGCTGTGAAGGCTCCCTGGGAAGGTCAATTAACTCGAATCAGCCTGGGAGAAAAAGCCTCGCGCGCGAGCGTCGCCGCTGGTTTCTCCTCGCTTCCTTTCGCAGCGGAGGGGGTTTTTGTCGTCGCGACGTCAAGATCGGCGATCTTTGAGGGCGTCTGCCTCCCTGGCAGGGTGCATCACGGTGAAAGGTTCCTCGAGCACGTAGACGCCGCGTCTCCGTGGTCGGATTACATCGGAATTCCTCTGTTTCGCGGCGTTTTCTATATTCCCAGTGCCCTCTCGCGCGCTATGAAAGGGGGAGATTGGAAATCCTTCGGTGTCGAGGGTATTGCGAATCTGAAAGGTAGAGAGACGCCGTGTGACACGTGTCAAGAATACGCGGGGACCACGCGGGAGCGAAAAATAGACGAACCCTTGTTCTCTTCCTTTCCCCTTTTCTTGTATATGCTGTTTGAAAAGCGCTTCGGGCGGAAGCTTTCCTGTTTCTTCACTTTCTGCTGATTTTTCATACCCTCTGTTCTCCTTTCGAAGGGATACCATTACGCGTCGCCGACCACATGTTAATTTCATGATTTCTATATTTTTTATATATGCATTCTAATGACTTAGGTCTGACTAATAGTTGACTTATTCTACTAGTTTTATTATGCCTGACGTAGGAGTGATTTATTCTGTTGGTTCTACCATGTTTGATATATGATTGACTTGTTCTACTGATTTTACTATTGTTTGATATATGATTGAGTTAGTCTACTAGTTTAACCATGTCTTGCGTGTAATTTACTCATTTTACTGTTCGAATTCTACACAGTATAGAATAGATTTATTCTAATAATTTTACTATACTTGATATATGGTTGACTTATTCTACTGATGTAACTATTCTCAGTATGTGATTTATCGATTCTACTGGTTTTACTATGTCCAATAACAGATGGATTCATTACACTCGTTTTACTGCGACTGATATAGGATTGTCCCATTCTATTGATTTCACTATGTCTGGCACAAGATTAATTTATTCTACTGGTTTTACTGCGTCTGGCATAGGATTGACTGATTCCACTGGTTTGATCACGTCTGGTACATGAAAAACTAATTCCATTAGTTTCATTAAGTCAGGCGTATGCTTGACTTATTCTACTGATTCTACATCGTCTGACATAAAACCGACTTATTCTACTGGGTCTACTATATCCAATACAAAATTGACTCACACTACTAGTTCCAGTGTTTCTGCTCTACGCTTGACTCGTTCTACTGATTTCATGGCAACTGACCAGACTACTGCAAGCCTGCAGTAAAATAAGATCTAAGTCAGACACACTCCACTTAAACTTCATGCACTCTTTACTGACCTTAGAACTTTCTCTAAATACCCACGATACGACCAGACTCAGTGTCTTAATACCTTCAGACAAGGCCGTATTTTCTCCCACGCCAAGCACAAAGTGTCTCGATTTATTCAAGCAATTAACAAGCACCGAACTGTCGAGAAAAACGCCCATAATCGGTCCCCCAGTTCCTGTCGTATTATCCTCATTACGTGCGGTCGAATTCGTTCCCGCGGACCCGTGAATGAAATTCGGCGCATATTCCCCGTCGTCCCTCGCCACCGAGCAATAATTCCCCTTTATCCAGGCTTTATCGCGTGACCCACGATAAGCCGCCCCGTGGACGACGAAAATTACGTAAGAACGGAAATAGAAAAGTCCGCACGAACACGGTCGGCGCTTCGTTCGAGTGGTCTCCTTAATTGCGGCGCCCTTTGAATTTAAATTACTCTCGAGAGGCGGCGGAGAATCGCGGTGGAGCCGCTCTCGGAAGAGCGACCCCATTCCTCCACATTATCGTAACACGTATTTCTCGATAATTCATGCCAGGTCGATGGAAAAGTTATCGTCCCGCCGTCGAAGTTGCCACAACGATACACGAGTATGTTACACCCACTCGCTTCGCCTGAAGACGCAGAGCAAAGTGTTTTCATTTAGCCAGGAAAAAAGCTCTGATCGATCCCTCGTGGGCTTCTAAAGACTCTTAACGAGTGCGAGGGAAATTGCAGCCCCGAGGGAGGGAAAAAATCGGGGAAGCTGATGGGGTGATTTTCGCGAACGGGGCTGAAGGACGCCTAAAACTGGGAGGATAGAGGCGTCGCGGCGCTAATTAGCTCTGACAGTGATGGAAAAATGTTGGAATTACGAGCTGGCTAGAGGAGGGCTACAGGTGGACGCCTGCGAGGAATTTCGACGCGCTGCGATCGTTCGAACCTCGCTCCTCTCTCGCTGCTCTAAAGCGTATGGCTTGCAGACTGTTCCGCTGTAAACGAAGTGGAATAAGAGCGCAGCCACGCCACAAAGACACTCGCGAGCGCCTGTGCCCCTCGCGTTTCGAGTAACTAATAGGGGAATTTATGTGCAAATACGCTGGTGAATACCTGTTGCTAGGTGTTCCTGTTCACGATTGATACAGCGGTAGAGTGTATTCGATGCCCGACCATTTCCAGCAAACAGCTCTCTGGAGCATTTTTTCTATTTCAGGGATTAACTTGTGGAAGTGTTTCTCAAAGAGAAAGAAAGGTGGGGTGCATTGATGTTTAAAAATTTGAGAAAAATGTGACCGACTGCTTAGTGGGATTGATTTATTCTACTGAAATTTCAGTGACTGATCTGGGCTTGACTTATTCTACTGATTATCCAGTAGCTGGGACTAAGCTTATTCTGTCGATTTGTCTGTGCCTGAATTTATGATTTTCCTGTGTCTGACTTAACACTTATTCTACTGACTCGTTTGCGTCTGATTTTCGGTTTACTTGTTCTACTAAGTTCGCCGAGTCTGAACTGCGATTGACTCGTACTACTGTTTTCTTCGTAACTCACTTGAGAAGACTAATTCTACTGATTTTTCTATGTCTGCCTTTGCAGACTTATTCTACTGACTATCCTATGCCTGACTTGAAAATCCTAGTTCTACTGATTTTCTGTGTCTACCTCCATACTTTACTCAATTTCTAATCTTCGACCCCAGACTTATTCTACTGCTTTCACTGCACTCGAATATAAAAATTCCCCCGCGTCGAGAGTTCCCCATCAGCTGTACCAGCCGAAAATCCTTGCCAGGCCCTTTGTGTCGCGTTTAATTTCCCGCGAAGGTATCGCCAAAGCAACGAGCTCCAGACTGGTCCAAGGAGTCTTGGTATCATCTCCATTAACGAGATTCATTTTTATCGAATTGGACCAGGACCAGAAGCGATATCGCCGACTCGGCCAGCGTATAAACATGATCGCCGCGAGTAACGATCGGTGAAACGAAGCGTGAAAACATCTCGTATCGATTTCCACTGTCGCCGTCACTCTATGGAGGAACATAGATGTCTCCAATAATTATACAGCTTGATAACGTTTTAACACTAATTACCGACCGGTGTCGGAGAAATTCACGATAATTACGCGCTCAAACAATTCGAAGTATGCGTGTGCGTGCTAATTAGATGACATAGGACGTCAATTTATTCCCTAATATACAGCCCCGTTATGCAATTACACGAAATTGATGATAATACCAGGACTAGCTCGCTCCCGAACGTGGCGTGTAACTTCGATCGTTAATTATGGATGCTTGTTCGCCGCCAGCTAGAAAAGTTTCTATTGCCCTCCTTGAATCCTGACGCTACGCCAGGGGTGGCCAAGATAGCCAGGGGATGCTCGAATACGAAGCAAAGGAAGGTTGATTAATTCGAGGGGGTTATTAAATCGTCTGCACTCTCGTTTGCTAACCTTCAGGTCCCTTCCTTTCATCTCTCCTGTTCCATCGAGCGAGTGGATACAGCCTCGAACCAACCGATCCACCAGTGCAATATTTAAGGGAGGAATGAAAAATATACGAGTGGGAAACGCTGAGCTCGTAGAGGGACTTATACGTCCAACAATAAAGTCCTATTATTCGGCGGGCTATTCGCCGTGCGTGCGGTCCGCGGTTTGTTTTCAACCTCCACTGGCCATAGGCCAAGAGATTTTTGATATTTTTTGGCAACAGCTCATACTGTATATAACCAGCTAAAATGTTTCTCTGCCTCTTTCGTTCTCCCATCCGCCTTTCCTGTCCGCCCAGTTTGTTCGTTCTATTCCCTGCGCGCCGTTCTCTCTATTTCGTTCCCCCTTTATCTCTCGTTTTTCACGTGTCCCCGTGTCTTTTGTTTCCAGTTGCTTTCTGCGGACTTCCCCCTCCTGCCAGAGGATTTCTTCCCACGAGCGCCACGGGCAACGGCGCGTCCCTTGTTTGCGGTTTACAGCCACGTATAAATCTCGCCGAGCATACGCGTTTGCTCGAACAATTAAATGCATCGCATTACGATTTAACTTACGCGTTCTGTCGCCTCGGTTTCCTTCTGGAGAAGACACTCGCCGCGATCAGTTGACTCTGGGCTCAGTGATGTACTGTGGCGAGATTCCTGGAGAGTTGGATAATGTTTGAGGGCGTTTGAGGGTGTTTGAAGATGTTTTATAATGTTTGAGAAGGTTTGACGCTCTGAATAAATTATACATACAAGTTCAGCTTATAAAAGACAAGCTTACGTGACTCTGAAGATGTTTGAGGATGATTGAGGACGTTTGAATAGATTTGACACAAAGAAGAGTTCCTTTTCAGAGGCTCTAACAATTGGTCCTCCATCTGAAGATCAAGCTCAGGTCCACTGGCTGATATTTTAATTAAAATCAAGCTTCTTAGATCGCAGCCGAGTAAATGAAAGTAGCTGAAAGGATGGTGCGTCGAAAGCTGCAATCTCGAGTGCAGGGAAGAGGTCACGTCCCAATCCCCATCACCAGTTAATACCCTTTCCTCGTGTATGCCTCGTCCCCATTCCGCTCCCCAGCCCTCAGTTCCTCCTTCTTTCATTCGAGGCTAAAGGCTAAACGATCGTCAGGTTCTCAGGATTCGCATGTGGTCCATTGATTTTGTCTAACTTTCGCCGAAAGGGCGATTAATCAGCCCCTCGGGGCAGGGCGCCCCGCGGAGGTCTCCAGGTCGGCGGAGAGGGAGGAAGAGGAGGAAGGAGCGATATTTTAGGCGAAGATCAGTCGTGCCGTTCGCCAGCAGACTTTCTTCCTCGACGACCATTAACTCGAATTACGGTCGCCTCGGCAGCCCGTCTGAAAAGAGGAACTTGAAGGCTGTGCAGACGACCGCGAACCATAAGAGCGGCATTCGCTACGACATCTTTACGAGTTCGCGCGATTGGCTGGACTAGAGGAGCGCTGGGGACTTCTGATTCCCATGGAACCCTTTGCAGAAGACTGAAAGACGAATCGATCGTCAGACAACGCGGGATTTACATGGGAAATTGAGAGGCATGTAGGGGTGCCTGAATCTTTCGAATACCTGATTTTTTGGGAGACCTGATTTTTGGGGAAACTTTCTTTTTAGGCGACACCTGATCTTTTGGGGGAGACCTGCTTTTTAGTATGCCTGATATTTTGAGACACGATGTTTTAAGACCTGATTTTTGTGGGGTACCTCATTTTTAAGAGATACCTGATTTTGGGGAGACCTGATTTTTAGGGGACACCTGATCTTTTGGGGGAGACCTGTTTTTAGAATGCCTGATATTTTGAGACACGCAATGTTTTCAGGCCTGATTTTTAGGGTACATCATTTTTAAGAGATACCTGATTTTTTAAAGCGAGAAATATCTGATTTTTAAGAGATACCTGATTCTCAAAAGAGAGAAGTACCTGACTTCTGCGAGTACCCGACTTTTTGAATACCTAATTTTCTTCAGAAAACTAATTTCCTCAGATCCCCCACACTCTTACGTATAATTTAATTGAAGATGTTAACCCCTCTGATAATATTCAGAGAAGTCTCGCGCCTGTAGGTTTCGCGACGCCTCTATTTCTGGTAACGTTCTTAAAATATCCAGGATTTCGCGTTGCTCTTACGTAACCTGATAACAGAGACGGCAGTGAAAACGCAGGCAGCACACGCGCGATCGTCGGTTGACACGCGGCGTACTTTGCCTCGCGAATTCCTCGGGGATTTGCGGATTTCTTTGAAAACTGTTTGCGAAGTAATCTCCAGTGTTCGCGTAGAAAATGTGTTACATTTCGCGCATGTGACGCGGGGATTCTTTCTTTCTCTCTCGAACTGGGTTACAGCCTATCTCGCGCATTTGAAAAGGAACATCTCACTCTCCACTTTTGGCGAACGTCTCTCCTCATCTCCAGACAAAGTAGTTCAAGCGATGCAGGGACGTAATGGTCAGCCATTACATCATTAAATCATCCCAACAATACCGTCTCTCCTGCGAAGGAGCTGCCACGAAATGAACCGATTTACTGGACACGGCGAAGAGGTCTTTCACAATAGCTGCAATAAGAATTCCTCCTTAATCGATACTTTATTACCGCCACCCTGGCGATTCTTTCGGTAACTCCATTATCGATGCCCTTTGCTCGCATTCTGTCGCGAATGAAAGCGGGCCGACCTGAAAAGAGCAGCTCGATGGAAATGCGCCGAGACTCTTCCCTTCAACCCGTGGAAATTACTTCGCCACCTTTCCTGCCTAATCTAAAACGTCTTCCGAAGCGATTTCTGTCTGCCTTTGATCTTTCATTCCAGAACTCGCTGGCACGAGTCCCCAGCCACGCTTGCTCGCGAGTGATTCGCTGAGCAGCCTCGACAGAGGTTCACTTTGACTCTGTAATTCGAGCTAGCTTCACACTTCCAAAATCTCTCTCTGCAGTAGCTCGAGCAACAAGTAACAATCGACGATATAGCCAAGGGGTGACTGTTAATTCTTCGAATGGCGAGTAGTTCAGGGAACGAGGGTAGCGTCGAGAAGAAAGCAATCGCGGGGTTTAATTCGACTGGTGAATAATAGATACTGGTGCACCACTTTCGCGAGGGGATTCGCGCTGTGGAGGCAGAGGGAGGGGGAGTCGATCGATCGAAGGTGGACCTCTTGAAAATAAGGCGATCGCTGGGCGTAAATATACAGTGGAGAAAGGAAGGGATTGACCGCATAAATTTTCTGGGAAGACGGCGCGGCGCTTTAAGCATTTACGACAGGCATAAAAGAATACAGATATTATAAATGAAACATTCCTGGTTCTGGGAGTGGCAGGACGCGAGGGAAATAAGGCGGGCGCGGCAGTTACGTGAAATTTTCAGCGAGCCCGATCCCGTCAGTACTGTTTGTTAACTGTTTACGCTCGCCACGTTGGGAAATTCATTTCTCGCCTGTCTGGGAGCTCTGTTCAATGATAATATATTACCGCCTTGGCGGTTTCCTCGTTTCTTCATCTTCCCTTCTTAATTGTCCCAGGGATCGCCGAGCAAATTGCATTCCTTTACTTCATCCACCGTTTTATCTTCCTCGAAGCAGGAACTCTAAGTGGGCTTGACGTCTGCAGGAAGGGGGCTAAGGAGCTCGAAACCTGTGCCAAAGCTCGTTCTCTTAGTTGAATTGTGAAAGTCCTTTCTGTTTAAAGAAGGTGCTTGCGAAACGTGCCTGACTTATGTAGGTGTTATTCTACTGCTGTGACTCTGAGGTCAGGGCAGACGTCGAGGAAGCAGTGGAATAAGCACCAGGTCAGACATATTGGTGGGAGTAAAAAGGCTGCCTAAGAGTCGCTGAGATTTCAGTAGAATAAGTCTGTCTCAGATCAAATTAACGAGACACTGCAATTTCAGTAGTATTAGTCAGCATATGAGGAGACACTGAAGCTCCAGTAGAATAAATAAGCTTCTGAAGAGAGATTCGAACTTCAGTAATATGAGTCAGCCTCTGAAGAGACACTGAAGCTTCAGTAGAATAGGTTAGCCCCCGGGGAGACCCTAAAATTTAAGTAGAATAGCCCTGTCCTATGTCAGACGCAGAAAAATCAGTAGATTAAGTCAATTCCAAATAAGACATACGAAAGCCTGTAGAATAAGCTCTGAGTCCCACTGCAATCAGTAGCATATGTCAACAATAAGTCAGACTCATAGCAAACTTATTTTACTAGTTTTCTCAAGAATGACTAATTCAAGTCCTATTTTAGTACGTAGTACCACTCTTCAAAATTTCTCACACCTGCCATGGGACACTTTGTAACATTTCGTAATCTTTCCACGCAATTTCAAGTATTTTCTCTACAATCTCTCCGCATTTTCGTCTCGTTTTGAGATGTAAAACCATCCCTTATCGAACACCCTTGTGTACCTCGACCTTCCAAGCGTTGATCAGTTGATTGAGGTTCGTTAAACTCAAACATTCCCGACGATTCAATAAAGGCATTACATTCAACTTGGAAACGAGGTGCAACAGGGCAATTTAAATGTTACGCAATTCCTGTTGCCATGCAGTATTTGTTTATTGTAACGAAGCAACGATTGGAAGTTGGAACAAAGGGGGTCCGAGGCGCTCGAGGCTGGCCCGATAATCCGCAATATACGTGCCTGCGGTTTATATCGTCGATCCCACCGATTGAACTCGCTGATAATCGATTTCTGATAATAATATTGTATACAAATACACGCGGATTTTAATTATTCATTGATAGCGGTTGCGCGAATCCCGCGTGAAATAATAAGGTTATTAATAACATTCCTGCCCGACTTCAATGGGGAGCTTTCGTGCAGCCAGTCTGTGACAAATGCGGCTCGTATCGATACCCTTCAATGATTTATGCAGCTTTAACGTTTCAGGAGTTATAGACTTTTTCTGTTACTTCACTGGGTTCGATATATTGATCCCAGACTGGGAAATTGTAATCCAAACACGCGGATACCTCGCTTTGAGGTATCAATACTGTCTGATTAAAGCCGGACATGCACTAATAGCGATAAAATAAATTGCTCAATGAATTCCTGTATGGTTAAATTAATTCCAGCCTGGACGAATATAATTTTAACAAAAAACTACTCGTTTTAAGGTACCGACACTGTCTGACCAAAGATTGATTTATACTACTAGCCATCGAATAAATTCCTCAATGAGCTTATGTACTGGCAAATAAATTCCAGAGTGGAAAAACATGATTCTAATATGAAGCTACGTATTTTAAGATACCAATACTGTCAGCCCAAAGGCTGACTTACACTACTAGCGACCAAATAAATTCCTCCATGGGCTTTGGTGCCGCTTAATTAATTCCAGATTGGGAAATTATGATCCAAACGTAAAGCCACTTGCTTTGATACTGCTCTGTCTGATCAAAGCCTGACTTATACTCCTGTCCGCGCGATCAAATAAATTCCCCGATGATCTGCAACACCGAGTCGCGGGGTCATGCGCGCAGGCGATCGAGTCCACGGGATTCTCCGCGGCTGACGATGCACATGGAATTTCAAAATGAACTCCACGAATCGATCGTGGGTCGAGGAAGATCGCGATGCAGATGGACGCGAGCTCCGCTGGGATTCTGCTCTGCCCCGACATTCTTCAAGGCTTTACAATTTCATCCGAGCACTGACTCTCATCTCGCCAGCCCCGATACTAGCAGAAGCCCGTAGTTGACAATTCCCGAGGCTCGCGGAATATTCAAGCGACGCTGACGCCACCACTCGCGAAACGACAGCGAAGAAGCGTTGAATTTCTCGGGGTTCCTCAGGTGAAGAAATTGCCAACCTGGAGGGGCTGGCTCGAGAAACTGCTTATTGTCGATGGGGTAAGCTGACATCCAATTCCCCCAGCCCCTGCTGACCTTTTCTGCCTGAAGTTTGATGCATGGCTGTTGTAGCCTCCGTGAAATTAGCCTTCATCGAGCAATCTGTATATTCTAATACGCCGCTTATCAATCATCGATGAAATTAATTATGGATACTGATGGCGGCGTCACGAGCTCGGCCTCGAGGCTGTTGATGGATGCGCGCATTACTCCTGGCATATTCGTATAATTACTTTCCGCCTCAGGAGGACACGCCCCCGCTAGAAATTCAGTGAATTAAAAGCGGCCATTTTTAAAAGGATCTAGACCACGATTCTACCCTCTCGCTTGTACAGGCTCCAGGGTACGCGCACAAAGGGAGGGTCGTCTTGTTTCGTTGATTTGAAACCGAATACATTAGCGGAGGGTGGCTCGAAAATATTTTTCCCCGTTGTTCCAGCGAAGCAGTCCATTTCCCGCGCGACTCGAATCCGTATGTCGCTTTATCAAAGCGCGGCTGTATCCGAAACGAGACCAAAAATTCCGCGTGTTTTACGATGAACCGCCCATTCCCATATATTTCACGAACCCCGATAGCCGTGTTTTATGCAGCCAGTAGGGGGAACGATCGCGTGAAATACAAGAACAAAGGGTGTGTCGTATCAGATAGAGCGTTTTCAAAGTAAGCTCGCACCTGCCCGAGCGACGTGCAGGTGACGACCGTGGCCGACGATGATTTATTGGACACAGAGGGGTGGCAGTGCTCAGCAATCTTACGATGGCCTCGGTAACGACGTGCCCAAAAGGTGGAAGGGTGCATTGGCTACTTTGTGGAGAAGAGGAGGAATAACTGTCAGTCGTTCACTGGTTTTGTAGAGAACACTTATAGAGGGTGCTCGATAACAGGTGTTAGAAGTTTCGAGGGGTGGTTCTGTGTCTTAGAGTAGGACGAGAATGAAGAATGATGAAATTGAAGTTGAAGCTTGCTTTCACGGAAAATGTGAGGAAAATTCGTGGGAAATGTGTCTGGCTATGGACTTGTTCTACTGATATGCTGTATTGGAGTTCAGACTAGTTCTACTGGCACTGAGATTATTCTACTATTACAGGAGTGTTTGGCTTGGAAGTTATTTTACTCGCTTCCTGCGTCTGAGATATGGCTGAGTTCTTCTACTGGTTCTGGTGTGTCTGAGTTATGACTGACTTCTACTGACTTTTATGTGGCTTATTTTCTGAGTCTGACTTATCGCTGAATTCTTCTACTTATTTCTCTGTGTTTAGGCTATGACTGACTTGTTCTACTGACTTCTCTACCTGGCTTGGAATAAAACGAAATGCAGACATATTTTAGGCGAGTTCTCAATAATTAATAACTCCAGAACGAAGCCTCGAAAGCATTCCCATCAATCTCAATTTTCGTCCCATTTTAGCCTCTGGAATAGCTCCTTAAAGTGTCCAACACCTGTCGTCGACCACCCTCCGCAACAAAAATTGCAAGAATAAATAAGGGTGGGCATGTTAGCCCCAGGGAAAATGGATTTCGGGCGTGATATAGTCGTGTACCGTGTGAAAAGGAATACGGTAATGCCAAGAAGTTCGGAAGAGGTCTAGAAAGTTGAGAAAATTCATTGAAAGTTGGATGGCTCCGAGGACTAACTTCGGGAAAGTTGCTAGGCTACTGGCACGCCACGGAAGAGTGATTACCCAAAGACTGATCCGACAAATCTACCCGCGTGATCGTAAAATTCCAGCTGGAAACGAACACGATATTCTAATATTTAATACAGCCATGACTCGTCCCCTGACCTACGACGTGTCAGGGCCCCAGCGTGCTCGAGGCCTCAAGGCAAGCAGCTCGTCCGCCGAGGGAGAAGCTTCCCCCTCGAGCTGGGAAATGTATTAACCCCTGCACAGGGGGAGAACTCTTGGCAGACGAAGTATCGCGCACCCCAATCCGTCTCTGGCAGGATCCCTCCTGTCTGATCGAAAATATCGAGGGATCTCGTTTCCTCGAGCTCTTACGCGCGTTCGACGAGACGCGGAACGCAGCCACTGACACAGGGATCGTTGGAACTTCGTGGAACTTCCGAAAACACGTGAATTGATAACACGGCTGTAAGTATCGACCAGCTCTCGGCGCTGGGGAGGGGTTGGGGACGAGGACGAGAAGGAAACGAAGTGAAAACCTGCAATCTGTTATTAATTCCGCGGCGCGTTGCTCGCGCGAGTTCGTTTTCTCGTTAAGTAAACCGTCAGCGGCATGGAATTTATCGCCGCTGGAATTATAAGCAATCCACTGAAAGTGATTTAAAGAGGGGATAGAAATGCGAGCAATTTTTGCTACCTCCCCTCCGCGGACCCTGGGAACTTGGTGTTGGCGTTTTCCAGTACTTCGTCGATTGGCGAAGAGAATTTTTTGAAGAGAAATAAATCCCTGTCGCCAGTGTCAGAAATGGAGAATGGCAATATCGATGTGTCCCTCGTTCTTCGTTCACCCTCGTGCAATTTGTACAGAACGTTCGACAATAGGTGTCAGAAATTTTACATGGTGACTCGAGATGTCATAATAGGGTGAAAATGAAAAATGAGAAAAGTGTGTTCAATTCTTCGTTTCAAGTTATTAATTGCAAGCTTGAGAATTTGGAAAAGTGATACCTTTTAATGAGAATCGCCAGTAGTGTAAGTCAACGCCTGGAGGTACAGCGAGTCAATCTTGTCTGACTTCAAATTTATTCTACTACTGATCAGGCACGGTGAATTCAGGAGAATAAGTCTGTAACTAATCGGACAGGAGTAGAAAAGGCAAGCCATTAGGTAGACACGAGTAAAATAAATTAGCTGATGGCCAGGCCCCAGCTGAATAAGTGAGCTGTCAATCAGATTCAAGTAGAATAAGTAAGCCATGACTCAGCTGCCAGTAGAGCAAGTCACTCAGCAGTCATGTACAAGTGGAATAAGTCAGTCATCTGGCAGACCCAATAAAAGAAGTAGAACAGTAGAATAATAAAAATCAGTAGAATAAGTCTGTAGTCAGACACAGTAGAATCAGTAGAATGAGTCCCACGTCAGACCCAGCAGAGCCACAGAAATAGGTCTCTGTTCGCCATTTCCTTATCACAGAATTTGCCTTGGTATCTAGTTCCTTATATAAAGGAAATTTCACTAGTTCGTGAATTATCATTTTTGCCGCAGCAGAAGAGTTCCTCTACGAAGGGTTAATTCGAGGGAACGTCGTTTCGTTTGCATTTTCACCTCCCCTATTTAAATATAAAACTTCCTTCTCCCAAGTGGCGGAGCGATTCGACGCAGGGAACGTTAGCCATTTGTAAGGAGAAAGTTCAGCCTGAGCGTCCCGCCTTATTCGACTTGCTACAACCACTCCACTTGGAAAAACGAAGTTTCGCAGTTTTTCAGCGAACTTTCTTATCTGGCAGCGAAGCGACGGGAACGAGATAAAGCATGTCGATTGCCAGTGAAACGAGATACCCTTGGTCCCAACTTCTCGATCACGATTTCGTATCTAATTGTGGTTAATCGTCTGGCGATCCATAAATCCATTTTCTACATCTTTTCCTTATCTCTCCTCTCGAAAGCCCCCTGCAATAGACAAACTTCGGTTACTGAGCGATTATTTTTAACGTCGAGGAAATCTCGAGAGTCGAACAGTGACGCGTCGTTTCCCTGTTTCAGGTCAGCGTTTGAGATCTTGTTGGAGTGACTATGAATCGCAGCGAAACCATCCACGCTCTCCTAGCACTGAGAATTCAGCATTCCACGTGTGTTTCGCGCGTTTTCACGCGAAATAAAAAGCTTTGGAAGACTGTTTGTACTTAAGGTTAGAGGAATTACGAACGAAGCCTCGGGGCTGTAGCTCTGCAAAGCTTCCGCGCGAATTTCACCGAAATTGAGGCAGTGCCAGTACGCCGGGGCCAACCGTATGGATCACGCGCGTCAAGTTAGCGTGATTTTTCTGCTGTTTTTATCGCTGGACGCCTGCGGAAGCATTTAATATCGCTGTTTGTTGGGGAATGTGTTTCGTAATAAATTGCTCCGCGTTACTTGAAACTCATACATCTCGTAAACTACATTTCATCGGCCTGGATGATGCTGGAAAACTGTAAGCAAGTGACGTGACCCATAAAACAGGGCAGATAACGTCGCTGGAATTCGGTGGTTTTCACAGTCAACAGCGTCTTCGGGAAAATCTACTGGCAACTGCTGAGTAACTCTATAAATTCAAAACTTGAACACTCTGCCGATGATCGGAACAGCCGCCTGACCTCTACCGTGTCTATACTACTTGGAGCTTCGAGGGGACCGCATGCGTCCAATGTTTGCGCACTAAATTTGGTTCGACGGCGATTTGGAACTTCGACGAGGCCGTTAGCGCATGGAAAACTATCACCAGCGTCCCATGGAATTTGGATTTAATCGAATAATCGATTGTAAATACCGCGCCGCCAAGGAAATTGCGTCTTGAACGACGTCGAAGGAATTCTCAACAAGTTTCCCCTTGCCTGGGCGTGAGAGAAAGAAGTTTACCCGACTCACACTGAAAGAGTGTCCATGAAACAAATAATGTCTCTCCATTGTATCAGTTTTTAAAATAAATCGTTCAAAATCAGGCAGAAATAGCCCCAGAAGCCAGAAATAGCGAAACCAGTAGAATGAATCTTGATAAGTCAGACTCCTACTAAGTTAAACATAGCAAGATCGATAGCACAAATCAGTCATAAGTCAGACAACGAGAAATCAGTAGAATAAGTCACGCGTAAGTCAGGCAGAAATAGCCCCAGAAGCCAGAAATAGTGAAACCAGTAGAATGAATCTTGATAAGTCAGAGTCCTACTAAGTTAAACATAGCAAGATCAATAGCACAAATCAGTCATAAGTCAGACAACGAAAAATCAGTAGAATAAGTCACGCATAAGTCAGAAACAGAAAAATCAGTGGAATAACTGTTCACTCGTGAGACACCTTGCTCGGGACATCGAGAAAAAAATCGATTGAAATCGCACGTCAGCTCAGAGGACGACTGTGTCTCTGAAACAGACGATGAAAATTGTTAGAATTCACGTGCCTCCATTGTATCATCTTTTTACCACAGAGGACTGGAATTCCAGCGATCGATGTCCCAGAAATAGCTGGAACGAGATCTGTAGCAGTGAGATGACGGAAACAATTCATTATCGGCGACGAATGCGACCGCGGCGCATTCAGCATAGAGTGAATCCAATTCTACTGACGCGTCGAATTTAATGCGTCTAAATTCGATTGATCGCGCATTATCGACACTGGGACGGCTGAATAATGGCTGAGGATAAAAGAGAGCTAAGCTGCGTACATAAAGAGACGCAGATTTGACCTAATTGCTTTGTTTATATTGACTACAGAATCTCGTGAGATTAAGGGAAGTTTAGAGTGATAAAAAATCTCGGATACTTGAAGTAGAATCAGTCGTCGTAAGTCTGACATAACTAAACAGTAGAATAAGTAGACCCACAAGGCAGAAGGCACAAAATTAGCACGAATCAGACACAGCAATATCAGTAGAATAACCACTCGCAAGTCAGATACCACAAAATCAGTAGTATAACTTTTGATAAGTCAGACACAGCAATAGATTCTATTAATATCCAGAGGATACCAAAATTTCAGACACCAAAAAACATTGTCACCTTCGTGTACTTGAAGTCTCGATACTCTCTGGATATTAACAACAAAAAAGTGATTCTATAATTGAGAAAAGTAGTACAGACGACCGCAGCCTCTCAGAAATTCAATCTCAGCGACTGTCGGATGCTACCAAGCCGTTTCGTCGGCGTCAAAGGCTGTTGAAAGGTATTTGCCACCCTCCCAACTTCGCCGACGTCGGAATTCAAAGTGGTTCCACATTGTGTCGCGGCTTAAATTCAACGCTCGCCGCGAATCGACGCGGTGAAATCCGGCGAGCTGGCCGCGGTGTACCGCGTCCACGCGAGCCTCGAAACTCTAAGCTCTGTATTCAACTGGGAATCGACAATGGGCTGCGCAGACAGACAGGGAAACTGTATTCCAAGATTTAGGCGAATCTCGCGACGTTCCTGGTTCATTGTGCCGCTGGTGAATGGACTGAAGACGCTCACGCTGTCTCTGTAGTCCGAGAAAAGTGTCGGGAAATATGGATCTGTCAGCTGCTTCGTTTCCAGGGAGCCCTCTCTGCCCGCTGAATTCTCAACGCAAATCATTCCGCCTTGAGACCCAATTCCAGGCTGAACCTCGACGAATAAAAACCGCTGAAATTCGAGAAATTAGAAACTTCGCGGGCTCTCGTTGCAATTAAGAAATTTATAAAGCTGCAGTTGCGATCGTTGCAGCGTTTAAAAGGATTGCCAGGGCTGCGGCACGCGGAAGTGTGCCCACGATGCGCGGAACGTTTCCTCATTACGGAAACAACCGTCCTGGCGTCGTATTTCAGACCTAATCTGGTCGGCCATTACTTTAACCGAATTAAAAATATCAAAACAATTTATTCTGGACCTGTGTCTCGATGATCTATGCAAATTACCACTTCCAGGCGGTACCTTGCCCCTGCTGGTCATATTAAATTGCTCTGCTTCGGTATTCGAGAAATTGAAGCAATTATTGATCACACTTTTTCATGATATTAATGAGGGAAATTTAGAGAGTCCACAAATTTCAGGCACTCGATGTAGAATAAGTCGTTTCGAGTCTGGAATAATAGATCAGTAGAATAAGTATAGAAACAGTCAGACACAGCTAAATTAGTAGAACAAGTCTTCATAAATCAGCCAACACGAAATCAGTAGAATAAGTCTTCATAAATCAGCCAACACGAAATCAGTAGAATAAGTCCTCCCAAGTCAAACATAGCAATAAAAGTATAATATGTTGAGTAGAAAATAGAATATCCAGCTATTGGAATTTAATTCAAGTATTGGGACATACATTTTTAAGTTATTTACTCACTGGAACAGGTATCTTACAGTATTAATATTGCTCAAGTTATTTAAAGGTTTGGACCGCAGAATATTGACTTCAGACCACTTTGTGCTGGTGGAACGAATTTCTGTTCTGGTATTAGACAAATGATAGCAATTATTGATCCCACTTTTGAAGAGTCTTATCTTATTCTACAACAACTCTATATACTCTGTCTATTTTTATCTTCTGAGAGTTCGAAAAGAGGATTATTTCCCGAGTTATTATAGCCAGTTATTACTGAGTCGGGGAATTTGTAGGTTCCCGCGATGGTGAGGCATAAAAAATTCCGCCGATAAGAGCACCGTGGCCAGAGTGGCCGCGAAACGCAGGAAGATTAGAAACTCGCAGAATTTAGTACAGACAAATTCGTTCGCTCTTTAACGACCAGAAATTATCTTTATCTGAGTAGAAGTCCAATTTCCAGGCAGCTCCCGAGAAACGCGCTCGATAATAAATGTCAGAACGATAGGGCAGTGGTAGCAGTTAGCTTTCCCCCGGAGGTGACAAATTATTTGGCAGCCAATTTAGCAGCGGCTTCCTAAAAAAGCTGTGTCTTCTTTCAGAAATATAAAGTTAACAGTATTCGCCTTAATTCGATAATCGAACCGAAGTGAATGGAGGAATCCCTGGGAATCTGCTCGGTGTCAGGTCTCGTGGTCGTAATTAATAAACGAGCAGGATAAAAATGGGAGAAGCTTGCGCGATCGTAATCTGCGGGATCGACAGGAAAATTGATAATTCATCGTTCGTATCCTATCGCACCGAGCTCGATGCTCCGCGCTTGCGATAAATTCGTAATCGCCAGGGACCAGAGCGTCAGCAGAGCTGTGCACCGCCTTTTTATCGGGACATGGTGTCCCTTGGCGTTCGCCCACCATTGTATCGCGTACAAAATTTAATGTACAACTGTCGATTACTTCTGCCCGTATCGATTGGGGAACAAAAAACGCCCGATTTTTGGAGATGTTACGCGCGAATAATCAAGAATTGTAAGCTTGCAACCGTGGCCTGTGGTATGAAAATCTCGACACCGTAAATTTGGCTTAAAAGCTCGCGTATAATCGTGGATTACGTATTCGCGTAGGCGGAGTCGAAATTCACCGATGCTCGAGTCTGTAATGAGTGGAGATTGTTTATGGTTATCGACTCGTATTTCAGTTTTGTGTCTCTCATAAGCTACTTTGGGGGAGAAGAGAAAGTTTGAAAAGCCAGATAAATGAGGAGACTCATTTTGTAAAAGAATAGAAAGTCGACATACTGATTATCTCGCTGGCTTTGCCATGTCTGATTACAGACTGACTTGCACTACTGATTTGCATATGTCTAGGCCTGGGATTATTTTACTGATTTTTGTGTATATGATTTTAGACTTATTCTACTGATTGTAGAGCCTAAGTTATAACTGACATCTTGTACTCCTGTTTTTGCGCCTGACTTATAGCTAATTTGCTCTCCCGGGGATGGCTGATTTGTTCTACACAATTTTCTGTGCTTCACATCTAAGTGACTTTTTTCCTGAGTTTCTGTGTCCACCTTATGACTGACTTTTGTCCTGATTTCTGTGTCTGACTTATGACTGACTTTTCTCCTGATTTTTCTGTGGCTGACCTATGACTGACTTTTCTACTAATTTTTCCGTGTCTGGCTTGATACTCTTCCTACATGAAAGTCTTGTGAAAGTGACTGAACGAAACTCCAGTGCTCGGAGCCTACATTTCCAGCTCGAAGGATCGCTGCTTACTTCCACAGTGTTAATCATTGCGCCTTATAGTGCCTTCTACGATCCATGTCGACTTTACAACCGAAAATTATACCCTCACCTCTGACGATTATGAAACATCAACAAAACGTCTCTACGAGCTCTTAATCCTATTTAAGGACTGCATTTACAAGTAGTGTTAAGGCTGCTTTAACGCACCACGACTAGCATCACGCTCACGAGTATTGTTCACGAGTTTTAATCGCCCTCGTAACGCAAGTTCATCGGCAAAAATTTTCGTTCACTCTCGTCAGGCGAGAATTCTATGGAATAGCAATACTTGTTTTATATTTTACCAATAAAAAAAAAGTCACTTAATGGCTGAATACTTAAACATTTTTGGTGTCAAATATTCCAGCAAGCAAGGAAATTATACATCTGTATTTTCTGATAGTTTAATCACGAGGTCTCAGAAATTGAGAATACAACTTCATGATACTAATTTTCATTGTTAATTCGCTATATTTAATATACGAGAATTTAAGCTCAAGGTTGAATAAAAGTTTGTAGCAGAATAGTTTACGTATGAGGGCATGATGAACTTCTCTGACATTTACTATAGGAAGAAGGTTACAAAGCTTCTGACTCCGACTGTAGAATGGCTTGGAGTGACAGTGGGATATGACGTGTCTCGCTCGAATGCAGTTTCGAGCAGTTATGCATCAAGATAGGTGGTCATCGCGTCTGAATTGTGTCACGACAAACGGCGGACGAGTCGATGTCGCGAAAAGCAGCCCTGTGTCGAGGGTCTGCGCCAGTTGGCTAACCGTTTATAGATTATCGATTCGGCCACGATGACGAACAAAAGCCACTCCTCGCTGAATGGTCGAAACTTTAGTCGTTAAAACACTTAGGCCTCGCGGACCAGCGCCAGCACGCGTCGTCACGTAACTGATGGATAGAATGCTCGATGGATGCAACCCCAAAAAAGCCTCTACCCCCAACAGTACCCAATCCAGCAAACGAACCTCCAAAATCCTGCGTTCAACACAACTTCCACCTAATTAGGAGTCAGGAATTCAGAGCTAACAGAGCCTTGTATTTGTAAATTCTACTGAAAAGATTTCTATCACAGCGAAATAACAACAGGTCGAAAACAAGAGAAGAACCTCGACCCACGCTGTGGATTAACTACAATCTGTAACATGATGTCACACGACGAGACAGTAATGTGTTTGCACCCTGAAATTCACGCGTACTTTCGCGTGAGATAAGCTCCCCCTTGTTTGCCTCACGATAGCCTCGTCGAATGGCTCCTCGCGCATTTCCTCTTCCCAGGGTCTTTGAAGCTTGCATTGGCACGTGATTGCGCCGACGTTCGCGCAGCATATGATTCGAATGTCTCCTGCGAGAGAATGGACAAACGATTCCGCTGGAATGACAAATAATGGTTGCGCAGTTCGCTGAAAATCCCTTTGTTCCCGACCTGATTCCCCTGCTGTTCGTTGCTTTGGGCTCAGACGGGGCAGACAGTCGGGCCAGGCCGACCCTGCTAAGTACTGCACCCTCGCTATTAAGGAAGCGACGTATCGGCGGCATTGTGCGCAGCGAGAACAGGAAACTGGGCCAATGCGTACATAGAATAATCGTACGCGCCCCTATTCCAGCTGATCACTTCTTTCTTATAGTTGCACCGCGCCGAGTGATTCTCGTGAAAGGTGGCCGCGGAACAGGGCAGCGTTCGAATCGATGGAACGGGGTGAAAGGGGTATTGAAATACAGAGTGGGTCGATAGTGGTAGTACAGATGAGAACGGGGTGATTCCACTTAAGGAAATTAGAAAAAGGGTGATTAGGAAAAACTGTGACTGAGGCGCGACTTGTTCTACTGATTTCGCTGGGTCTGGCTTGAGAATTATTCCACTGGCTTTGTTTGTCTGCTTTGGGACCTTATTTGAATAGATTTATTATGTGTGAGTTGAGACTGATTCTGCTGGCTATATAATAGATAGTCAGACACATGAAAACCAGTAGAATGAGCCTCAGATAAGACACGATATTTTGTAGAAACATTTATCTCGTAGAATTAATTTGGACATCTCAAAGGCGTCTTTTGGACATTTCTAGGACTTCACTGGATGTCTTCAAAGTGTTCTAAGATGTCTCGGTGCTGTATGAGAAGTATCAGTACAATAAATTCGAAGGCAGGGTGGTTAAAATCAGTAGAGTAGGTCAATAAAAGGTCAGAAACAGGAAAATCAGTAGAGAAAGTCCGTCATAGATCCTACACAGTAAAATCAGTAGAATAACTCAGAAATAAGTCACACGTGGAAACATCAGTACAATAAGTCAATCGCAAAAAAGGAGTAGAAAAAGTCAGCAATAAATCACACACAGTAGCCTCAGTGGAATAAGCCAACCATGAGTCAGACGTGAAATGTCAGTAGAATAAGCTCCCTAAAATGAGTAGACTACATCATCCTCGTGTCAGACACATTTCACCCGCATTTCAGACCTCTCAAGAATCAAACACACAGAAATGGCCCCTGAAACACAATCCCATCCATCCATATTCATTTTCCTCTCATTTCAGCATGCAGAATTGCTCCTCAAGATTCCTGACACCTGTCTTCGAGCACCCCTCACACTTCCACGAACAAAGTGTTTATAGCGGGCAACATTTCCAGAGAGAACTGTTCCAAATGGCCTCGCGGATTTCCCGAGATCGTCCAGAAAAAGCTACATTGAACTGGCGCGCCGCGCGGGAGGGCGGGTCGGCGAGCGGAGCAGGGAAGTGGCGCATTATACACAATAAAGGAGAAACAAGAGGGTAACGTCAGACACACTTAACGTCGGAACTTTTTGCCAGCGGCTAGGCGCATCCTTCTTCCTGCTGGCGCGGAGAGGAGGAGCACGAAAGGGCAGAGGGGAGAGGTGAACCCAGAGGCAGGATTTAAAACGCTCCCGCCCGACCTGTAAAACAGCGACGACAACGACGAGGCGTCGCGGCAGCGTCGAACAAAGTGTATCGAGGAAAAGTCACCCCACCACTGAGAGAAATTATCCAAGGTGTCCTTCACCAGGAAATGAAAACCTCTTCCCCGCGCGGCGGAATTTGTCCCTGAATCGCGCTGTCTGACCATTCACAGGGCTAATCCCCTTCACAGCGAAGCTGCGACCTAGACACCCCAGCAGCACAAAAGCTCCCAGAGAATGGATCAACCTGGATATGATCCAGTTTCAAATTTTCCTAATAATCGCCAGAGGTAGCTGCTCGCATTTAATTGAATGCGTTGTTCTGTGGCAGTCTGCGTGCAGCGAGGAGCTCGAGCATTCTGCATTCATGGAACAAAGGGTGGAAGTATCGAAAGCAATCAGTGTCGAAATTAGCGTATCGATGGCCTCTGCCCAGAGCGAACTAACTGGCATTGCTGATCGATAATTTTTTATTTTCGACAGTCATTCCACTGGCCTGATCGCAACCCAGCGCTGCGTCGACGCGAATACTTTACAGCTGCCAATCTGGCGGCTCGCTTTCTAGCTTTGAAAGGTCCTTCAAAGGAGCGGAACACAGGAGCTGCAGTTTTATTCGAAATGTTTCACTTCCAATAAGGCCCAGTGGCAGCGCACCACAGCCAATTTGTAACCAATAGTTTGTAACCCCTGGGAGCTGTTCTCTCGTGGTTTTTTTTTTTATAACGAAATGGGAATTTATTCAATTTCGCGAGTGCCGCTGAATAATTGCCACTTTGGTGAAAGGTTGGAAATTGGGAGGAAGAAAAGCGAATTCACATAGCTCCTCATCACGTTTCCACGTTTCTGGGGGGAGGCGAACCCTGATCAATAATTTGCAGAACTGAGAAGCCTCGTCTACACGTAACTTGTTAACTCACGATCAAGTAGCAATGATCTATCCAGAGCAGCGATTGGGATCGTCATTACGCAGCGAGCTTTCGCCCAGCAATTAAGGGGAATTACGAACTGGTAAACAGCGGAGCGGTGATAAAGTAGCATCCCCAAGAATCCTGAGCCTCGGACTGGCGGTCACGTCCCTTCAGGGATTCGAGAGATAAAGGACAAGTCCGAGTGCGATGCTGTGGATGCGGTGGCGGTCTCTCGAGGAGGAGCATTAAGCAAGAAGTCGAGCACGCCCGTGACCAGTTCGCTCTGCGGCCTTGTACCCTTATTTTCATCCCCTCCGACCATCCCCATGCAACATTGATCGCCCACTGATCCGTTTCGCGGTTAATTCGACTGAATTTTTCACGGAATCCTAAGCTTCTTTACATTCCCTGCCACTCGGAGCGTGACAGTAGATTTGTTAGACTTCCAGGCGGTCAAATATTCAGCTGACGGCTGACTATATGTCGGTTATTTCACTGGAGAAAGAATGAAGAAATAAATTGGCTTCCTGAAGAGACTGTAGAATGCTTAAAACTCTGGCGAGACGTGTCTGACTAATCTCGACATATTCTACTGGTGGTACTTGTGTTAACTGGGTTGGGGGCGGCGATGAAGTAGAATAAGATAAGCTAGATAGTCTGACTCTCTATGATCTGATATTGATTTGACGTCTGACTATACGTGGGTTATTTCACTGAAGAATGAATGGAGAAATGAATTGGCTTCTTGGAGAGACTGTAGAATGCTTAAAACTCTGGTGAGACGTGTCTGACTAATATCGACATATTCTACTGGTGGTACTTGTGTTAACTGGGTTCGAGGATGCGATGAAGTAGAATAAGACTAGCCACATACTCTGACTCTCTATGATCTGATATTGATTTGACGTCTGACTATACGTGGGTTACTCCACTGCAGAAAGAAAGGAGAAATCCATTGGCATTCTCCTTAGCCACGAGGCTATGTACCTGAATTCCTAATTCTTCTAAGAACGTCTACAATTCTAAGACACTATGTCTGACTAATGCTGTCCCATTCTACTGCCCCCGTCAAGTGTCCAGATTCAGTAGAACAAGACCAGTCAGACACTCTGCAACTCAAACCCCAGTACCTAAAAAATCCAGTCCAAACCCAGCTTCGATGCTCCACATTTTCACCTAACTTTATCTCCTAGAATCAGCCTCGAATCCACTCTCGAAGGTACGGACACCACGAGCGTGCCTTAATTCCCACTGCGATACGATAATCGTCCAGCGTCCAATCACGGCCGAACTTTCTCTCATCCAATTAGCTTAATTGCGATCGGGAAACAAGGGGAGGTCCAGACCTGGGATCGCGGATCGAAACTGTGCCACGTTCCGCGTCCACGTACGTCGTCGTTCCCGCGATCGACGCCGCGGAGCGCTCGTAAAATCGGTCGACGAGCGAAACCCGAAAGCGGGCACCGCTAAAAACCGCGTTAATCGAAACGGCCGCGGCTGGATCTCTCGGGCTTTCCTCCCCCCCGTGCATCCCCACTCGCGGAGGAGGAAAAGCCCACGTCGGTGCTTTCCGTGAGTTCCCAACGGGATGCAGGGGTTTAACGGTCCCGCAATTATTTTCGCTGCGGCCGCGGTAAACCCAGCCCTTGTATAAAACGTCACCCCCAGCGCTGCCAAGGATCAGCGGGCGAAACAGGCCCGAGGGGGGTGAAAGAGAGGCGCAGGCAGAGGCTGAGACAAGGATAGAGAGAGAGAGGGAGGAAGAGAGACATGCACAAGAGAGAGGAACTGAAAAAGAGAGACTTATGTAAGAGGGAGGTAGAGGGGAAGACAGAGGGTAAGAGAAAGAGGCGGAAAGGGAGACAGAAGAAGGGAGAAAAAAAATAGACAGGAGGACAGAGAGGGAAAGACAGAGACGGCGGTAGAACGCGAGAGAGAGGGGTATAGCTGAAGGAAGTCCAGGGCAGGAAGGGTAAGGGTGGAAGACGGCCTGCGGCGGGGCAAAGAACTTCTCGCCCTTTTTCCACCGTTTCCTGCCTCTTCCCGCGGCATTTTCATTCGCTGCTCCACTGCCCGTGGAAAGTCTTTTTTAATGACTGTTCCCGGTCCGAGCGCGGACAGAGGCCAAGGGGGTGAGGTTCTGGCGGAGCCAGACGAGGGGGGTTCCAGGATATAAGACTTGTTCCCATAAAGCGGGGCAGGAGCCATTAGGGAGGAATATAATTTTTTTCCTCCTCCCTCCTCCGCGACCACCCCCATTCCAGCGGTCCACGCCTTATGCCCAACCACCCCCGCCATCCCTCTGACCGTTCCGTGCCCTTGCAGGCGGTCGTGATTCAAAAAGTTTAGGGGGATTAAAAATTCGAGCGAACTGTCAGGCCGAGCGACCGATTTCTTTGTCTCTTCGACCGACTCCTGGGGCATTGTGCGCGGTTGCTCTCTGAACACGCAGACCCCTCGTCAGCTGCTCTTTCACCCCGCTGTTCGGCGAATTTTTTCGCCAGTCAGCTCTATTTGCGCGCCAATACGGATACAGTTGGAGAGGGTAGGACACTCTCGCCGAAATAATAGAGAAAGTTTAATTAAAATCGGGGCGTATCGACGAGGGGGGATGCACGTTGCCCTGGTCGAGCTCTTGGCCAGGGTGGAGTCGCGACGCCTCTGACAGTCGCGGAAAAATATCGCTGGCTTCTGTGACGGTGCTAATAAATCGAGGAGAGGTTCTTGCAGAAGCGGGACAGAATTGCCGCTAGCGAGAAGATTGTTATCTCGAAGCTGAGAAATATCGCGATGAGCTTGACGTAATCATAAAACTCCTCGAACATCACCGCGGGCGGTGCTTGAAACCTCATGAAACGTTGTTACGTTGCGCGTGGGTGGGTATGTGTCGTAAAAAGCGTTTTGTTAAGATGGGAACAAGGCGAAGATTAAATTCGCGGAGACTTCTAACGAGACGACCATGCTTTCGAGAATCCGCTTTGATCAGGGCTGAGGGGGATCTTCGTTTGAGACTCGCGAGCGAGAGACTTGAAATTCTGGGCCACCCACAGTGGACTGTTCCTGCATGTGTAATAAAAATAGAATTACAGGGGCAGAACTTTGGCAAGAGTGATGAGTTTCTGAGCAGCTGGATTCATACAGCGTCGTCGACAACAGGTGTCAGAGAATCTTATGGGATGATTCTACGTGTCAAAATAGGATGAAAATCAAGAATTATAAAATTGAGTTCAAGGGTCCCTAGTTATTAATTGCAGGAGAAGCGCTGAGTTGAGAAATATGTCTGACTTGGGACTTACTCTACTAGCTTGGATGAGTCTGACTTGGGACTTAATCTACTAGCTTTGATGTACCTGACAATGGACTTGTTCCAGTCGTTTTGATACGTCAGACTATAGACATATTCTACTACTAGCCAGGCAGCACGAAGCCAGTAGAATGGATCACAAAAGTGACGCCCTGGAAAAAGTAGTGTAGGTCAGTGGAATGTCAGAAACTAGGAAATCAGTAGGTTAAGTCAGTCCACGTCACACACAGATGGAAACCAGAAGAGTAAGTCTCAAGAGTCGCCCTAAAATCAGTAGTGTAGGTCAGTCTAAAGTCAGGCACCATAAAATCAGTAATATAAGTCAGTTCTAAGTCAGACACACACGATGCAAACTCAAGGCATTTCCTCCGCATACAATAACTTTGAAACAGAGCCTCAAACAAATTTCCATCATTCTTTATTTTCCTCTTATTTTATCCTGCAGAATCGCCTCTTAGAATTTCTATCACCCAGTATATGACCAGCACGTTTATTCCGTCATCGCGACTTCTAGCGTCATAAACCTTACTTTTACGACGAAGAACGCAATGGACCCGTGAATACTATATCGTGATAAATATTTATCGCTTTACACGTCGCGTTATCCTTCGATCCAGCAGCATTTCCATCGACTGCTTCACCCCGAGCTAGGGGAATCGATAAACTGCCGCTACATGTCCCACGTTCATGCAGCATCCTATTTAAAGGCGTTGTTTGGCGGCATTACGCTCGGCAACTCGGTACAGTTAAGCCGCGGTCTCGACGATTATTAACGAATTCCAACGTGGCTGGCGAATTCCCGATCAGTAATCACGTTTGCAAACCTGGATAATTGCCCCACGACAATGAGCCCTTCCCTGCAATATTCACGAAAACGTCGCGTCACGTCCATGGGCAGACGTTCCTCGCCAAGACCACGCGAAAGGGGGAAGAAAAATCGACTGTGGAGAGGAACAATTGCGCAAGAGAATAATCGATCGTTTGTAGCTCCTAGTGCAAATGAAGTGCTACTATTAATAAGGATGAGAGACCAGCCAAGTAATTCCGCGGCAATTTGAGAATGCACAGTATCTGCAACAAGAATACCAGTCGCCCATAAATTAGAACGCCGTATTAATTCGCAGAAATAATTGGATTCCCCCGACCTACAAAGTGCAGAGAATAGACCAGGCTGTTTACGGAAATATTCGCAGCGTATTTATCAAAATCGTAGGGAGCTGTGTTCCCAAGTTGCCCGAGGAATTATAGCTGGGGCTCCAAAAACTATGTGGGTCAGAGGGATGCAACTCGGCAACAAAAATGTGTCTGCCTGTTTTTGCGAATAATTTACCATTTGCTGGCTTTCATTAAACAACGTCCCCGAAATTCGGCTACGCAGGAAACGCAGGGGCACGCTTCCCCCCTGTCGAACAGCCAATAAATCAGTTTTTGAACCGCGTAACGAGAGTAATCCTCACGCTCGCCCATTAATCTTTCCCTAGTGATAAATCGTCGCCGACTTTCACTGCTTACGATCAACTTTCAGCGACGCTTGCTCCTCCGGTTTCGCTTATTATTTTCCTGGTAGCACGCTGTAACGTGCTCGAGAAACGATAACAACGTCTTTGTCATGATCACCCAGCCCCGCCGTGTACCCTCAGCAATATCAGAGCCTTGTTAACTCTCTTCAACGTGCATGGCATCTGACGTAGATTTTCGTGTTCGTAGCGCGACGCAATAAACGCGGGCTCGAGATCGATCCACTTGTCGGCTAAACTGTTTCCCCGATCCTCATAAACAGTTTGCCCCTAATTGAAGCTGCTCCGATGATTGGTTACAATAGACAAGGATTGTTCGCGAGACGGCGAACTTTTGGCCCTCGTCGTTCCATTAACGTTTCTTTCGCGCTCCACGGGGAGACCTTTCGCCAAGAATTCGGTCGATCATTAATCACCCCTCGGTGCAAAAAGCTCGGGGAATAATGTGCCTCGAGGACTCTTCATCGGCTCGTAAATTCTTGAGCAGAAACTGCACGTGTCGTTGCTAGACAAACTTTGTTAGTCGACGATATTGAGTGGGATGTGAAATTATCGACAGATTAAGGTGTCCCTCGACAGCGTCATTGTTGTCTTTCAGCCGGTAGCCACTCAAAGTGCTTTCGAAGTCAGCTTACACGTCGTGGCTCACGGCTCTATCGAACTTGTCCCTTCAAACGATAGGGCTTCGCAATATCGACCAGTGAACGCGATTAGTCCCGCTTAGGGTGCCTTTGAGTATTTTTCACGCCATATGGGCTTTGGGTAGGCCTACTGAGTTCACTGTGTCTGACTTGGGAAGGCCTATTCTACTAGATTAGGGGAGTTTTACTTGGAATATACTTATTCTACTATTTTAGGAAGGCCTGACTTAAAATTGACTTCCTCTACTGATTTGGGGAGGTTGATTTAGAATGGACTTACACTATTGATTTAGAGGTCTGATTTCTTCGTGTCTGACATGACTACTGCACGTAAGACTTAAGTCAGACACAGCGACATTAGTGTAACATGTGCCAAGGGAAGCATACAGAGATCTCAGTAGAATAACAAATCCCATGCCAGACAGAGACAGACATCAGTAGCACGAGCCAGTCTCCAGTCAGACACTTGTAGAAATCAGTAGAATGGCTCGACTTCGGACCAGGCATGATCAGAAATCAGTAGATTAAGCCGGAGTTATGTAAGACACAAACAGGAATCAGTAGAGTGAGCCAGTTACACGCCAGCCACATGCTGAAATTAGTAGAACAAGCCAATTTCACGCCAGACAGAAATGGAAATCAGTAGAACACGCCAATTTCATGCCAGAACACACAGGACTCAGTAGAATAAGTCAATCGCATATCAGACACCGGCAAAAATCAGTAGAATAAATCAGTTTGACATGAAACGCAACAAAGCTAGTAGAATAAGCCTCAAACGAAGATAATATGTTCCCCACCGAGCCTGTCGATCAACTTCGTCATTTTTGCTACAGCGAGAGGCTCCTTTAAATAACCCCGAGCGCCAGGCACTTACAGCTAGGTGTTCGGCCAATTTAAATATTTATCTGTCCGATACTCCTTTCGTGCTTTTAGTCACGGCCGCTCTTACACAGAAATCCATTACGAACCATTCGGCTCCGATTCTGCAGCTGACAGCTCCATCAGCTCGCGCTGGATGATTGGACCGTGGAGAGTCTTGCCTGGTAAGAGAAGCTTCTCGACTGGAATTCACGCGATTCACAATGCCTTTGAATTATTTCTTACGCCTCCCTCACAGCGCCGCTCATCGGTTCCTTTTTTTTCCAACGACTCTGATTTTATCGCTCTGCACAAGAGACAGACCTCTCATTTTTTTTTTTTTTTCAAGAGTCCGCCTTCGAGGCTCGAGACGAAGGTGCTCGAGTCGCGTTAGGACTGTGTTTAATTTATTCCTCGTTACAGCAGACATGAGAGAGTGCATCACCGAATCTTGGGACGCCCAAAGAAACCTTTCGTGAATGGCGAAACCTCTCTCCGCTCTCGTCCCAGAAACAAAACCCAACTCCAGACTGCCGCTGCAGCAGGCGCTAGGAGGACGTTAGATAATACAAGCCCTGGGATAGTTATCGAACAAGTTGCAACGTTCCCCGACAATGGGCGGAAAATTAAGGAAGTTATTATTATTGTCTACGTAAGCTTTCCCCTGCGCCTTGTCGCTTAATGCTCCCGCTGCTGACTACGAAGTACTTCAACGACATTCTCCAACAAATTCCCTCCCGCCAGATTTCTCAACGTTTCTACTACTTATTGCAGCCTTTGTTTCTTTAAATAATAACCCTCAGCTACTTTCCTGGTAACGAAAGTCCTGCTGCGTTCAGCTCCCAACCCTTCTGCCATTCCAGGCACGAAGCACGCCTATAAATCCATAATTGCTCCGTAATACAGGGACGTTTCTCGTGGGATACGTCACGCGATCCTCCAGAGCCAGCTTTCGTCATTCGATACCTGGATAGAATATAATACGAAACAAGGACGATGGGGAAAAGTCAGAACACGCCACTGTCGTCTGTAAATCATCTTCCTGTCACGTTTAATGCATGTTTTTCAATTGTTCCTGGGGTCACGTATACACGCGGCTATTCCTTCCACGCGATCGATTTACAGCCGTCACTGTATTGTTCGAATTGTGGACGTCGTTATCGAGTTTGATGCGTTTCCTGGATCCTCGAAGCTTTTCGCTCTCCAGGCGAGAAATTATCAGAAAATAATTCTTAAAAAAATAAAATACGTGGTAGAATCGAATTTGTGAACCTCAGAGAAAGCTGAAAGTTCTTCAAAGGGATAAAATGCATCCAAGAAATTGAGTGTGGATTTTCTACAACCAGTCGACGAATATTCCCACATTTTTTCAGGTTTCTTTGTTCCCAAGCCTCTTCCACATAATTACATAAAGCCTGGAGCATGGAGAAATATTTCGGCAATAAAATAAAGCACGAAGGTGTTTCATTTCTGTCAGCCTCGAATTTGTCTTCCCTTATCTCGTTGCGGATTCACTTACTCTGTCTGGCCAACGATGTACCTATACTACTTACACTCGTCGTAGTAATAATCTAGCGTTACTACTTGCATGAAAAATCGATCTGATGAAGACCCTAAGGGAGGAACTTGGCGAGTCATATTTTAGTAATTTTATTTTTGCAGACAGCACATGACGTCCATTTTATGTCCATTTTATGGACAGAAGTTTTACAGCATAATTTGCTCAAAGATGTCTATTCTTTGCCTGGATATCCTATAGACGTAATTTGGATGTCTTTAAGATGTATTAGTGGTTTTCAGTGGTTTTCCCCATTGCTGTCTAGTTGGGCTCATGTAACTCATCCCCTGATTCGGGCAAACAAAGCGAGCACATTATACGAGGGCTGCTTTCTTTAAATTTCGAAGAACGAGGCGCATGAAATTCCGCGAGTTTACTCTCGGCAAATCTATTATCCGGATGATCCGATATATACTCGTGCGCGCAACAGGATTTCCGCGTAACCCAACACTTTGCCCAGCGGTGTCAAAAGAGGCAACGTTATTCCTTGGGAACGAGTTCTCCGTGGAAATTGAAAAGTCCTGCCAAGCCTTCGACGCGCACATGTTTTCTTTACCTGCTGCTGCACCGATGTTATTCCACGAATTCCATCCGATCGTGATCCCTGAAATACCTTCGCGGTTTCTGCTCCTCGAGGAACAGAGGGAACGAGAATGGACGGACGTGTCGCGATGGCTTGCAAACACTGGCTCCGCGGAGAGCCATTTGTCAGGAAGGAAAATTGGTCGGGCGAAACTGTTGATGTGACGGGCTGCTGGGCGTAATTAGAACCTCGATGGAATGTCTTAATGTGTTTGGATCACACGCGAGCTGGAAGGCGGATAGAAGGTGTTCAAAGATCGACGATAGTGTCTGTATCTCGTTCTTTCGTAGTAAATAGAGGATAAAGTCGATTCAGTCTTTGAAGGTTCACGCGTACGATGTTGGCGGTTTAATTAAATTTCATAATTAGTCGCGACGCGGAAGATGCTTTTACGAGGCTACCCGCGCTCGAATCTTGACATCCATCAGCGATCATTTGCTTTGATGATCGTGACTGGGTGGTGGGCTTCCAAATAGAACGAAGATTTAATGATTCCCTTTCGCTTACTAATGAAGATCGACTGGGGTGGAATATAGTTTAATGGGACATCGATATTGATATGCAATACACGTGAAGATAATAAGGGAAGAATTTGATGGGGGAAATATTCTAAATTTTCTAAGAAAGCAATTTTTCAAAGACATTAAATGTGTCTGAATTAAACTTATTCTATTGTAGGTACTAGTTAGGCATAAGAGTGTTAATAGAATAATTCTTTTTGAGTCAGATACGTAAAGACTGAGGAAAAAGTCTCGAGGTAGACAAGGAAAAATCAGTAGAAGAAGTCAGCAGTAGGCACATACATTAAAATCAGTAGAAGGAGTCAGTTATAAGTCACACACAGTAAGATCAGTAGAAGAAGTCAGCCATAAATGAGATCTGGACAAGCAGTAGAGGAAAACAGCCATAAATAAGACGCAGAAAATCAGTAGAAGTCTCCTCAAGTCATACACATTAAAATCAGTAGAATAAGTCAGTTCCAAATCAGACACAGAACTAAGCAGAACTCTATAGTCAGACACAAACTCAATTTCCTCTCCCTCCATTGTCGTCTCATTTGCGCATATAAAATCATCCCCCAAAATTTCCAACCCTCATCCAGAACCCCCTATCTCAAAACCTGACAATTCCAGCACCTTCTCACCTCCAACATATGAAAACACTCGTTTTCAGGTACCTCAGAGACAGATAGCCTCATCAGTTCTTCCTTCCCGATCTCCATACGTTTTCCACCGACTGCGCTGTTCCAAGACGCACCTTACGTGCGTGAGGAATCGATCGAGGCGAATCCCGCAGAGATATCGAGCGGGCGAGAACGCGAAGTGTTTCCGTGAATTAGCATAACAGGATCCCGTGGTGCACGTAATGCAGCAATGCCACGGCCCTCCCCGCAGATTTGCATGGTCCATTTAAATACAATTTCTTTCTCCCTCGATCAAGAAATTACGTGAACAGGTTCCCCGCCGCCCTAGCCTCGGGCTAGATTAAAGGGGCTCGGATTAAAGCCAGCGGCCGAAGAAAAGTACCGCGATTCACCGTCGTCCCTTCCGCTTCACACTCGCCCCTTCTAATTAATTCTGTTTGCACATTAGTCGCGCTGCCTTTCACAGCGCTCGGGTCGCTTGGACACCAGCCGCCCTGGCTTTTCCTCGGTTAACCTCGCTCCCCCTCTGTTTCGCTGTTAAGAAGGCCAGCCATCGTCGAGGGAAACAACTCGCCATTTCGTTGGCCTGGGATGAATGCAACCCAGCCAATCCCTCGACAATGGTATTAAAATACGAACGACAGTGCCTTGCATCAGCAGGGAGCTTCAAAGGAAATGTCAGGCCCTCTGTCAAAGGTCGGCGAGCAAGTTTCAGGGCTGGGCTCGAAGACTGTCGCGAGGGCAGAACAATAGGCGAAATTTAACCCCTCTGGAAAGAGCGCCGCTGGTTCGCCAGCATCAAGGCCAGGCGGAGCTTCTTCCCGGAGAAAGCTTCGCGTCGTTTTTCACTCTCGAGTCGGTAAGCGATAAGCGAAGGCAGAAGCGCCGAGAAAGATAGAAACCGACTGCCTGGATCCTTTAAAACAAATGCCTTGAACGTGTTACTTCTCCCTACGTACGGATGTACTTTCGGCTGGCTGGAGCGATCTGTAAACACGTATCGCGGCGAGGATTACGTACAAGTATCGCGAAGGGGGGGATAAGACGCAGAAGGAAATTGAAGTCGATAGATTCGGCCAGGTGCAATCTGAATCGAACCAAGTCAAACCTGTACGTGCATAGACAGAGATATCGGATTATTTTGATATCGATGCTGATTTCTATTCTCGGGGAGAGTATGCGCCTTTTTCGTGCGTAGACAGGCATGGAAAACTAGTGAAAGAAGTCAGCCATAAGTAATACACAATAAAATCGATAATAGAAGAATCTTTGAGTCAGACGTACAAGAATCAGTAGAAGAAGTGAATCATAAGTCACACATATTAAGGTCAGTGGAAGAGTCAAGCATAAACCAGAGGTAGAAAATCAGTAGAATAAATCCCCTCAGGTCAGACACAGAGAAGAGTAGCGAAGCATTTCCTCCAGGCATTAAAAATTTAGGGGACGTGCTCCTCTCAATTTCTGTACACCAAAAATAAAAAAAGGAATTTTATTAAAAGTGTAATACCCTTTTCTTTACTTAACCTGTTAATAAGCGAGCTTGAATAAAAAAAATAATTCCTGAACATCTATATAAAAATCCTGTTATACTAAGAAGCACAGAGTAAAGGCAAGTACTGTAAATATTGAGTCCAACTTATCCAATATTTCATTAATTATTGGATTATTGGAGAACTGTAAAAAATTCTTTCTGAATGTCCCTAACATTCAACAAACTTTTGCAGCAATTTTTTCCCTTCTCTGTAGATAAGAAATAGCCGATTAAAGAATTGTTGATCAACTTTGGAGGCCCTACAAGTTCTCGGAATATTGTAATTTTTCCCACAGAAAATTACAATGATTCTACTAAACCGTGGATTTCAGTTATACAGAAAGGTAATACGTGTAGTGTGTAGGCAAAAACGAAGGCACAAAGCGGTGCATCGTAATGGCGAGGAAGAACGGTGATCAGGTGAATTCCACGAGCGCAAAACGATTTATGGGAAGCGAACACCCGGCTATAAAATAACACTTCCCATTCAAATCGGCAAATTAATGGCCGTTTTCATGGATTCTTTGTTTGCGTCCGACAACAATGGCTCGCTGCTGGGTTATTATTCCGAAATAGTAGGTCCAAGTGGCCAGCGAGTTCGAACAGAATCCATGGAACGTGTTCTAGTTGGAGCTTTCATAGATAGATCTTTTTCTAGTGATACTAATGCATGAATCAGAGATAACAAGACTCATCTATCTATAATTTTCCACTAATTCCCAATTACAGTAGAATACTGCATAACATTTATAGCGTTATATGACCATTAGTGTCCCTTAAATTCTCTTGCATCGTAACACAAGAGAGAATAATAATTTGTAAAGGTAGAAATTCCCTAGGATTTTAGTGAATTTCCTAGGTATCTGGTTTAAAAAAAAATTTTTCTCTGAAAAGGTCAGTGTGATTTTTGCTTTGAAAAAGTATGCACGAAAAATCGTGAAAAATGAAGAGAATCACGATCGTTTACTCGAATCGAGCGACTGCTTTGACGCGTTCAGTCGGCAGTATCTAAAATCACAGAAACCTCTTTCGCCCCCTCATCTGTTTGTATCGAAATTAATTCGTGTCACCATCTAGGCGCGCGGGGATGCGCCAAGGGTTTCTTTGACAGTGGCGAACGTCGATGAAAGGCTGTTGAAAAATTGGCATGCATCTCTGCTGTTCGAAAAAGACCCCGATGCGCCCGGCGGGCACAAAGAGCCACGTTGTCGAAAATGAAAACGCGAGAAGCGGACGAAAAGAAATGGAGAAAGCTGAACAGGAAGGAGCATTAATTCGTCTGTAATCTTTGCACCTAGATCCAAGATTCAGGCGATAATTGACTTCCATTTGGTGCTGCGAGTCAGCTGGAGCAGTCGTTCGGTGGCAATTGAATCGGTGAGTTGAGGAACGGGGACCTATTTTACTGAATTTGGTGTGTCTGACTTGAGACGACTTATTCTACTGATTTTAAGTGCCTGGCATGAGAAGGCTTGTTCTACTTATACTGCTGGGTTTTACTTGGGATCTATTGTTCTGATTTCGAGGTTATCAACGGTGGAATAATTCTCAAGACAGACACAGAAAAATCAGTAGAATAAGTCTTAGCAGGTCAGAGACAGCGAGATCAGTAGAGTAAGTCCCAAGTCAAACACATAGAAATGAGTAGAAAAGGTCGTCAATCAGACATAGTGATGTCAGTAGAATAATTCTGAGGTCAGACACACCAGAGTCAGTAGAATAACTCTTCTCAAATCAGACACAGAAAAATCAGTAGAATAAGTCTTACCAGGTCAGACACAGCGAAATCAGTAGAGTAAGTCCCAAGTCAAACACATAAAAATGAGTAGAATATTTCCTAAATCAGGCACAGTGATATCAGTAGAATAAGCCTGAGGTCAGACACACTAGTGTCAGTAGAATAACTCTTCTCAAATCAGACACAGAAAAATCAGTAGAATAAGTCGTCTCAACTCAGACAAATTTCTTAACATTGAATAACTCCGAAACAGAACCTCCAACACAATTCTATCACTCTCCATTTTTATTCTATTCTGACATTTAGAAGCATCCTTTACCCTTTTCGGACACCTGTTGTCGAACATCTTACTTATTCACTAAGCCCTCTAGGAAACATTTCATCAAGAACACTAAATAATACCTATACCATTTCCTCGCCTCTACATATGTACTTCGAAATATGCTCCCTCTGACCTCCCTGTCCACCACCTCATCGATTCAACTGCACCTAGGCACTCCAAAAGAACACGCGCGTGCATCGGCGTTTGTCTTACGGACGTCGAGTCTGGCAAAGATAGCCAGGCGAATTCTGCTCGAAATACCGAGCGTCCTCCGAAGAAATAAAAGCGAACGCACGATATAAAGGAATTCCAGGCGCAAAGAGACGCGGCACAGACACAAAAACGCCTGGAACCCTCGAGCTATATAAATCTGAAATTCCTACCTTGAACAGGCGCGTAGATGTTGAGGTAAAGGCAATCCTCGCTCTGGTTCCTCAGGTAGGGCAGCAGCCTCCTCAGGTACTCGACCCTCCCTTTCGGCATCTTGTCGGTCAGCTCGGGCAGCCTCTGGGGGCACACTGGCCCGAACTTGTCAGCCACTTTGACGCCGTGCCACAGGGCCCCGCTGACAGGCGGCATGAAGCGCAGCGAGCCGATCGGCGGCGAGGCGTACGGAACGCCGCGGAACACCTCCACGCTCTCCAGGTGGCGATCGAGGTGCCGATCCAGGTTCACGATCACCCCAGACAGCTCCCCGTACTTTGTCCTGACGATCCTCGAGCTCAGCTCGCCGCTAGCGGAAGCCAGCAGAAGACCGAGCAGCGCCAGGATCGACGACGTCATCTTACTTCGCGCCCTTCGACCCCACGCCTCGTGCTCACTCGATCCTCGATGCTTCCATCCCCTAGCCACCGCAGGCTCCAACGTACGCGATCGTTCCCACCCTCTTGCCACGAGGACCGCTTGCTCGTCCAGGATGCATCAGTAGCGCTCGAAACGATTCTCCACAATGCAAACCGAGCCACTGTTTTCCTTGGATCGATGATCGATGGAGTCACGTCATCCTCGGGTCCTAGGGAGTTCACGGGGTCTTGGGCGGTACGAGGCTCCTCGAGGCACTCTTTGCTTACGATGTTTGTCTACGTATGGTCTCTCGGGGAACGTGCTGACGATTCTCTCCGAGAAGTCAACACGCGGTCGCAGACGTCCTCTATTCAACGTTCTGAAAGGTAAATAGTCGAACTTTGCGCGGCAAGCCCCTTTCACGTAATTCTCGAGGTTCGTTTCCGCTACGCCTAACACAATTCCCTTCCGCTCACCGACGCGTGTCTTGGAAATACGACCCCGCTCGCTCGACGACCGTGGGGGAACGCGATCCACGGGGAGGCAGATTGCTCCGAGGGTGCATCACACTCGACTCTGTCAATTTCCCGACCGTCGACGTTTCATGGCCCCGAAGGTCATCCCCTGGCCGCCCTTATCCCAAACAGCGACGTTGTTTTTCTCGGGGAGTCAAATGAAGCGAGAGCCTTTACACGAGCCCATTATATCGAGTTACAGGAAGACGATCTCGTTCCTAATGGCATGCTTGATGTTTCGATACAGATAAAACGCGCCTGCCCTAATGACGCCTACGAGAAATCCATCCCTCGGATGTTTACCAGCTCGCCTCATCCTCACGAGCCAGCTTCCTCCAGAGGCAGAGCGGAGGGGGCACCGGATGCCGTGGAATTGTGACCAGCGTTACGACGGGACGCTTTATGGCTCCTGAACACGAGACCTGGACGGATCGAACTTTCGCAAATTCCTCTTTCTGCCCCCCAGAATTTTCACTGACCCCTGGACCCAGCTCCAGCAGCTCCAAAACAGAGACTCTGTGCCGAGGGATATTACAAGAAAAATCACTGCTCTTAACCCAAGGCTGCAGGAAGTATCAGAGCTTGCTAGTCTCGCGCCGATGCCTCCCTCGGTCCAGGTTCCTCCAGGGAGGAATTTCGTTCCCAAACTGAATTCGAAAGCACAGATCTGAACCCCACGTCTCTCACTGGCAGCGAAGGCGCAGGCACCAGGCTCGACACACGCGGACACTGGGCTTAAAACACTTCTCGTTGCACACTGCACTCCCGCTGGTCGGCCACGTGGAAGTGGCAACACAATGGGCTCGGTTCGCGAAGATTCCAGGTAACCTCGCGGGGAGGGCGAAGGTACAGGGGACGCGGGTCGCGGCAGGCCGATGTTGCTGTCACTTCGACCTCGGGCAAACTGGCACCAAGCGACGCTGCTCGCCGGGAGGTGCGCATGCGTCGCGGAAGCGTTGCCCCCCTGCACGGGACATGGGCGTAAGTTCAGGGACTCGTCGATACGGCAGGGGGGATCGATGGTAGGCTGGTTCGTGTCTGAGACGCGTCTGTTTGTTTCTACTGCGACGCCGCGCGCCACTGGGCCGAAAAACGCGATACAATTAGGACAATTAGCCTGACGATCGCTGCAACAGTTTCTGTGTCGTGTGGCCCGCGAACGCGCTGGGTTCATTGTGCGGCAGACGGATGAATTGTCTGCTGCTGCCACACCATCTCGAGATACACGGATTTCCAGAGAACAGTTTTTTCAGTGGGACTCTAATACTACAGGGAAACAGTTTTTCAATCGAAAGCAAGGATATCAAATTAGTAAAAAATATAGTGGTCTTTGACTGCAATAGAAAATACCATTAGAGTGTTTTACAATTGCAGAAGCTTTCTAAACAATCCTTTTTCGATTCAATATTTCTTGGAAAATATTTTTAAATCAGTTGGTATTCCTGTGAATTTTTATTATATTATTATGAAATGAAATTTGAGAAGACAGTAAAGCTGTCGAAAGGCTGTTCGATATTCGAATCTCGCGGCACTTCATATAATGGATCTCCCAGCATAATTACGCGAGTAGTTAGTTAGAGATCTAAAGATGACAATGCTACATGCTCAGATCTCGTTAGGAAGTTATAACCATGTTTGCGTTACAGCGAACCTTTTGACTAGTTGGTCTAGCGTAACAGAATCCATTTGACTGTTTGCTAACATAACTGGATATTCAGTGCATGTTCTCATTGATTATTTTGTAAACACTATCTTATTGTGTTCCATCGTACATGCTCTGAGCGAAAGCTGCTTCGTAAGAGGTGGGTAGATAGGCTACCACGTGAAAACGTCGAAACAGCCTCGCGACGAGGATAATGGAAATTAATATGCACCTCGGTCATAGAGCTCCATGGCACAAGATATTTCCATTTTAATCATTATCGCTGGGCGAGAGATATTTTAAATCGTGGTAGCCTTCCGTCTGATCCTGCTACAGTATATTATGCGCGGGGGCGTGTGCATCGCCGTCCTCGTCTGTCGTTCTAAATCACGTAGATGATCTCGATGAGGGGGAAGAAAATTGGAATATCGGCTAAGTAAGAGGAGCAAACTTTATAACGAGAATTTCTGGGAAGAATGACTACAAGCGGTCGGTTTCTTCGCAAAGTTTCGCGATGTACTTGAACTCGTTTTCATAGTTTACCGCGCAGTTCGCCTTGTTAACAGACTTCGATGCGTGTTGGGCTGCCTTTTAAAAACAGAAGGCGTCTACGCTGCTGCGCGAGTCGAATTACAAAAATTAGAGAGACTTTGGGATCTGATAGAACGAAGGGTACCTGAAATTCTGGGATTGGATCAGGTAAAGAAGTTTTATTGGAATCGCGGGAGAACCTGAATGCTTGGAATTTTTTGGAAACGTAAATTTCAGGTACCTGAATTCTGCGGCACGCGAAAGTTTCAGGTACCTGAAATTTATTTCGAAATCTCGAAGCTCCAGGTACCTGAAAATTATTTCGATGCCTTATACCTTCAGGTACCTGTAATTTATTTCAATACCTGAAAGCCTCAGGTACCTAAACTCGTTTCTTTCGGTGTCTGAAATTTTCGCCACCTGAAATCATTTTCTTCTACGTTAGAAAATTTATCTACTTGCAAGTTTCAGGTACCTGAAATTTATTTCCACGCCTCAAAGCTTCAGGTATCTGAAATTTATTTCCACGCCTCAAAGCTCCAGGCACCTCAAATTTATTTCTGCTCCTCAAAGCTTCAAGTACCTGAAATTTATTTCTGCGCGCCAAAGCTTCAGGTACCTGAAAATTATTTCGACGCCTCAAAGCTTCAGGTACCTGAAAATTATCTCGATACCTAATATCTTCAAGCACCTATAATTTATTTCAATACCTGAAAGCTTCAGGTACCCAAACTCATTTCTTTCGGTGTCTGAAATTTTCGCCACCTGAAATTATTTTCTTCGACATTAGAAAATTGATGTACCTGAAAATTTCAGGTGCTCCACATTATTTTCTTGGGTACCTGAAATTCGCAAACCTTCGATTCCTTGCCCTCACGCCTCGAGGTCGCCAGCACAGGCCTAGACAGAAGAGAGGAAAATCGATGTGGTGGAAATGAGGGACAGTAGGCTTGGCAATCTTGAGAAACGAGATCGTGGAGGGTGTAACACAGCTCCATCGTATCGTTGCTGGAAGGTGTTATCGCGAAAGCTGTCGAGCGTGGCCGTCCTGTACGGCGAAGTTTACTTAACGTCGAGATAACGAGGCCGAGAGTGCCTCTCGGACGACCCTTCATGAATTACTGACTTAATTCTTCCGGGCACGGAGGTGTAACGCATTTAACATCGTCCTCGTCGCGTCGTCGTTCTGGTGCGTCAACTTTGCCAATGCTATTAACTCGTATCCTAAGGCTAGCGTCAGCCTCTCGTCGCCCTCCTAATCGCAGGGCGCGTCAGAAGCCCTGCGTGTTGTTGCTCCACGAAAGCAGTGCGTAATTCAATCAACCCTCCTTTACACGAGACGCAACCCCAAGCTGTCGCGTCTTCAAAATAATGGATCCCACGAAACATGATATTTTCTGAACACGCTCCCGTCAGCCTCGAATCCCCTCATCAACATAGTCTAATCAGTCTACACAGAGGAACCCTTCCCTATCACGCGTCGATGATGAACCGAATGGCATTCAATGGCGATGGAATTCGATCCCATTAGAAGGTACGTCATTTTCCTGCCATCAGAAACTAAGAAGGCAGCTGACTGTCACGTGTTCGCGGTGACGTCGACGTCACTCTTAGGAGCGTCCTCGATTTGTAATGATGCATAGGGAGCATCTATAAGCTTGCCAGTCGTGTCGCGCCGACCTATGGATGATAAATCTAGCCACTACGAGCGTTGGATTGCCTCTGCTGAATCCTTGAGCCTGGCGTGCTAATAAATCGAGAAGTCAGTGCATGCAGGGTGATCTTGTGGCTCGTCAAAGGTGGAGGCAGTTCTCGCAGGTGGGGGTGAATGTCGCATGATGCGCGCGAGCTGCAGATATACGCGGGCCATTTCCGAGATTGCGTTGAAAACGATGCAGACCTGAGGCAGAAGAGATTGTAACATATGGCAGTCTTTAAAGTCCCAGGTGCCTTTCTATGGACTCAGCGAGACACCACGAATTTCAGTTGAATCATGCTCTAATCAGACCCACAGAAATCAGTAGAGTGTGTCCCAAACCAGACACAGAAGTGTCAGTAAAATAATTCGCAAGTCAGACACAGGAAATGTAGTAGAATAAGTCCAGAGTCAGACATGGAAAAATAAGTAGTATTAGATGTAAGATAGGCACAGAAATATAAGTAGAATATGTCTAGAGTCAGGCAGAAAAGATCAGTAGAATTAGACCTGTCCTAGGGACAGTAAAATAAGTACCATTAACTTTGAATAAGACATAGAAGAATCGCTAGAATAAACGTTGAACAAGTTGCAAAAAAATTCAGTAGAAGAAGCCCAGCATCAGACACAGAGAAACTAGTAGAATAAGTCTAGAGTCAGACACGAAAAAATCAGTAGAATAAGTCTCTAGCCAGACAAAAAAATGAGTAGAATAAGACCCGAGTTAGACACATTTCAGGCGTTTTCTCGACAAACTTATCTTCATTTTCCTGTCATTTTAGCAAGTAGAATCATTCCACAAAATTTCTGACACTTATCTACTCTCTATCATCACTTTTCTTTTCCTCTTCTTTTCCATTTTTTCCTTTCCTTGGAACTGCGAAGCTCTGCTATCACAAGATCAATGAATACGGCTCGTACATGGCTCGTGGATGTCGCATGATGCTCACGAGTTGCAGGTATACGCTGGCCATTTCCGAGATTGCGTTCAAAACGCTGCAGACCTCGGGAGATCGTAACGTATGGTAGTCTTTAAAGTCCCAGGTGCCTTTCTGTGGTTGATTTATTAGCTGGTAGAAGTGGGTCCAGATTTTCACTTTTAATCAATCAACGCAGGCTCGAGAACAGGAGGGAGCGATTTTCTAGGAAAATTAAAAGACTTTCCTGTGGCGAGTCAGTAGACGAAAAAGGGTGAAGGAAGATCTGTGGCGAAATCGCGATTATGATTCACTGTGCACGCATCATCAAAAGGGAATTTCACTGAATTCAAATCGTTATGACTTATTCATTCCTGTTAAAGTACCCTGTCCAGTGGATGTCGCGCAGGAAAAGAAGGGAAGAGGGACTGGAGGAATTTATCTGAACGAGGTTCATTTTAGACAACCTACGGCCCTACCATAAGGACAAAGGACCTGTCCTGGAAATGGACAGCTCTTTACGAGGTCTTCTTGGTCCTGTCGTCTAGCATCACAGGGAGCCCTTCGATCGATAAGAGTTTGAAGCTTCCACAAATCTGCTTATCACTGCCGTCAAATTTTGACGATCCTTTTACTTCAAAGAACCACCTACCATAAAGCGTCCCTTCCGTAAAAAAACCTTCTTCCTTAAAAAACCATGGCGAAAGGGACCATTTTCAGAGCTAATTTAAATTTCAACAGACATATCAATTTTAAATATACAGGGCGTGCCAGGCTTAGGCTGTCAGTGCATTTTATGGGACTGGACAGGAAAAGAATATCGTCTTAAACCTGTACCACTCTGTATAATTGTTATTAAAAGACTTACTGAAACTCTGACCTCCACTTTTCTATCATTCAACGCCCCAGCCAATGCACTCCATTCATCAAAAATTTTTCCCTCCTCGTGAGCAGCCTCTGTGCTCAGCTCGTAAATTAATTTCGTCGCGTGCGTTCAATCGTAGAACGTCTCCCGACTGTCTCATAAATTCGTCCAGCTTCAGCAGACAACGCGGAGGAAACGTGGCCACGAAACTGGTCCTTCCTTCCGAAGGTAGTTCATCGTCGTTGTATCGAGTGTTTCGCATAGCCGAGACAGGAACGCCATAGAAGCATCGAACAAAAGAGAGCCTCGTCGCGGGGCTGTCACAGCTTGGAACTTTTTCGTTCGTCCCTCGATCGTCCTGGGAGATTGGAGATCCCGATCCTATTCGAGGTCTTTCAATCTCCATACGAATTAAACTGAGATGTAAGAGGAGGGAAGGTAAACTCGTAAACTGGTAGGGGATTAAGCACATGAGTGAATGGGCAAAGCCCAGGGCACTGAAAGAAATTCCATTTTCGCTGGATTAAGGTCCGAAATCGCTGAGAACGCGTTTATGATTCGTCTGAAGCTCATCTGCTTTGGTAAGCAATGGCGCAAGTGTTCCGACAGAATTTCGACAGAGACCAAATTACGGGTTTAAAATTTAATCTCTTAGCTGGGGAGCGAGTTCCCAGTCTGCTCGTGGTCTGAAAGGAAGCAGGGTAGAAAAGATAAGGCATGGCAAGTTGGAGGACGTCGCCTGGTGACTGATTACGTCAGAGGTTTCGTCCTGATCGAAGCAGCAAGTTCCACGTATTCCTCTCTAATATTCCTGCAATCTATCAAAATCTTCCGACATGGATGCTGGTTTGACACCCCCTGCCGCAGCCCCTCTGTCAAAATCTGTCTTTGTTTCACCCTCCCCACGAAGTTCCTCGAAGTTCTACATCCCCGAGAAGAGCAGGAGAACATTTTCATTTGGTGTAACACTCGAGGAATAGATTTAAAAGTAAAATGTACTGAGTACATTCCGTGGAACAGCCGCGGGACTCGATAGTTTCGCGCGATCGTCTCCAATAACTGTTTCCCATCGAGAGAGGCGATGGTTTCGTTCTTTACGGCTGCGTTCGCTTCAAACGATCTCCACTCGGTTCTCGTTTAAGTTATGAAAACACTTTTGGAAGCTGCACGCATTCCAGGGTCGTGGGGAGGGCTGCAAACGAGATTTCGTCCCCCTGGCGCGTCTCGTTCTACCCTTGGTCTGTATATTATCGTGGAGCGAAGTCATGAAGTGCTGCGTCGAGATTACAGCAGCGGCGGGGCGTGCAGGATATCATCGGCGATCAGGAATATTTTCCCTCGCAATTTATCGGTATTTGTTCCGCTCGTTTCCGTATGAACGGCGATTCCGCGGTTCCATTCACTGCTGGGAGCATAAATGGAGCAACTAGGCGAACTGGCGAGTTGGCGTTCGAAGCAGAAAAAGGAAGGGAACTGTTAACATCGAGGCTAGTGCCGTGAGAACAGACTGCTGGGTAATTATACAGTGAATAATAGGAAGGGAAGCAGCTAATCCTGGAAAAATCCGCAGTGAATGAAAGCTTTTCTTCTTCCTTTCATCCGTCGTTTAATACTACCTGTTACGTATACTGCTTCCGCTGTTTCTCTCGAGTAATTGGGTTGTTTCGTGGACGCGACTACGCTTAAGCGAGAATAACTGCATGAATGTTTGGAAAAGACAGTACTTTTATGTTGACTGATATTTTAAGAGTATTTTAGAAAATATCTCAAAACAAAATTCGAAGAATTTGCTGAGATAGAAAATAAATAATCAGACACAGAAAATTCAGTAGAATAAGTCTAGAGCCAGACAGAAAAAATTAAGTAAAATGAAGTCCAACTCGGGCACAGAAAAATAAGTAGAATTAGCCTTGAATAAAATAAAGAACAATCATTAGAATTAACCTCGTGTAAGACACGAAAAAATCAGTAGAATAGTCTTAGAGTCAGACACAGAAAATCGGTAGAATTAACCCTGCACTATGAATAGAAACACAAGTACAATTAGCTTTAAATAAGATATCAAGAAATGAGTAAAATAAACCTCAGATACGACACGGAAAATTCAGTAGAATAAGTCTAGAGCCAGACAGACAAAATTAAGTAAAATGAGGTCCAACTCGGTCACTGAAAAATAAGTAGAATTAGCCTTGAATAAAATAAAGAACAATCATTAGAATTAACCTCGTGCAAGACATGAAAAAATCAGTAGAATAGTCTTAGAGTCAGACACAGAAAATCGGTAGAATTAGCCCTGTAGTATAAATAGAAAAACAAGTACAATTAGCTCTGAATAAGATATCAAGAAATGAGTAAAATAAACCTCAGATAGGACACAGAAAATTCAGTAGAATGATCCCAGAGTCAGACACAGAGAACCAAGTAGAACAAGCACAGAAAATTCAGGGAAATAAAGTGAGCCACAGAGCCGTATCGAAACGAAGAAGCTGCACCTATCCTAATCTATGGTATTCGAAACGGTTCTACTCCTTAAATAAACACACGCTAGTGAAATTACCTTATCGATTAATTCATCGAAGAGGCGACGTGGTCCCCCAGAGAGTCCATAGATCAAAGAAGGGGCTAATAAAACTAAGTGAGGAGGTTCACGAGGGATTTTCCATGGATTAGCTCTATCTTCCGCCGTCTGGAGAGTGCGTTTTTCCATGTAGCTATCGTTTCAACATGTTGAATATACGTGCACGATCTTCGAGCTACACGGGAGTCAGTTGTTTTCCTGGGGATAATCCCTAGGGCGTTTTACAAGTGCTGCATTATTTTCCGTCAGCGGGCGAGACAGGTTTTCCACGGGGCGCGGAAACGCTTCATCCCCTAATACCCATCCCTTATTTTCCACCCTCTCGCCGACTGCGCGGGGAATCAATGCAATTTTCAGCTCCTCTAAGTATCGTAAACAGAACGTGAACCCAGCACGCTCCGCGGAACAGTTTCCCGCGCGTTCGTGAGAGGGTATTGCTCAATGCCCGATAGCTCGATCAATGAAACATCCCTCGACAATTAATTCCCCACCGCGGCTGTGAAAGCTCGCGTCTACAATAATTAAATGGTCGAGAACCCATGAGAGCGCCGTTTAAGGGTCCCTCGATTGTGTGAGCGTGCACAGAGTACACGTGCACGCCTGGAGATGTGTCGATGCTTGAATTGCGCAGCGATTGAACGTGGCTGAACTTCAATCAGCGTCAAAATTCAACTATTCCAATCCTATCGTTTCGTCGGTTCACCGTCGATTGGGCAAATCAAACACGATTACCTGGCGCATGCCTGTCCTGCTCCTCTAATCTCGTCAACGGTGAAATCTCATCAGCTGCGGCTTTTTGGGCCGATCCGATGTTTCAACTGAATCGGTTTCGATGACTGATAGCCAAGACTGCTGACCTTCACTTTTTACACACTGTCAGGAAGCGAGTAGAGTGTGTAAAATGAGATCAAAGTTAGGTGTGAAAAAATAAGTAGATTAAGCACCGAGGCAGACACACAAAAATCAGTAGAATATGTCTCAAATCAGACACAGAAAAACTGCCAAGTCAGACATAAAAGTATCAGTAGAATAATCTCAGTCAGACATCACAAATTTCAGTAGAATCGTGCCCAAATCAGACACACAAAAATCAGTAGAATATGTCTCAAATCAGACACAGAAAAACTGCCAAGTCAGACATAAAAGTATCAGTAGAATAATCTCAGTCAGGCATCACAAATTTCAGTAGAATCGTGCCCAAATCAGACACACAAAAATCAGTAGAATATGTCTCAACTCAGACACAGAAAAACTAGTAGAATAAATAAAAGACTTAATATACAGATTTTTAAATACGTTTCTATTCCAAAAACTCGAGAAGAGAAAAAAAGGTTCTCAGTTTATGGACCCACACCCCCTTCTGACCTTGAAGAAAATGTAAAAAATTCCAGCCTGCAAGGGGTGGGTTAAAAATGAAGTATTCAGAATAGTGAGTTCTCGTGGAATGGCTGTGACTCGGTCTGAAGGGATTGCAACCGCGAGGAGGAAAGTGGAACACGTTCGATCTCGATTTCCAGGAAAGAACCGATGGCGAGGCCTCGACGAGCAGAGGAGCCAGAGAAACGTCGAGGCGGTGGTTATCGGTGCGCGGAATCTTGTAAAGTAGGTAAAGTATAACACGGTGGGGGCGGGGGCATAGGAAGCTTGAAAGAAAGCACCACAGGGTTCCTTTCTTCCCGCCCCTTCCTTTCCACCCAGTCTAAGAATCCGGCGTTCCTTGTCAAGATCCCCCATCGATGCCTCGGATTTGAATGCTCGACAATCCAGGCACGAACTCTCTGCGTCACACTCCGTCGAGTTTCCTCCCCTGCGTCGAATCTCTTTCACCTCTTTCGAGGCCCCTCTGTCTTCCAAGGCTCGCCCTCCTTCAATGTCTTTTGTTTCTCCCTTCGTGGGAAATCTCGGTCGTATCCGCGATATATCGAAAGACTGGGCGGCGCCCCCGATGACCCCGCTGGGCTCCTCGCTCGTGATTAATTCGTCCCCTGGCGAGAGGGGGAGGGAAGTGGCAAGAGGAGGGAAAGAAATCTTGCCCTGGCGAAGGGTCCCTAGTCAAACTTTAAAGGGAACGTCACTGGGGCTTTACAAATCTTCTTGGGGGATACCGAAATTCGACAGCAGGAAAATTAGTAGAATAAGCTGTGAGTCAGACAGAGAACTATGAGTAGATATCAGTCAGGCACAGACACAAATTTCAGTAGAATATGTGCCAAATTACACAGAAAAATATCAGTAGAATAACTCCCTAGTCAGACACAGTAAAATCAGTAGAATAAGATTCGATACAGACATCGAATTTCGTAGAATCACTAGAAGCTCCCCTCCAGACACACAAGTTCAAACAGAATATGTCTCGAGTCAGACACAGAAAGACCAGTACAAATACCCTTGTCCTAGGCACAGAAAAATCAGTAGAATAAACCTAGAATAAGACGCGAGAAAATTCACTAAAAGAAGCTCTAAATCAGACACACAAACTTCAGTATGACACACACAAAAATCAGTAGATTAACACCCAAGTCAGACTACAACATTTATCTTCATTTTGCTGTTATTTTAGTAAGTAGAATCACTCTACCAAATTTCTGACACTTATCATCTCACACCATCTATTATCACTCTTTTTTCGCTCTTCGTTATCATTGTTTCCCTTTCTTAAAACTGCAAAGTTCTGCCATCAGAAGATCAATGAACTCGGCTCGTACATGGCTAATAAAATCGAGCAGAATAAATGGAAAAGGGTCTGCAACCTTGATCGAACCCTGCGCATCCAGCGTGGGATTTCTTTCTACCTCCTCCTCAACCTAATTTACGCTCTCGAACTTTCCTCCCGCTGTTTCACCCTTGCTTCAAATTCACCCCAACTTCCAGCAACTCCTCAGTCACCTTTTTCCCGCAGTTTAGAACTATCTGGCAAATTAGCTCGCTGCAGCATCGATGCCTGTCTCTTTCTCAGTTGACAGGAAACAAGCTGGAAGATTAGGTCCCCCTCACACGAGGGCAGAGGAACCTTCACGAGGATTTTGCAATGGTAATGGCAGAGGGACGCGACGAGGCTCGCATTCCAAGTGAATGGCGTCATAACTGTGAAAGCAATTATTTTTCTCGATCGATTGTTTCCCCTGCCTGTGGGAAAGTATTTGCTCGAAGGGAGAACAAACTCGGCGATTTCCTGTAGGAGGGACAAGTCAGCTTGAAACACGGGTCAGTTCCCCAGGGATTGGCATGCATCACGACTGTTTACGCTGCTCAAGGTATTTGTCTTCATCTCGTGGTCCCTTATCCTAATATCGATAGCCCAAGAATTACTATAACTTGCTATTCCAAGCATATACAGAATATGTACAGACTACTGACCGAAAAATGCTTGAATGGAAAAAATACAAGAAAACTAGCTCCCTAAGTAACACAATGTTCATTAACGTGCCTCCTGAAATATTCTTACTCGAACAGCTTCCCCGCGCACTACAATCATCTTAATCTCAATAAACAACAGAGACTGAGAGCCGTGTTTCGTTTAAGCCAAACACTTCCAGCTGCACACAGTGTATACTAATTCCATTAGAGGGAAATGTTTGACTTTGTTCACCGTGCAAGTATGGGAAAGAACAGAGTTGTCCTTTGCTCACATTCTGCAGAATTTAATTGTTGTTGAGAGGAGCTTCTTTTACCAGAATCTTCTAAATACTGCAAGTTATTAATTATAATACAGGGATTTCGCGTAGCGAGTAATATGTAGGGTGATAGTGCAATTAATGAGGCAATGTGATTCAACATAAAAAAATAAATTGAAAACTTAGAATAGAAAAGAATATTTTTCCATATGAAGATCGATTTTAAGAGACACAGAGAAATCAGTAGAATACGTCCCCACTTGGGTTCTTAAATTGGGACTCAATTCAGACACAGGAAAATCTAACAATAAATTAGACACAATCTCGTCTTATTTCAGTATGTAAAATCACCCTTCAAATTTCTGATCACTGACTCTTTCTATCGTAAAATGGAAGAACATTTAAGACAATAAGTATCCTCATACTCTTGTATAGGGATCTACTATACCAAACTGTGTAGTTTTAAAAAATCACCAGGTTTTGCTTATCAATTTCTGGCAGCCCTAACATCATCCTTTCCTTTCATACATTCACTCTATCACTAAATAACATCTCTAATAAATGGCAGGTTTAATTAACCCTTCTTTCCCCAGGAAGTTAATCAAACGTTAATAAGTGTTCAGCCCGCGGCTCGTTCGCACGTGCACCGAAATATATGGATAGATCGGGAAATGCTGCTCCAAAAATAAAAGTTTCAGCTCGCAACGCAGCCGCCCGGCGGCGCTTCTTTCTCCACGCTCCCGATTTAATTTTAGTACGTACGAACTCAGTTTGCTCACAAGTGCCATCGAGGCGAAGCTGAGTTCGCGTACGCGATATTCGTGATACAACGTCTGCTCAGAGTTTCAGAGCGTTCATCCGCGAGAGCTGTAAAGCTGAAACAGAGTTCCATCAATTTTTTTTACAAACTTCTGTGACACCATATTACACACGTCAGTGACTCACTTAACACACGTGTTCTCGAAGAGGGCCTCTCGAAGGTATTCGACTTTCCAGTTTAATCCACACTGCAACTATCGAAGGCACGAGAGCCAAGAGAGACGTGGTCCAAGAATACACGCGTTGCTCGAAGCAAGGCCAGCCAGAGGTTCAATAGCCCAACAAAAGCAGGATTTATTTCCACATCCCCTCGAGTCGAGGCTCGATATTTCTCAAACAGCAACAGCCACCGATTCCTCCAATTACAAATCCGTTTTCTGAACCGTATTTACCGCGGCGGCCATTGGGGGCCAGCAGAGTGTGACAAGCCACAGACTATAGTTCCCTAATGGCGTCAGGTTCCAAGCCGCGGAGCGAAAACATTCGCGCGAGTTCACGCGTTTTCCCGATTCAATTCTGCGCGGCGCGTTCGAGAAAGCGCGAGCCCGCCAGTAACGTCGTTTGCCCGCATGCAAATCGCGTTAGGGGATCGATAAACGTGTCACGTATCCATAAAACTCCGCGGCGGGGTTGTTAAAAAAAGGAATAATGATAGGAAGAAAGAGGAGGGGGGAGGAAAGGGCGACAGAGGGAAACGCCAAGGGAGATTTACCCGACCGACAATTAGTCAGGATGTAAATCAGGGGTATTCATAATTTAACGCTATTGACCGCTTTTAAACGCGCGTTAAAGCAGCCCTGGCTTCAGTTCACGGTGCATAATCCAGTTTGCCGTTTCACGCAGCTGCAGCCAAGAGTTTTTTCCTAAATTTCGTTGAATGATCCCCGCGAGGGAGCTCTTTCGACGCCTCCTTTCCGCGAGGCGTGAATGGAGCAAATTGAAACTTTTCACCATTTCGTTTCTTCCAATTAATTTGTTAGAGTAATTGTTTCTCCACTTTGTGGGGGGGCAGTTTGCAGCCCGCGGAGGGAATAAATTACGCAGAGAGCTTCTATACTCGTTTCGCTGATCGACTGTGGGGGAGTTTAGGTGTTCTACTGTGTAGACTGAAAGCATAGTCTTTGGAACTTTGTAGAAGGAAAACTGTTCGAGTGATTGGTCTGATGATTTATGTACTAGTTTGTAGAGGAAGGTTGTCGAGTTTGGAGTACTGAAATATTTGGCACTGCAGGGTGGTGATGGAATATTTTGATTGTGTTAGAAATAGTGGAAGAATTAGACTGCAGTCAGACACAGAAAATTCAGTAGAATTAGCCTTAAATTAATGAAACATAATATAACCGATTTTTTTTAAATATATAATAAAATGTCAGATAAGTAGCTTTTTATAAATCTGACATCAGTGCAGTCAAAGTAGCTGGTTTCCTAAACTGGATCACTGAATTGCATTATAAAATTGATCAAGTTTCCTTAACGTCAAGTTTACAAAATATATTACATAGGTGTTAGTATACTTAATTTACAGAATCTCATTAAAAGTCCACAATCTCCAGAATATTTTTTTAACTTCGTATCTACTACTCTACACAGTATACAAACCTCCTAAGATTTATGCAACATTTTATGCACTTTATCTTATACCCTTCCTTCACTTCTCCACATAAAGTAAAAAACCACTCAGAATCCTTTTTTCTCTTTGGGTTTTAAAATGATATTACTCCCTACACTGAAGTAGTCCAATGGCTACAACTTTATTATTACTCAATATTTCTGTATTAAAAAAATTAGGCAGTATAACACGATCTGTATAAACTAGTAGCTGAAGCTGCAGATCTGTCACTCGAATAGTTTTCGTTCAAGAAAATTCCAAAGATACGCCACATTTTCTGTCGTCTACGTAGCATAACTTCCTTAAATGGCCATAGAAACCTGATTAATTTCGGTGTTGAAATCTTCCTCGAAGGAAGTGGAGGAACTTGGCGCTCTGGCGCGGACGTGCGCGGAGTTTACCAACAGAGCTCTATTTGGGTCAAAAATAGAGCGCGTGCACGGCTCGCTCTGCTTCCTTCTCTTTCTCCCTTTTCGTGTACGTGCGTTCACCCTCCTTCAGCCCAAGAATATCTCGGGGAACTGCGTTAGGAGCTCCTCTCGCCTTCAAGACGGTCACCGTGGCAAAGAGAAATAGTGAAAGTAGAAAATCCCTTCAAACGTGACACTCCTGAGTTATATTTAGTCTCTCGTATTAGAATTACGATGGCACAAGGCCTGAGCTAGGGGTCTAGATCCTATCTCCTAGGATCATTAAAATGTAATTCCCTTCAACACGATTCTGACTAGCTGTTCTTGTAACTTCCTCAGTGAAAATTCTTGAACAATCTATTCGACAAGCAACGAAGAACCTCGACGAGTTCTGATCCGCGAGAAACGAAGGACATGATCCCAATCCATCGTGGGCAGAGATGGTGAGCAGGGCGAGGACCAGGAAATCGGCGACGAAAATGTGAGGCACGCGCGCACGTGGTGCCAAAACTGACTGGAAACGATTTTGGCACGGCTCGAGAGAGATCGTGCGCCTTTCCTCGGCCAGTGGACCGACGAAATAGTGTCGCAAGTGAAAGCCAGGGAGGCGAGGGACGCGCATCCGGTGCAGGGACAGAGGCAGCAAGGACAGTGAAAAATTATTTTCGCTGCTGGTTCCTCGCCGCGTGGCTGCCCGAAGCGTTCCCGCGAAAACTCATCGCCACGCTTGCTCGCCATCGAGCAAATAATAAATGTCGAAGATGCTGCGACTGGAGCTGGTGGGTCTCGTCCTGTTGGCCTGCACCCAGATTCTGACGGAGCACCGCGACTTCTACGAGGCGAGGACGCAGTATGGCTACCACTCGCGTTTCCACGAGCCTCCAGATCGCGTGAGCAGGGAGGTGCGCGTGAAGCAGGGTCGCCTGCGAGGGATGGTGGTGCAGCCGAGGACTAACCACGACCTGCAGCCAGTCGACGTTTTCTTGGGTAAGCGTGGAGAGTTTTATGGAGGGCAGCGTTGGGTAACGATTCGCAGGACGAGGGCAATGCTGTCTGTAATTTCATTGGAAAGGGGGAAATGTTAATGGGGGTGAACTGCTGTTAAATGTTTATTGTGTACACAGGGGGAAATATTTATTTTAATTCACTCTTAGGCGCAGGCAGTCAATAACAGAGAATTAATTATTTTCCGCTGGAGAATGAAAATAAACGTGTACCTTTCTGATAAAAGCGTCGAATGAAAAGAGGAAAATAATTGTATGAGGTTGGAGTGCAAAAACAAGTTTTTAACGAAACTCGGAGTTCTGGCAGGCCCTATAATTGGGAATATATTATATTCCATTAAAGAATTAGTACAATACGATCATAGTCACACGAAAATATTAGTAAAAGAAAGCCCGAGTCAGAGATAGAAAAATTAGTAGAATAAACCCCGAGTCAGACATAGAAAAACTAGTAGAATAAGTACAGAGTTAGATACATAAGATAATTGGAGTAAATTGAAACGCAGAAAATCAGTAGAATAATCTCTCAATCAGACACATGAAAAATTAGTAGAATAAGCCACGAGTCAGACATAGAAAAACTAGTAGAATAAGTATACAGTTAGATATATAAGATAATTGGAGTAAATTTAAACGCAGAAAATCAGTAGAATAATCTCTCAGTCAGACACATGAAAAGTTAGTAGAATAAGCCACGAGTCAGACATAGAAAAACTAGTAGAATAAGTATACAGTTAGATATATAATATAACTGGGGTAAATTTAAATGCAGAAAATCAGTAGAATAATCTCTTAGTCAGACACATGAAAAATTAGTAGAATAAGCCACGAGTCAAACATAGAAAAACTAGTGGAATAAGTACAGAGTTAGATACATAAGATAATTGGAGTAAATTGAAACGTAGAAAATCAGTAGAATAATCTCTCAGTCAAACACATGAAAAATTAGTGGAATAAGCCACGAGTCAGCCACACAGAATTACTGGAATGGTTTCCTAATGAGACACTAAAAAATCAGCGAGATAATCCCCTAATCAAAGATACAAAAATCAGTAGAATAAGCTTCTCTAGTCAGACCCATTTCTCAACACTCCATTCCTCTAAAACGAAGCCTGAAACACATCATTCTTAATTTTCATCCCATCTTGATACATAGATTCATTCTTCACACTGCTGTTAAACACCCTCTATATATTCACCCCTTACCCACATGTCCCTTCATATAATATAATACTCTTTCATTGCAGTGTCCCACGATCCCCTCACTCTCTCCCATGGTCCCCTTAAATAAACCAATCCTAACTGCTGCAACAGAAGGAAGCCAAGGAAATTTCCTCCCCTTCTCTACCCCACGCCAAAGCCTCCCGAAGCAACTGTCCAACCCAGCTAATCTCCGCGGTTTCAATCGGAAGCGTTCCGCGGTGAAGAAACGGAGGACGGATCGGTGCCAAGGAATGTCAGGGGCTTTCGTAGAACTCGGGAAAGTGCACGGTCGTCCGCGTGGCGGACGTGCGCGATTGTACGAGCGTCGAGCGTGCACGCGCGGCGGAGGGGGAGCAGAGAGGGGGGCTCGGCTGTTCCCGAAATAACCGGTACGGTTCTCGTTTCGAGGCCTTTGACGTATCGGGATTCTCGAAGCGCGGATACGCCGCGGTAATGCGGCAGAGGAGCTGATGCAGCTACGGGGAAACTTTCCCTCCGCCAAAGTTCACCGAGCATCGGCAGACGGAAGCTGGAAATCGTGGCGGGCTATCGTTCCCCGGTTGATAGGGTTCGACTGCGGGAGGGCGGGGGAGGCCATGATTGGGCATGAACTTCGGAACTTGCCGCTGTAGGACGTTCCATGATGATTGTGGACGAAACTCGATAGGCGTGATTGACTTCTAGGAGACTGTGATAGACCTGGTCTTCTTATTTTTTTGAGAGGGTGCAGGGGAGGGTGCGTAAATACAGGGTGCTGGAGAACAGGTGTCAGACATCTTGAGGAGTTTTTTTGGATTTGGAGATATTGAGTGGATGTTCAAGATGTGAGGTGTATAGTTAATTTTCCTGCGTTTGAATGAGGTCTCGTTCTACTGAACCTTTTGTGTCTGATTCTGGGCTGAATCTACTTAATTTTTCTGTGTCTGACTAGAGGCTTATTCTACTGATTTTTCTATGTCTGGTTCAGTACACTTTCTACTTATTTTTCTGTAACTAGCTAAAGGCTGATTCTACCAACATTTCTGTGTCTGACTAGAGGCTTATTCTACTGATTTGTCTATGTCTGGTTCAGGGCATATTCTACTTATTTTTCTGTAACTAGCTAAAGGCTGATTCTACCAACATTTCTGTGTCTGACTAGAGGCTTATTCTACTGATTTGTCTATGTCTGGTTCAGGACACTTTCTACTTATTTTTCTGTATCTACTTAAAGGCTGATTCTATTAACATTTCTGTGTCTGACTAGAGGCTTACTCTACTGATTTTTCTATGTCTGGTTCAGGGCATATTCTACTTATTTTTCTTTATCTACTTAAAGGCTGGTTCTACCAGCATTCCAGTGTCTGACTAGCGACTCACTCTACTGATTCTTGTATGTCTGTTCTCATTCTACTTGCTCGTTTAAGTAGAGCATTAATTTTTCTCCAATCAACGACTCTGACAATCCCACGTTCTCGAGTTATCCCGTGAACGTTCATGCAGATTCGTTCTATTAGTTAAGACCTGGCTGATCACGCTCTAATTTTGGGCCAGGGGAGCGATCCATACGTTTCTAATTCCGCCGTCCGCAATCAAGCACTTCGATCTGTACCGCCCACTCAGACGACTCGCGATTTAATATTTTACGTAGAAACCGACAGCCAGGGAATCCAATTTACCCTGGAATTGGATAAAATGGATCGCCGTGATCCTTGCCGCCAAGGTGGAGCGTGTTAACACGAATGCTGGACGAACGCGATCAATTTAATCGATCCGCCGGTCCAATAAAACTTTACGGTGATTGCCTCCGCGACGATTCGCGCGAGATCATCTCTAGCCGAGCTCTTTTCGCTAACAATAAGAACTCTCATTCGCCCATGAGAGCTTCCATTGATATATTGGATATTGACCGTGAATGCTCCGCGAAGAAGGAGAATATTTTGTCCTCGGTATTGGATGCTCCCTGTGCCACTGACAGGGGAATTAAATGCTGCTAGGAGGACGTCACACTTACCCCAAATGCTCAACACAATTATTTCTGAACAGGGAAACAATGGAAATAATGATGAACAGATGAAACCTTAATGGGCCATCTCAGAGCTTCTCTTATTTAAAAATCAGTAATCGTCATACCAGTATTCTAGGGTTTAATATCACAATTTTCTTGGTACTTCTTAATTTATTGTACCACGGTCACTAAAATTCATAGGAAAATACAGAAACAATGGAAATAATGATGAACAGATGAAACCTCAATGGGCCATCTCAGAACTTCTCTTGTTTAAAAATCACCAATCGTCATATTAGTATTCTAGGGTTTAATATCACCTTTTTAATTTGTTGTACCACGGTCACTAAAATTGATAGAAAAATACAGAAACAATGGAAATAATGATGAACAGATGAAACCTTAATGGGCCATCTCAGAACTTCTCTTGTTTAAAAATCACCAATTGTCATATTAGTATTCTAGGGTTTAATATCACCTTCTTAATTTATTGTACTATGGTCACTAAAATTGATAGAAAAATACAGAAACAATAGAAATAATGATAAACAGATAAAATTTGAATGGGGCTTTTTGACAAAAATCGTCACTCGCCTGAGGTTAATGGAGAATCGATCGAGTCCGCTTCCACAGAAAGCAATTACGAATTGATAATTACAGTATCCCGCCCCTGAATGTTCCAGGAGTGCCCTACGCGGAGCCCCCAGTGGGATCCCTAAGATTCTCCCCGCCGCGATCGCCAGAAGCCTGGCGAGGTGTTCGACAATCCCTGGAATTCGCCCCCGTGTGTCCCCAACTGGTTCCGAATCTGCGTGACGAGGTGAAACCAGTTCGTTACGAGTACAGAGAGAAGCTGCTGTCCTATCTGAAGAACCAGAGCGAGGACTGTCTCTACCTGAACGTCTACGCGCCGCACCAGCCCGAAGGTAAGTGACTCCCCAAATGGAGATTAATTGTTTCGAAGATCCTCGGGCTCTCGATGCCGCACGAAATCGAGTTCTCGCTGCTCGAAGACTAGTTAGGTGTTTCGAACGTGTTTTACGAGGACGAGGGGCTGGCTCGTTCGGCCGAGGAGTTAATGAGTTCATGGGGCATCCAATTTAGGGTCGAGGCAGGGGCTGTAATGAAAGTATTCAGCTGAGGCATTAATCGAGAACGAGACGCTGATTTCTCGGGCCCAGCTTACGACTTACGACCCTGGGAAATATACCCCTGGCTTTATTGCTGTTTACGATCGACACGTTATGGCTATTTGATAACGCGGTATCGTAACTTAGAGGAGATTCGTGTTCAATAATATTGTGGCAAGGAGGCGACCTACAGGGCCGCGAAAAGGGGATGCTGAGCTTCTCTACTCGGTTAATAGCGTTTCTATAAGGACTTAGCCTTAAGTGAATTGGTGGCTCCGACAGGAGACGTACAAACACCAGATTATATTTCATACGAAGATGTACTTCTGAGGAGTTTACGTGTACTTCATTCTCCATACTCAATTCTAGAAGTGAACATGAAATGAGATGAGAAGTATTTAATTTAGCCTAACACAGAGATAGCCTGGTCGTTTTATGAATCATAACATAAAGGGACGTAATTCTGATACCCAATCACTATGAATCGCGTTTCGATCATAGCAAAGCTCTCGAACAGCGGGGCATTGACGTTGCCCAGCGCTGTTATTTCATCCCGCTGTCGTACAATCGCTGCAAATTTCATGGCCGAGGAGAATTTATTCGACCTGGCCCAGCAGATCTGCCATTAATGAATTTCTCGATATTTTACAAGGCTGCAGGGGGCACGCGCCCTATCGCGGGCGCAAGCTTGCTGAAAGCAGCTTGCCCCGCCGCCCACGACCCCTCGCGTCCACCACTGTTCAGTGTTTAAGAGGGCGTATATATCTTCCCTGGAGCAACCCCCGCAACCCCTGACCGAACGTTCCAATTTATTTGCAACGAGGGGGCATCGTTCATCGAGCTTTCGTATTTCCTCGAACGCACCTTCGAACCAGCCAGCTTTTCTTTTCGAAAATATCGCGACAAATGGGAACAGAGGCTTCACCCTCGTGCAACTCACTGTGTTCCTAGACTGTCAAATTGACACTGTGGTAATTTATTAATGAAATCAGAGAGGCAGAATGTGGTTTGTTAATTGTTTCACTCAATACTACTGACTTTGGCTCGTTCTATATTACTATTGGTTATTATCCAGGGCTTATTCTACTCAATTGTATGTGTCTGATTTATGGTTGACTCGTTCTATCGAATTTTTCTACAAGCAGCACATTAATACTTTCTAGGACTTCAAAATATTGTTAAATCGACGCTAGGGGAGGACGAGGGTTAAAGATTCAAGCAACGTAGTCTAGAATTTGTGTAGGAGTTAAGAAGCCTGGGAAAAGATGTTCTCTGCAGAAGTTCGTAACAAGACGATAATATTTACTCGTTGGTACAAAACGCACCATAGTTGGGTTAGTTCTTACGCTTATCTGCGAAATGGAGAGGCGCCTTTCGTGCATGGCGAGAGAAGGGAAGTTTCATTGGCGTTGGAGGAGAGTAAAAGGAAGAAAATCTCTGGTAATCCCCTGGGGGATAATCGGCGCCGCGTTCTACAATTTTTTCCCTCTAATTAACAGCTCATCGCAAGCGCGAGGGATTACTTTTAATTAGCTCCTGAGAGGAGACGAGAAAAGGAAGCGTCTGAGCTCGTCAAACTTGCATCCATGCGCGAGAGTCAGTCGATGGCTTCGATACTTGGGGAATTGAGCATACCTACTGCGTTTAATGGCACACAGTAGTTCATTCGACCATTTTTCAGCCACTTTGGTTCATTTTCAATATTTGAAAATTCTTTGAATTCCTGCTTTGACCTTTTCTATTCATTCCACTCGATTCGATATTTCACAATTCTACGAATACACTTTCTGACAGACATTCTTCTTCATTAAAAAAACCTGTCACTATATTTTTCAACGAGAATGTACATACCTCTTGCTAAGGCCCTCAATTTTAATATTCCTGAAATGAAATCAAGGAACCTCAAAAAAGCTCAAAGAAACCGCTAGCGATTCAGGAAAAACGAGACGAAGTTAAAACTAAACTGCTCGATAAAATTCCATTCCTGGCCCCACAATAGAATCCTGATCCCCTCGGCTGCTTCGTCCAGCCTTTATTCCCTGCGCCCTCAATTACAATACCTGTTCGATTTTCATTGGCCATTCCCCTTAATCCCAGCGTGTTCGCTGCCGCAGCCAGTCCGCGAATTCGCGGATGAAAGGGAGAGCGACAGGAAAACGAAAGTGAAACTCCAGTCTCCTGGTGGTTGCTCGAAAACGGCGAGAAAGCAATAGGCACGATTTCCAGGGGAGCCTGGCGGGTTCAGAGTGCACGAAACTCGGAGGAAGGAAACGAAATTTGCTCGAGCATCCTGCGTCCTCGTGAAATTTGTCCCTGGAAAGGATTACGGGGCTCCGATACTCCGATGCCGGACAAAAGAGATCAACGAGCATCCTGTGAGCTACGAGGATTAAGGGCGACGAAGAAATTGAATTCGTCGGAAATCCGTCGACGAGAAACGACGCGGGGGAGTCGAGGGGGCGACGTGTTTCCGCTGGCACACCTGAGGTTACTCCTCGAAACACCTTCGACAGTCTGGCGTCTCTTCGTCAAGAGTTACGTCTACCTAGATGGGTCTGCGTGTCTGACTTGGGATTTACTTGTTCTACTTGCTGTGTGTGCTGAGTTAGTCTGCTTACTTTCACGTGTCGGACTTATGGATGACTTGTTCTACTCAGGTCCTGGTGGCTGACGTATGGCTGACTTATTCTACTCGTTTACTTGTGGCTGAAGTATGGCTGACTTATTCTACTCGTTTACTTGTGGCTGACGTATGGCTGATTTATTCTACTCGTTCACTTCTGGCTGACTTATTCTACTCGTTTACTTGTGGCTGACGTATGGCTGACTTATTCTACTCATTTACTTGTGGCTGACGTATGACTGACTTATTCTACTGGTTTACTTGTTCTTGGCGTATTTCTGATTCGATCTACTGATTCATTCCACTCGTTGTCTGAGTTATGTGTGATTCATTGTTGCTTACTTCTATAGTGAAATTTAAAGAAATATATCTACCTAGCTAGATAAACGAAATCGATTTTTCACTTGCCACATATTTTAAAAGCTTCAAGTTTAAAGAATATATCCTTACAATGTCATAAAATATAAACTTCATGTTATGAAAACTGGACCACTACATACATTAATTATGGGTATAAATTTCGTAGTTTCAAGTGACTCTGCCTACATTATACCGAAAGTATTTGCAGTTTTATTCATCCGAGAAAATCAGAGTTCCAAAGTTTGAAATCAAATCGACTTGAACTTTCGAGAAGCTTTCTGCTCAACCGGGATACTGCCTGACGCCAAATCCACGAACGTTTTGTCAAGCTGTTCCTTCAGGTAGAAGTGACAAGAGGGAGGCGGAATCCCAGCATCCAGCAAACAGAAACTTTGCGGAGACCAGGTCGAGTGCTTTTCTCCAGAGCAGCGATCTTCCTGTTACTGCAAGAAATTTCTTTGACGTGAAACTTTGATGTATCAAAAACTACTTGTTAATCAGAGGCACGCAGTGAGGCTCCTTAAAACCTTAAGAAGACTCCCTAAAGTGTTTATTGAAGAACCCAAGCTTCTGTTTTCCGAGGGAGAGAAGGCTGAAAGCAGAAGTTTGATAAGCTCGTCGAAGAATCGCTGAATTCTATCGCGATCAGGAAATTATTAAATCAAAGGTGAGCAGCGATGGTCCACAGGTGCGCTCGAATTTCGAGATTGAAGATGAGCCAAGGAGGCAACGTGTGCTCGAGTGCCACTCAGCTGGTTCGAAGCCTTTGTGCAGCCCTGTCCTCGCGAGCTTCCAGGAGGCTCAGCTTCCTTTGTACCGTGTTTTACCGATGCCAGAGGAACCAACAGAAACGAGTTCCACTCTCATTCTTTCCGGTGCCTTTTCTCCGCTCTTTTGGTTCTTACGAAATTGGGCGCAAGGGCGAGCGGCTGCTTTGACTCTTAATGATGCATTCCCTACTTGCCTGGATTCCCTCGTCGAGTCAAATATCCTCCCGACCACTTCCACGATGAGGAATTACACGGCAGGTAAACCTGAACGCCCCTGTTGTCTGTTCCAGTTGTCTGATTCGGGAATTGTTCTACTGAAATCGCTGGGTCTGACATCACAGTCGCTTACTCTACTGATTCCTCTGGGTTTGCCTTGTGGGTTAATTTGCTGATGGCTGGATACGGTGACGCTGGTAGGATAAGTCAGGCAGAGGAGTGTCAGTAGTAGAATTCAGTCACAACAATGATAGTAGTATCAGTCAGCCATGACAATGACAGTAGAACGAATCAAGCATAGTGACGACAGTAGTATACGTCTCCCACGAGGACGACAGTAGCATAAATCAAGCATATCGACGACAGTAGTACAAACCAAGCATATCGACGACAGTAGTACAAATCAAGCATAACGACGACAGTAGTACAAATCAAGCATATCGACGACAGTAGTACAAATCAAGCATATCGACGACAGTAGAACAAGTCAAGCATATTCTTCTCCACTTTCACCTTAAGAAATTACACAATTTGTATATTAGAGCACCTCCACGTCTTTTTGAAGACTGAATTAAGATTTTCTGTGATCTAGGACAGTTCAACAATGAACAACAACTCTGGAAACATAAATTGCAAGGAGTCTATTCCCAGTAACTTCGAAATTTCTGAAACCTTCTAACCTGTACTTGACAAACGTCACATCGTCTGCAAAGAAGTTTGTAGCTTCGCTCGAGTCACCAAGGTTTATTAAATTCTTCACTCCCTTCGACATTCGTGCCACGTAAACAATTGACATGAAAATTTCTACATGTTACAAGAGGAAAATGCTCGCTGTAACGACAGAAGATGTCGTAAGGGAAACAACTTCAGTAACACGAGCCGTTTCCTTTTACGGGACGCGTGCAGGTATTTCATGAGACTCAGTGGCAGTAGAAAACGCATTAACAAAGCCAATTTCCTAGCTCGATCCCATAACACCTCTAAGAAGAGCAACTTCTTGACGACCTGACATTCCTCCTGAACATCCTTCACTTCTTTCTACTTATCTCGTTCCAGCTATGCTGACTCCAGGGGAGCAAGCCTGTATATGGTCAGACAGTTAGTCCAGAGCAACAGTTTAACACGCTCTGCTTGTTACGATGGTTCGTGCTGTATCGTTGAAACTCTCGAGATTGAAATTAATCTCTCCTCTCTCTTTGGAAAAATTATTTTTATCTTATTTACAGGATCCTGGAAACGCTGCAGATTGCCCGCAATTAACTGATTCTAACGAAGTGCTCTAAGATACTCGTACTCATTCCCAGCATTTTCCAAACTGAAATATTATTCAGACCCACCCTCCCAGAAGGTGATAGACGATCGTATTACGAAAGCACGAGAATATTATCGAGAGAATTGAAAAACACTTCCTGTCTGGGAAGTGTTTTATCTTCCTGAACGACTTTCATTGCTTCCACATCGACGTGATGTACGACAGCCTGACTAGATTCTCAATTTCCGTTTCGAGAACTCAGGTGGTCCAGATGTTGATCCATACCAGCGAGATATCCTCGTCAGAACTATTTTCGCGACTGTAGAACGCTTCTCTCGCGAGAACTCTCGAGCACCAGGCGTCTAGGCTCCTCCAAATATTTTCCATTATTTTCTCACGTTTCAAGGCTCCCCTACACGTGACGCGTCGTAAACACGTTTCCTTCCTGCTTGACACCGAAAGCCAAGGAAGCCTCAAACCGCCAGCTAATTCCACTCTCCGCCTCAAAGCAGGAAAATCATCGTAATAATGGCGCGAGGGTGCAGGGACTTTATGCTCCCAGTTTAAAAACACTCGGCTCTCCCAGCGGCCAGGGAAAATCCAGCAGAAAGAAAACAGCTTGGAACAAGCATTGAAAGTTTCCCACCGTGAAAATGCAAACTAATTTGATCAGCCCACGAGAAAGAACTCTCTGTATTTACGGAGCCGCGCGAAGTTAACGCAAACGTGTGGAAACTTATTTCCCCAGTTGTTCGAGGAAGAACAGGAGAGTTGCCATATCGTCGCGATTTTCTGGGACGAAATTCTCGGTGGAAAGTTCTTCACCGCAACAGGCCCCTCCATCCTTTCCACATGTGACATTGCAGTTAGGATCGCTGGGCGATCGCCCCCGAGTCTTCAAGTGCTACGAGACGATGGGGCGAGCGTGGGAGGGGGATGCATGGACAGCCACTCTCCTCTTCTGTCCCTCTTTCGAACCCCCAACCCCCACGTCACGGCTGCAGATATGACAAACGCACGTGGGCCCTGGAACCCATATGCACTGATAACGACGTTATCGGCCCGACATGGAGCACGCCTGTTATTCCTGATACGCAGACGTGCGCTGATGCAAACTGGTAAAATGCCATCCATTACCCACCCAGACTGATTTACTATTAATTAGTAGTATCTATGGCGGGAAAGCCATGGAATTTCGTTCGTTACACTCTGTTTCGCGAATTAGGGATGGTTTACGTTGCTTGCACACGCATTTGCCCAGCAAATGAGTCTATAAACGATCGTGGGACGTTTTGCTGCGATGAGCAACGAGCGTTCGATTAACTGAAGCTTTGAGCTCATCCAGGTGAATGTTCCAATAGTCTGATGTGCTTAAGAAGGGTGCGACAATCGAGGGTTAATCAGTGGGACTAGGGATGACGATCTCAAATAGATTTTTGCAAAGAAAAAATTCTTTTACAGCAGTGCAGTACTGTTTCCTTACCAGATTTCATCGTGAATTGATTTTTTTAACACAGAGTGGAATCAAGTTTTTTCAAATAGAAATTTCTGCAACCAGGTACTCAATAAAAAAATGATTTTTGATTCATGGACTTTGTAGAGGCTCAGATTGGCACTTCTATTGAAAGATTGGTCAGTGAATGGTCAATAAGGGTTTCCCTGGAACCCTTAAACGATCGATTATGAGGGCGGTTGGGGGCAATTTAAAAAGTTAGTAACGATGTGCAGCAGAAACGAATGAGCCTTCAGCCGCTCCATATAAAGAATTTGTCTAATGGTTCAGAGAGGGCTCCTCCTCCTCTTTGCTCTATTTCCAGCACGATACCTCCGCTCTCTCACCCGGCGGCTGACCTTTCTTCCCTTCTCCCTATCTCTTTCTTTGCACCATCCTCCCCACATCGGACCCCCGCTGCTCCTTCGCCACTGACGCCTTCTTCCTTTCTCGGCGAGTGCGTCGGAGAGTTTGAAAGAACTTAAAATAAACGGCGCGCACCAGCCACCGTTTCTCTCCACGACCGACAATACTCCTACCCCCTGACCCCCCCTCGCTGTCATTGTTGCTTCTGGTTAGCCGAAACTTTTGTCTTCGACCACGCGACCTGACCGAACGATGGTCATCGCGGTGGCGTGCCAGCTTGATTATTTTGCAATTTTTTGAAGTGTTTCTTGAGGAACTTGAGGACTTATATGGCAACTCTGATACTCGTGAGTTGAAATTATTGTTATAATTCTGGGGTTCTAAGGGAAAATTACTTGTGTCACATTTTTAAACAATTCGAGTTGAGAGCTTAATTCATAGGTAGAATATAGAATTTATGTTTCCAGGAGGAAGAGTAAAAAAGAATTTTGTAATATAAAAATGAGGGTCCAAGAAGACACCAGTCCATAAAACGATGCTCCTTTCTAAATATTATTTTTCCAAACCAAAGATTACTTTTTACCCATAAATGCAGATTCTAATTTCACATGTATTGTTCTTAGAAATATATTTCTGTATCTGCAATAACAATTTTGTCTCCTGTGTAATGGAACACCAAAAAAAGTAGGCAAAGTTATCACTACAAATCTCGTCTCAGACGATTATAAACAATTGGAAAACACCAATTAGAACAGAATTTAATACCAGCTAGTACAAATAAAGGAGCGTCAGCATTTTATGCATTTCCAATAACTTGAAAGTGTTCAAATACTTACGCAACGTAGTATGTTATTTTATTCTATTCAAGCTTCGCGTAATAGATACTCATGACCCTCCATTATTAATAAATAAATAAACAAACAATTATCTGCGATGATCTAGTGAACACAACCTGCGTTCAGACTCTGTTTTCTCTCCAAACGCAGACTGGGTAATGTAACAGAGCAAGCAGACGTTTTCTTAAAACGTTCGTTAACTAAATAGCACTTCCCTGCATAGCTCATTAACCGGTAATAGTAATTTCCTCGATCTGCAGGGGCGTTGAGACCTTAGGTGGAGCTTTGAGAGCTTGCAGACGTTGCATACACGGACTCGACAACATCCAGTAACCAGCTGATGAAACCAAACGCCTCCTGGGACTGGCGGCTATTTGCATTTACTGTCTCCGTAGTTAATCGTTATTCGGTAAACAACTATCCGTGTTCCGGTTGGCGAAGTCCATCGAGATTAATGGCCACGTACTGGGTGGTTGCCACTAATCTGACAATTTCACTGGGGGGAAATTCTTTTAATTGCATCAGGCCAACAGAGATTGGGGACACTGGAGAATTCATGAACAACTTCAGAAGAGATGGGAAAATAAAGAGTGAAGTAGAGTGTGCAGGCTTTCGTGAGTTTCAGGTAGTCGAAAATGATTTTTTTGTGGTGGTTGAAATTTTTGAGGAGTCCAATTCATTTTCTTTCCTATCCGAAATTTAAGAACTCTCAGTTGTGGATCTGATTAGTGTTCTAATTAATAGGAGGCTCGGGTAATCGAAATTTCAGGCACCTGAAAATAGTTTTCTTAGGCACTCGAAATTTTCAGGGTCCTGAAATTATACTTTCAATACCTAAAATTTATGAATTCTCGGTTCTGAGTCTTATCAGTGGATTAATTGGGAAGAGAGGTTCGAGTAACCGAGATTTCAGGCACCTGAAAATAGTTTTCTTAGGCACTCGAAATTTTCAGGGTCCTGAAATTATATTTTCAGTACCTAAAATTTATGAATTCTCCATTCTGAGTCTTATCAGTGGCCTAATTGGCAGGAGAGGTTGTAGTACCCGAGATTTCAGGAACCTGAAAATAGTTTTCTCAGGCACTCGAAATTTTCAGGGTAGTGAAATTATATTTTCAGTACCTAAAATTTATGAATTCTCGGTTCATAGTCTTATCAGTGTTCTAATTGGCAAGAGAGGTTCTAGTAACCGAAATTTCAGGCACCTGAAAATAGTTTTCTCAGGCACCCGAAATTTTCAGGGTCCTGAAATTATATTTCCAGTACCTAAAATTTATGAATTCTTCGTTCTGAGTCTTATCAGTGGCCTAATTGGCAAGAGAGGTTTGAGTACCCGAGATTTCAGGCACCTGAAAATTCTATTCTTAGGCACTCGAAATTTTCAGGGCCCTGAAATTATATTTTCAGTACCTAAAATTTATGAATTCTCGATTCTGAGTCTTATCAGTGCCCTAATTGGCAAGAGAGATTCGAGTACCCGAGATTTCAGGCACCTGAAAATAGTTTTCTCAGGCACTCGAAATTTTCAGGGTCCTGAAATTATATTTTCAGTACCTAAAATTTATAAATTCTCAGTTCTGAGTCTTATCAGTGCCCTAATTGGCAAGAGAGGTTCTAGTACCCGAGATTTCAGGCACCTGAAAATTCTTTTCTCGAGTACCGAAAATCAAGGACCTGAAATTATTTTCCTCAGCATCCAAAATCTACAAATTATTAGTTCTGGGTTTTATTACTAATCTCACTCGACAGGAATCTCAAATAACCGAAATTTCGGTCGCCTAAAAATAGTTTCTCTTTTCAATTATCCAAATATTTTTTGGGTCACCCGAAAACAATGTTATTCACGTAATGATCTGAGCTGCTTATGCTCTCCTCCCGATGCTCACGTCGGTTTCCCGTTGTTACCAAAGCTCGCGCTAAAAAGCAGCCCATGTTTCCCTCTGTTTCTCCTCTAGCTGCATATCATAATGAAGTCAGTAACCCAGTTCATGAAGGTCGAATGAGAGTGTAGCTTTACTACGGGACGACGCGTATTGATTAAAGGTTTTACGTTGATTAAAACTGTGACTGGCGTCGCGAGCGTGGAAACAGAAATCCCGTCCATTGAATTGTAGCGGGTGCCGTGTCGGCCTGCATCGTCATTCATTCGCGACATCTCCGTATTAAAAACATGCCTCGTCATCGGCCCTCGAAATCACGGGACGCGGAATTATTAAATACTCGATTAAAAGCGTGGGACCGATGCGTCAGGGCGGAGCCTTCGCGCGAGCGACGCTGTAATTACCTCAAATGGTTTTTCCAATGGAACGTGTAATTACGTTAAAGGATTACAGACAGGCTGGAAAATTAAAAATCGTATTAACCTCGAACACGTACACCGTCGAACCGCCATTAACCGTGACTAATTGAAATCTGACTTAACGAGCCGAATTAGCATCGCTCTGAAAGATGGGGCCAAGTTATATTACCGACAGAGTCCAGGAATCCTAATTTCAGAAAAGGAACGAAGGACCTCTGAATAGGATTTCGAATATAGTCACAAGCCTATTTCATTTGTCAAGAAACTTTCTGAGTCTGCAGATTCGAATGTGTCCTAGACAACTGTGTCGGTCAGATGAGAGTTCATTACTTAAAAGATGAATAGAAAATTGGGACAGTAGTATGTAAATTATACAATAGTAATATAATAAATTAATTTCATACTCTGTAACCCAGACTAGTCCTCGAAATTTGAACGAAGTCTTGGACTTCAGTGTTCAGCTAAGAAGTAGCTTCTATTATTTTTTATTGGCACACAGTTGTGAAGATTCTCAGCAATAATAGCGAAGCATCTTTGGCTATTTAATATGGAGGGAAAGCGATATTCTGCAACTGCTGTTCATGGCCTATCTACGAGCGACCAGACGTCGACATGGCAGCCAGTAACATATCGGTGGTGCATGCTACGGGTTTCGGTTCATCATTATGGAAGTCTCGAACTGTGCCGCATCGAAGAACCCCTCCGATAGCACTGGCTCCTATGAATATCCGTCTATTCAGCTGGTCATGTTTACTCGCGGTTAGACCTTCGCCGAGGACCACGTAAGGAATAGAAACGTGACTTTCATAGTAATCGTCCTGTCAGATGTAACGTATGTATTAATTTGCATATCGAGTGTTACAAACTTTTTCACTCGAAGAATATTCCCCATGTCACTTTTTTGTCTTGTTTCAAGTTAGTGTCATCTTGAACATCCCTGGCTGAGTCGTCGTCTTTAGTGTCTGCTTGTAAAGCTGGGTGCACACTGTATGTTATATGAAATAGAAAAGGGAGATGTTATGTATATGTCTCTTTTCTGTGTTCTAGAGAATTATAAAACTTTGCTGTGTAATATGTAGTGTAGACCCACCTTTATATACATGTCTTTTTCTGTCCTGTGAAAAGTTGTAGAAGATGTAGTGTAGACCCAGCTTAACATCTGTCTCTTTTGTTTTCTAAAAAGTTATACGACATGTAATGTGAAGGCACCTTAAAACTGCATGTTGCAATTCTTAAGGTGGGTCTACACTACATGTTAGATAACTGTTATATAAAGGTGGGTCTACACTACATATTATACAAGTTTGCAATCCTCTCTGATTGCACACAAAAGTTTTTGTAGAATAAAGATTGTACAAAAAGTATTCCCTATCAGTTAACATAGAAATAAAAAATAAAATATAGATATTTATTTGGAGATACTGAAATTTGGCGATATCTGATACTAATTTTTGGAAACTGGAGGATTATACTGAAGTCTGAATGAAAGAGGAAACGAAGGATGAACGCGTTAATAATGAAATCAGCCGCAATCCCGACTGTACAAATTCTGGAAATTAAATCGGGCTGCTGGGCAGGTTCGAATGACTCGTCATTTTCGGGCCGACAACGTAACCAATTCCCCTGTTCCCATTCCCTCGCCCTCCTCCACCCCTTTCGTGTCGAATTTCTACTCGTCGATCTCTCGTGGATTAATTTTCCTGGTAAAAGTGCAAATTAATATCGTCGCGGGAATAGCGTAGATTCACTTTTGTTCTTGCATTGTAAAATATCAATTATACTGTGGTCATTGGAACGCTGCCGCTCGAAGGATATTAAGGAAATTCGGAAATAAAAATACCAAATCACTGATCACATCACTGATATCTGAATTTGTGTGCGAAAGGGCAGGGTTCTACCTTCAGTTTTTCCTCAAAAAAGATCGCGAAAAAAATTCATCAATTTCCTGAGAGTCGGCTGAAGTTGGCACACTTTCGGAGAAAAATCACTCTCTCTTCCTTCGCATGTCGTGGAGTCAAAAATTTTTTTCGGAAAAGTTCTATGCAGGGGTGTAAAAGTAGAAGCTTTACCCTTTAAAATGAGCCTAGGCTGATCTCCCTACGATTTTTTTTGACAGAGCTACAGCAGCCCAAATATAGACAATTTTTTGGATCTCTGGATCATCGTTGCATTTCTACGCGTGAGTCACACTTTGCATTCAGACTGCCATAACTCAGCGAAAAAAAATCGCAGAGCACTCGCTAACGTCTCGTTCGAAAGAGGAGGGGACCAGCTTCAACATCCCACCAAAAAATGTACCAATAAAAATTTATGACGTATCCAGCAGTTCTCTGAAGTTGGAGAAGATTTGAGGAAAAACTACCCTCTCTTTCTTGTAGGTTCGTGGAGTGGACAATTTTTTTCGGGAAAGTTCAACACAGGGATGCTAAAGTAGAGCCCTTACCCTTTAAAATGAGTCCAGGCTCACCTCCCTCCGATTTTTTTTGACGGAGATACAGTAGTTCAAAGATTGACTACTTTTTCGGGGTCTGGATCGCTGCGTGATACAGACGCTGGAGACTCACTTTTCATTCAGACCTCGATATCTCGGCGAAAAAAAATCGCAGAGCACTCATTCTGGTCTCATTTGACAGGGAAGGGATCCAGCTTCGATATCTTATCGGAAAATATCGCGAGAAAAATTTATTAAGTTTCTGGTAGATCTCTGAAGTTGGAAAAGATTCTGGGGCTAACAACCCTCTCTTTCATGGCGGGTCCTGAGAAAAAGAATTTTTGTTGGAAAAGTTCAATCCAGGGATCATAAAATAGAGGGTTCACCCTTTGAAATGAGACCAGACTCACCTCGCTGCGATTTTTTTTGACGGAGGTACAACAGTTCAAAGATTGGCCATTTTTTCGAGCTGTGGATCACTGCGTGATTCAGAGGCTACAGGCTCACTTTTCATTCAGACCTCGATATCTCAGCGAAAAAAAATGGCAGAGGATTCGTCCTGGTCTCATTCGAAAGAGGAAGCTTTAGACTTGAAACTCACTGCAAAACTAGCCTCAAAAAAAATTTATGAAGTTCCAGACGGTCGTCTGAATTTCGATAACTTTCAGGAAGAAACTAGCCTTTATTTTTAGGCGTATCATGGAGACAAAAATTTTTTTCACAAACCTTTAACTCAAAAGTGTAAAAATAGAGACTCTGCCCTATAAAATGAGTCCAGGCTCACCTTTCTGCGATTTTTTTTGACCGAGCTACAGTAGCTCAAAGATCGACAATTTTTCGAATCTCTGGACCATCGTTCCCATCCCACGCAGGAGTTGCACTTTGCATTCAGACTGCCGTAACTTGGCCAAAAAAAATCGTAGACCACTCCACAAGGTCTCTTTCGAAAGAGGATACTTCAGGCTCAAAATCTACCGCAAAATTAGTCCCCAAAAAAATTCATCAAGTTCCTGACAGTCGTCTGAACTTGGAAAAAACTCCAGAAGAACCCACCTTCTCTCTCTCTCGGTCCATAGTCGAACAACAAACAATCTTCTGAAAATTTTACTCAGAGTTGAAAAAGTATAAGCCTTACTCTTGAAAATAAACATAAGCCCACTGTCACACGATCTTTTTTCACAAAGTTATCGCAGCTCGAAGATCGACAATATTTCATCCCTTAATTATTTCCCCAGACAGCCCTGAAATTGTCCAGCATATCAACAATTTTTGTCAAAGGTACCCAACTGACCTCCCCAGAACACGTTACTGCACCAACCCACCAAATTCCTCTGCTCAAAATCCAGGGCTCCGAAAGCACACTTTTTCATTCCCCATAAATAACAGCCTTCGCTGATCCATCGCCTTCAGGAAGCTTCATCCTCGGGGGCTTCGCTCATCGTTTACAAATCGCAGCAATTCGACGGGGGATCAGTGTTTCGCGAGACGAGGGGATCGCTCGAGAAGACTGCTGTAAATTCATGAAGCATCGATGGGACGCGAACGAGGCGGTTTTGCACGCGGCCGCGCAGAAACGTTTGCACGACAAACGGAAATGGACGAAGAGCTGCGCGGATCGGATCACTGGCGCTCGGGGGATCGATGGATCGGCGCTCCTCCGCGACGCGAGTCGTTTGTCGCGATAAATGACGCGCGAAACGACGCTGTTTCTCGTGGGAACTCGCCTATCTTCCCTCCCCACCGCGGCCAGGTATTTTGAAATTGAAATCAGAGGAAGGAATTGGAATCCTCGACGAGGGGCTGCTGTCGAAGGCAGGGCGGATCGGCGAAAAGCAATTAAAAATCGAGCACTTCTCAGCTCCTTCGCGCTCGATTTTAGCGGAGATGAAAATCAGGATGTTACCGAGGGGAATGAAGATCTCATGGAATTTTCATCCACTGTGTAGTGTTGCCTGTCGAGCGGCAGATCGCCAATTAAAATGTGAAAATAAGGCGAAATTGTTTCTAATGAGGTTATTGGAAAATTCTGCGTTTCACGCTGTCTGAGTTCATGTCGAACAAGATTAATTAACGAGATTATAAATTCGAGGCGAGGGAGAAGCAGGATAACAGGCGCCATGGCAACGAGGGGATAAAATCTCAAATCAAGAATCGCATCAATTTTTCGTCCCACTCGTTCCGTAAAAGCATCCCCTCGGACGTATCGACGAATCTATCGAAGAATATCAAGCGTAACGACACTGTCAGACATCTACGAAGAGCACCCATTTAATAAACGTCTCCTGCTCGGTTTATTGACCATTGCTTCCTTCTCTCCGAAAATTCCTTCGTTATTTCGACCCACTACAACACGTAAGCGAAATTCCTGAGGCACTGACGAAACAAAAATTATCAAATCTTTCGAAAATTCGACCTGAGACACTAATTAACATTTAAAAAATTGAATTTGTATTTCTGTGAAGGAGAAAGAGTATTAAACCTATTGCTTCAGATAAAAATAGAGGACCACGAAGACACAAGTCCATGAGACAGTACTGAAACCGAAAAATATATAAATTGTATCACATATTCCAAAAATTGTATCACTAAAGTTGAAACTAAGCAGAATTGATAAAACTTATTTCCCAGGTTCGATATTCGAAAAATTGTCCCACTAAATCTAGCATGTTTCTAGTATACATAATGGTACAATATGATCCTCGTTAGCTCGTTTTGCCTTAGATCCACAAATTTACGAAGAAAACCTTCGGGGGTCGAAGAAAAACACAGAAGGATGAAAGGAGAAACCGAGAATGTTAATCGATGTCCCTTTGTACCGCCACGGGAACCATTAGCCTGCTGTGCTGGGCCGCCACCCCCTCGGGGTCGAAGGTGGGGGAAATCGTAATGCACGAACGGGAAGACGGAAGTTTTCAATCTCGCTAATCGATGTCTCGAAACTTCTTCCCGGATGCAGAAACTTCGAAACTTCCTGCCCTTCGTTCCAGGCATTTCGCGGGTGCGTGTGATCGGGCCTCGGAGCAACACGGGGATGATTTATGGGGGGAAGGAATTTGGTTCACTTCTTTTCGGGATTTCGGGAAAGATGTGACATGTTTATGTGAAATAAAAATGGAAACCTCGAGCAATAGAGTTTGTTGAAATTTTGTGGACTTCTACGGGGGGTAGCAAGTGTATCTTGAAATATTCTGAGGGATGGTCGAGGAGCTTAAATGGAACAGAGAATGTCCCATGACGCAGTGTCTCGTCTGCCTTCATTTTGCAGTGATAATACCTTGAAGTTGATATATCTATAAATAAGGTAAAGTCACAATTAGAGGACTCTGTGATTTTACAGAGGCTTTGAAGAGTAAAAATAAAGCAAAAAAAGTCTTCGTACGTTTTGCAGTACGTTTCCTACAAAGAGCTTGAAAATTTCATAGCTTTATAAAAATGAAATATGTATGAAGATTTTCCTCTGTAAAATTACAGAATCCACAGATTGTTAGTTTAGCTTGTAGACACATTAACTTCAATATTAACTGTGTTATTATATTTGTATTAAATAACAACATAAATAACATATTAAATAATGTAAACTGTGTTCCATTTGATCTCCCTTACATCCCCCACAATATTTCGACATTTCAAGAGATCTAAAATAATAATTCCACCCTGATGAATACGAAAACAAAACAAAAATTAAAGACTGCCAGTCTAGAAGGTTTTACAAAATTCAGAACTTTTGGGCAAGCAAACTTCTCTTCAGAGAACAATGCACATCGAACAGTTCCAACCCCTGGTGTGAAAAGGAACTTTCTATAAAAGTTCAATCCACCCTCGCTTGCGAATAACATTTGTTGCGTAAACATGGCGATCGTTAGCTTTACACCGAGCGAAACAGGAGAAAAGGGAAATTAACATACAGAAAGGATGAAGGAAGTTTTAAATGCTAGCGCCGAAAAGTTGCAGGGAGGTTCGAGGGGGGAAACGAGGGGGTGCAGTACAAGGGATTATAGAAACACTCAAAACTGATCTGGAACGAGGGCAGACGGTTCTCTGCTGGCGCAAATAGCCGCTCGGGGGCGAGGTGCAAACCCTCATTAAACATTTCCAAGCTGTAACAGTGCTCTAACCTGCTCAGACTTCTTACTTTCTAATGAATATAAATATCCATTCGTTCTCTTTGTCTTTCTTTCGCCTGCTTTCCCCCGACTTTCCGCGCCTTTTTGTCTCATCTGCTTTCTGGCCCACTGTTTCCCTCCTATTTCACTTCCGCTTCCCCTTTCTGTGACCTCACCTCTGACCCCCGAACCCCTATATAATTGTTTCTCAGCGAACTCGCGGACTTAGAGATAAAGTTCCTATTATTTTACTAACAGCACGCTCCACTGTCCACTTTCTCTTTTCTACTCTCTGGTTCTACCGAGGAGGTTGGAACATCGTCTTCCATTCGCTCGATAAAATCTTGAGGATATTCGAGAAGTTTATCTAATCCATTCTGAAAGTACTCTGTGGGGCCATGAGAGATGGTTGAATAGATTTCTTTTCTGGAGTGTGGGTAGACTATGGGTTATTCTAAAGGCTAGACTTAGGGTGATCCTTTGAAAGAACTCTTTCTATTTTTAATAAAAAGAGAAAGTTAATATTGGGGAGTGGGGCGGAATACGATTTCTGGCGAACAGTTTTCCATCAAATGAAATAATAGGAAGGTAGTTAAAAACATCGCAGTTCTTGTAAATATGAAATACTGTCGTGCCAAAAATATTTCAAATTATCACGTATTTTATATTCATGAGATAGCGTTTTACATTCAAAGAATTACAATATTTTTAAATAATTTAGTACTTCTGAGTTTGATCGTACACACAAATGTGTGCACAAATTAGAAATTTGTAGGAATAAATGGTATTTACTGAAATAAAATAAAACATAAAATACTACAAAATAATATTTAGAGAGTATATACAAAATAGGGGCAACAGGAAAAATAAATTTAAAATCTGAATAAGACTTACCAGTGGTCGAGGGGTCGAAGGGTCAAGCTGGTCAAGCTGGTCAAGCTGGTCAAGCTGGTCAAGCTGGTCAAGCTGGTCAAGCTGGTCAAGCTGGCCAAGGGGATCCAAGGGGATCCAAGGGGATCCAAGGGGATCCAAGGGGATCCAAGGGGATCCAAGGGGATCCAAGGGGATCCAAGGGGATCCAAGGGGATCCAAGGGGATCCAAGGGGATCCAAGGGGATCCAAGGGGATCCAAGGGGATCCAAGGGGATCCAAGGGGATCCAAGGGGTCCAATGGGTCCAGGGAGTCCTCACTTGCTGGAGGACCCGCGGCGAGTGAAGCACTCGGGGCCCTGCAGGTGTACTTATGTCTTGTCGAAGAAGAGGGGGGATGGATCACAGAAGTTTTCGAAGTGGTGGGAATAACAAGACTAGTCGAGCGAGGAGTAATATTCGAAAGACTGATATTTTTCATAAAATACTCATCGAAGAAACAACTTGTGCTTCGCAAATTATTAATAACAATTGCAGGTAGTGGCTCAGGTAAACTATTAACAATTATTCATTATTGAATAATAAAATATAGAGGAATTTGTAGTCTATTGATTGTGGAATTATTTCTCTGTTCGGCTTGCGTTTATTCTTCTCGTAATTGTCGATGGTTTGTTGTATTTTCAATACAAATTCTCGCTGCGGGCAAATATTATATTACTTAACTGTGTATTTTGCAACGACAATTGTTGTGAAGAACGATTTATTTGTATTCATCCTTTCGACTGAAAACAGATATTCCATAACGATTAGCTCTGCATTATGAATTTATTTGAACAATCCTCGATATTAAATTCTAATTCTTTTCTTTATGTCATAAATAACAGACAATTCTCTCTGAAATACCAAGATTTTTCTCGTTACGAGCATTCTCAGCGTTCACAGTTTGCCTAACAATCACCAATAAGATTCGCCTCTCATTCATTCGAACTAAAAAGACCTCAGTATCTCTAATTCCCCTCAGATGACGAATATCCTATCCAGTATATGCAGATTAGCGCTGAAAACCGATACACATCAGCGCTTGTAACAACGTCTAATGTGATTTCGGGCTGATAACTTCCGGCGACAGCGCAGCGTAAACGGTAATTTTCCACGGTAACTAGGAATCCACTTTAATCGATAAAATTCATCCAGCGGTGTCCAGGATATCGGGTGTTTTGTGCTTGTAATGGTTTCCCAACATTTCTGGCCGCGGTAATTTAATTCAATTCTCTTTATAGAATTTCCTAGAAACGTGAAACAAAAGCGTGTGGCAACGCTTTGAGAATGGCGGAATCGCGTGCCAAGTCGAATCACGTTACTTCATATTCGGTAAGCGTAGAACGTTCGCGTCGGGAAACACGGAGCTTTTTTTCCATCCCACATCAAGCACAGATAAACGTTTACCACTCTTTTTGCCTCATTTGCGGCAGGAATTACACTTTTTTCGCGGAATATGCAAAAATGTACGAACGATAAAACTGTCAGATAAAACGGTTTTGCAATATTTACGTCAGCGTTCATAATAATCGTAATAATTGATTTATTTATTCGACGAGCACACGATAGAATAAAATAAATTACAATAAAGTTGAATAAATTATATTACTGAAGGAAAGAAACTAATAATTAAGTGCACATAGCATATTAAGTGAAACAATCGTTAAAAAAAAAATAAGTACTATTTCTTTACTTTTAACAATAATAATGAATGTGTAAAAATTTATTCTTTAATTTAGTAAAAAAAAGCACAGTGATTTCTAACGATCTAGCACAGCTCTAGTAGTATAAACCCTCTTTAGTCAGGCAGTGAGACCATACAAGTAGTATAAACCCTCTTTGACCAGACAGTCAGACCTCGTAAGTAGTGTAAACCCTCTTTGGTCATACAGTCAGATCATACGAGTAGTATAAACTCTACATGGTCAGACGCCGACGTCTCTCCTTCCCACTGATTCGACTGGCCGTGATTAACGATTTTGCACGATTCGCCGAATCCATCTGTGCTCGCATTTATTCCCCAGTAATCACGGCAACAATTAATCGGCTGTTCATAATTCATAATTAATTGTCGCGAGACCCCTCGCAAACTTTTTCGAGGCCAACACTCATAAATCCCCCATTATACCCTCGAGAAGGGGAAGGCTGATTTATTAATCGAAACGTAGATCAATTTAACCTGTCGTATGGAGATTCTCCCACGCGTAATGTAATTTTGGAAGCATCCGAGCGATTTCGAACAGTCGAGGTCCTGCGTGCGCGCATAAAGTATTAGGTCTTCCACGGCGAGGTTGATGCATTGCATATTCACGCGCGGCTGTGCGAATGCCATTCGAACGATACATCACACTCGTCGATAGTTGATTCCTCGTTATGAGTGGCGGACTTTTCACGGCTGCCCCCGAATTCCCCGCAGCTGGCCACCCCACGCTGTTCCTCGCCAACAGTCAGTTGGGAAAATTCCTTGTATGGAAGGAAAAGCGATGGATCCATCGAAACGTGAAACGGGCTCGTCCATACTCCGAGTCAGGTTTAATTATTGCGCCGCGAAACTCGCAACCTGTTTCCAGTTGAAAACCTTAATTTATCACGAAACACGCTTCGTGCTTTACCCATGCCAGTTTGTGAGTGCTCGCTCGGCGAACGTTCGAGGGTCGTTTTAAGCTACTAATAAAGATTGCAGCGACATGTGATTAGGAACAACTTCTGGCCATTCGTAGCGTTGCTGTTATGATGAATCGAGAGGTACACTCTCGTCTGAAAGTATTAGGACGTATACTGTTTTCAGGGAACTTTGATTTTAGAATAGAAATTTTAAATGGTAGTCTGTGCTTATGAAAGTCCATTGTGAATCATAAGGGAGTGATTAATTGAGAGCTATTCAGTGTTGAGAAGACTTTTAAAATTCCTGTGAAAAGTGTCTGTATTGAAGCTGACTTATTCTACTAATTTCTGCAGGTGTGTGATTTTAAACTGACTTATTCTACTGATTTCTGTCCGTGTTTGACTTGTAACTTGCACTGCTGACTTCTGTCTGTGTCTGACCAGAGATTCGCCTATTCTACTCACATCTGCTTATGTCTGGCTTGACATTGGCTTAATCTACTAATTTTCCTCTGTCAATTTCTGAGCTTATTCTACTAATTTCTGGCCTAGGTTGACCTATTCTACTAATTTCAGCCTGACACAACACTGACTCACTCTACTGATTTCTATACCCAACTAGAGGTGTATTCTACTGATTTCTGTCTGTGTCTGACACTGAACTTATTGTACTGACTTTCCCTCCACCTGTATGCAATTCCTTACTGATTCTAGAACCTTCTCCAAATGTACACGTGGATATCTACTGACAAATGTCCTAATATTTTTTGTCGCGAGTGTACCTCCATCCAAAGGTCGACGTCTTCGTCTCCAAGGGTATTCCCAGCCGCGAGAAACAGGGACAATTAGAGGGACTCGTGCGTTGTTCATTTCCTTAAGCCACTCACGCTCATGAGCCGTACTCGTAGAATTCTTAAGCGAACGCCTAGAGAGAAAAAGCTAGGGGGGGCCACTCACTTCCGTGTCTAGGTTCATGTAAAGCGCAGAAAGACTCTCCTCCCGCAGGAGGGGACGAAGAAGCCGGCGCAGGAATTCAAATGCTCGCAGCTACGACTAATTACCGTACTTGCGGTAGGCTTCGCAACGCGTAATGCAGCCTAGAAACTTCTCTTAACGCGGCACTCTATGCCAGCGCAGTGGCAACGTTTCCGCGAGACCAGCTCCCCTAGAACGCCGCGCTGTTCGTGAAATGAGCGTCGCGCGTGCACGCCACTCAGCAGATTGCATCCGACTGAGGTTCGGCCTCTGAAGTGCAGCCGTTTTTGAATGGCGTCGATGACGCTGACGGCCACTGTCGAGGATCAGACGTCAGGGGCAGCACTTGGCCAATTCTGGATCGAGCGTGAACAAAGTGGTATCGCAGAGAGCAGCTGACAATAAGCTGAGAAGAGAGACTGGATAAGAAAAAGCTCTAAAGGTGCAGTAATTGCAAGTGTAATGCACGAGCTGGAGGGGGAACTTTCTGGCAACTCATCTGACAAGAGAAGAAGTCAAGGAATTATCAAGAATATGTCACTTTTCAGTATATTTTTTGAACAAGTAGATAATAAGCAGAGAAGAGAGACTGGATAAGAAAAAGCTCTAAAGGTGCAGTAATTGCAAGTGTAATGCACGAGCTGGAGGGGGAACTTTCTGGTAACTCATCTGACAAGAGAAGAAGTCAAGGAATTATCAAGAATATGTCACTTTTCAGTATATTTTTTGAACAAGTAGATAATAAGCAGTGAAGAGAGACTCTATATAAAAAAGTCTCTGAAGCTGGAGTAATTGCAAGTGTAAGGAAAAAATATAAATGTCGAATATTTTGAGCTACTCTACAGGCCTGTCGAGATTAATCAAAACCGGAGGTTATTCCTTCCAGTTGTTCTCAAGTGAGACTCATGAAATTAATTTTAATATTCATTTTCCTCTGCTGGAGTTCCCAGCCAATGATGGCGAGCAGGGTCTCCTAGAATGAATATTCTTTAGCTGAAGTTATAGCAGGGAATAAATGTCAGCTCGAGGGTATTGTACCAGAGGAGAATTTAATGTTCAAAGGCCCACGCTTATCTCCCTAATCTCGCAGTACAGTTACTGCAACGCGTGTTTTACTCATATATGATGTAGCGCGGTTTCGTGGAACTCACTCGTTATGTCTGCCGTTTAACGTGCATACTTCTCGCGTCGAACTGCATCAAATGCAGCGTCGTGATTACCATAAGCTTCCGTAGAACAAGACTAGACTAAAGCCTTGTTTACATTAATCAAGTCACTGGAACTCGAGCAGCTTCAATGTGAGTGATTTCAAGGAATTTGACCAATGTGAACGCGTTATATCACTTGACTTGAAGTATCCTTTCAAGCTTCAAGTGAAGTCAACGTCCTTCCAACTTTTCCTTGCCTTCAGACACACTTTAATTGACGTATACCATGATGTATACTGTACCATACAATGCAAGCCATTTTTATTATTTTTGTATGACAGCTTGAATCCAAGTAACTTGACTTGTGTGAACACTGACTTGACATCAAGCTACTTCAATCCAAGTGACTTGAATCCAAGCAGCTTAATAATCTGAAGAAGACTTAATAGTGAACTGTCCTCTGCGTGCTCGATATAAGTTACTAGTGAGTCAAATGGGTCAAGGCTGAACCTATGTAGATCCGTTTGCAGAGATAACGAAGAGTAATCAGAGGCAAGGCTTGGACCTACTGAAGCGGGTACACGCGTCTCCCGACGGTGATACCCATTCCTTGAAAGGTTCTATTCGCTGAGTGGCTGCTTTCCATTTAATTATTCTCTCTTATCCTGATATCTCGCCGTTCGTTGAATCCCTCGGTAAATTAAGTTACCCGTTCCGTGCTGAGGAAGCTTTGAGAACGAGACAGCAGCCGAAAGGGAGGGAAGAAGAAAGGGTGTCTAACTGTGGTGAAGGAGGTGCAGAAACCGAGAGACAAGCTTCAGCTGCAACTGATTCAAATAGTGGACACGATTTGTGTCTTCACAAAAATCTAGGAAAATATTTTTTATAGCAATTTTAATTATGAAATACGTATAATACTTAATATTAAAAATATAATAAATGATCGATATTAGAAATAGGATAAATGCTTGACAATTGCAGGAATTATAAAATCGTGCTGGAAAGAGAAACTGTTCCCAGATTATGAGCTTGAATATATCGTCATGTTTCGTTATTTAACAATTATAATTGTTAATAATTTATGTCAATCAGTACGAGCAATTGTTATTGATAATAACTGAAGTAGAAATGACTGGGGCAATATTATTTCATCAGAAACATCAATTTTTGGCTAATGATTCTTGAATGAGATTAATTTCGCAATTTCCACCACACGAAGAGCTTTTGTGATTGGTTCCCTATTTTCTGGGAGAAGGTATAAATACTCTTGGGGGAGCCTGAGTGCTTCACTCGTCGCTGGTCCTCTGGCGAGTGCGGACCTCTCCTGGGGATGTAGTGGAGGGACCACTGGGCCCTGGACCACAGAGGACCTTGGACGCCTGGACTATCCTGACCAGTGGGCAGTTCGACCATTGGTCATCTTGGCTACTGGTCATCTTGACCATTGGTCAGTCTTTTTTTTGTTCTTTGTTTTTTTTGTAACCCCTTGTGACTCTTTTGTGACTCTTTTGTGACTCTTTTGTGACTCTTTTGTGACTCTTTTGTGACTCTTTTGTGACTCTTTCGTGACTCTTTCGTGACTCTCCTGTGACTCTTTCGTGACTCTCCTGTGACTCTCCTGTGACTCTTTCGTGACTCTCCTGTGACTCTTTCGTGACTCTTTCGTGACTCTTTCGTGACTCTTTCGTGACTCTTTCGTGACTCTTTCGTGACTCTTTCGTGACTCTTTCGTGACTCTTTCGCGACTCTTTCGCGACTCTTTCGCGACTCTCTGGTGACTCTTTTGGATTCCCTTGAATTCTTTGGATCCTCTGGCTTCGTCATTGGTCTTCTGGGTCCACTGGCAAGTCACATTTAAATTTTAAATTTATTTCTTCTGCTACTCTTATTTTGGGTATAAGCCTCCCCATCCCTAATGTTAATATTTCCCTCTATTTTCCCTAAACATATTTTTCTTTTTACGATACAGTGACTTCCTCCAGAGAATTGTTCCTGGTCTAGCCCTTAGACTAACTTTTACCCTAGTTACCCTCTCCTGTAAGAAACCTCCAGAAAAAATTCCCTTTTTCCTTCAAACAAAATTTCATTTCTCCCTTTCGATATTTCAAGTTCGCCTCCGATTCGTCGCAAGAATTCCAGTTCAATTAGTGGCGCGGCGCAGCAGAAATTATTGTCGGTTCTGGTAGAGAAACGGAACGCGAAACGTCCAGCGTGAACGCGGTATTAAAACTTTATGACGTGTCGTTCCTGGGGTTATTTCGCCCCATAACTCAGCTCCCGAGGCTGCCTCGGACCTTGTTTGCGCGACACAAAGGATCGGCGAATGCTTTCCCCGCGCCGTTTCTTATTTCACCGTGAATATTTTCGACCGAGCTCCGATCGAACGAAATATCGCGGGAATAAAACGGCATCCAATGAAACTCCCGCGAAAGGAATTACAGGGAATGCAGGAGCGTGCTTTCCTTTTTAGCTCTCATGACCGGAATTCTGCTCGATATTCCTCCGCCCTCGGAAATAAAATGTTTCCATTAACCGTGTCGCGCTGGATAGACTGAAATCCTCACAGAGGCTGGAGTCCAGCGATTCGATGGGTAAATAAGTAGAAACACTCATCGCGTGAGGGCGCAGACTGTTTGCAAGGTAGCTGCTCACTGGATCGATCATAATTCTCGGCGCTTTCGATCCCTTCTCCTTGGAGAAAACATTCTCCTTTCTCGTCAGTGTAACGGCCCGAATAACAGTGTGCTCTGACTCTCACGATAGCGTCAACTCCTGTCGTCGAACGTTTTCTGCTTGGCCGAGCCTAGGCGACATACACACGCGGCGTCGCTCAGTTTCCTTCAATCGGCCAACTTTCGCGACGTTCTGACTCATTTCTACCAGTCATGTGTTTATATAAATTTTTCCACTGCTTCCAAGAGAACAATCAGCTCACGAAGTGGGTCCCTCATATTATGTAGCGCCCTGTGTATCAGCTACATTAACGTGGAATTAATTTTAGAACTATACATATCTTTCGATTCCACCTCGCGAGCCAGCTGCTCATTTCGTCGAAGCCTTTGAACTGCCAGCTGAGCAACGCGTGGGATACACAAGAACCGCTGACGTCAGTGCTGGTGGCGACCCAATTTTTCGTTTCGCAACTGAGACTTAAAGAATACGCGGGACTAGAATCGAGGGCTAAAGGCTAAAGGCGGAAATGAACAGGTATCCCACGCGGGTTCGCCTCGTCTCTCTCCCTTTTGGTGCTCCTCGCTCCTTTATTTCGATATGTTGTAGAGCTCTTGCGGCTGGGGGCGGATGGATGGCTCGTTTCGCCTGGGAGCGCCAGCTCGCGCTCAATGGGAGAACGTATCTAGGAACGCGAAGTTTTTACGCGAACGGTCATTTGCGTTTACATTTCATTTTCAATCACGCGATGTACAGCTTTACATCGAATGCAGTGGAGTATATTGAATGGCAGAAGATGGGGAGGATAGATGAGAGCATCGGAGGAAATTTGAAAACTTTATTTCGGGCTATTGTATTTCGATCAGCGATACATCTAGACGCTCCACCTCCAAGTGATATTGAACGATCGCTCAGATAACTTCGGGAACTTAAATATCGAGGAATATCTGCCCTATGATAAATTCAATTCTGCTGATACCTTGGAGGGATAGAGAAAATTTCAAGGTATGAATACAGTCAGAAAAAAATGTAGAAGACACAGAACAAGAGAAAGTGTAGTTCATGCTTATGTTAGGTCTTCTTTGGAAAACAAGACCAAGAAAGAATATTTATTTATTTATTAAGTCTAGTTCAGGTCAAGATCAGGCTTATGCTAGGTTCAGATTAGGTCTATGTTAGTTCTGAGTCATTAAAAGAACAAGAGGGTTTCAGTTAGGTCTTGCATAGAACAAAAAAGAAAAAACTCAGCGTTAGATTTACATTTGGCCTGGGTTAGGTCTTCTTTGGAAAACAAGACCAAGAAAGCCTATTTATTTATTTATTTATTAAGTCTAGTTTAGGTCAAGATCAAGCTTATGCTAGGTTCAGATTAGGTCTACGTTAGTTCTGAGTCATTAAAAGAACAAGAGGGTTTCAGTTAGGTCTTGCATAGAACAAAAAAGAAAAAACTCAGCGTTAGATTTACCTTTGACCTGGGTTAGGTCTGCTGAGCAAAAACTCATGGAAAATCTGTCCCACGATAAACTGAATTCCCCACACTTCTGCTCAGCCTGGCAAATTCAAAGTCATATCCCGCGGCAGTCGATCGGATCATAATCATTGCATGCAACTAAATCGAAAGGCTTCCAGTCGATATGTCACGCGAGGATTTGCATGGAACGAATCGGGAGGGCTCGAATCTGCAAAATTATTGAGCATTACCGTGGAACGAGCGCATTAAGAATTTTGATTCCAGCGCGAGCGGATTTTGGCAATTACAGTCAACGAGTAACTGGCCGAAATTCGTGAAATATCACCCGAACGGGACGAATGGCAGGGTATATCAGGTCCCACTTGATCATTATGTAGAGACACGAATGAATATTCTAGTCGAGAGATTATCGTGGATAACGAATGGGACACAAGTATTTCACCCTACTTGCCGCCACTCACGGCCGACTCAAAAACATCCCCTCGAACCCTTCGAGAGCCATATTGTTGAATAATTAATAAAAACGAGTGCATCAGGGGCGGGCCAAGGGGGAATATAGGGCAGCGGTGGATCGAAATAGCCAGAAAAGGAGGAGGAACGGGAAAAATAAAACGCTCGAACAGAAGTCGATATCCCACGGGCGCATCAACGCGGACGGCGTTAATTTCACGGTGCAGCCAGCGCGTAAAGTGCATCTAACGACACCGATGACACGAATTCATCGGCTCGTGAGGCGCGAGCGAATCCGAGCGAGGAGAGGAAAGAAACGGCGTGGAAGGCTGGCCGTGTCGCGGGGCGAATAAGGTCGGCGTGGATGGCGGGCTTATTAATGCGCTGAAACGTCATTATGCGCTGCGCGGGGATCGTTTCGGGTTTACTCTCGGCGGCATTAGCGCGTGACGATCGTGAACGCTCGAGCCTGCTCGGCCTGTTACGTTTCCCGATGATTATCCGAGAGGTTTGATTAATTGCTTCGTTAATTCATTCGCTGGGGCTCGACTCGATACGCGATAACAGCCGGAGATTGAAGCGACGCGTGAAAGGTCCGACGTGACGACGTCCGATTTAGTTAATGCTGAAACGTGGCGAATAAAACTCGAAAGAGGTGTCGAACGTCAGAGGGTTCTTGTGAGCTGAGAAATTTGAGAGACACGTTGACTGGTTTTGGGGAGAGTGGCAGATTTTTCGGGAAATCGGTTTGATAGTTTTTGTGACAGGAAATTGGATCGAGGAATCGTATTGAAATAGTTCGAAGAGGCTTCTGTGAAAGGTCCTCAATTCTAGGATTTTTTGGAAGAGGTGGTAGTTGATACAGCAGAGCCTGAGGTCAGTTACAGACAAAATGCTAAAAATTGAGGATTTTCTGGTTATGTATTCTCTTGGGAACTGAGGATGGATCTATGATCGAATCTTGGTTAGGTCTGGGCCAGACCTGACACATGTCTTGGTTAGGCTAGGATTAGACCTGGGTCAAGCTTTGTTTAAGTATATCTCAAGGTTGGATTTTAGGTCTAAGTCTTGGTCAAGTCTTAGACTTAGCCTTGGTGTCTTGGTATAATTATGTCTGAATTATATTTGTCTCAAATTTGTGTATTAGACAAGAGACAAATCCTTCCAGAGACAAATTTGTGTCTCTGGACCAAGTCTGACTCAGGTCTGGACCAATTCTACTTAAAATTCTCGAGACACCGCCATTCAAAATTCCCAGCTTCAATATTCTCTCATATACTCACGTCACTTTTAACCATCACTTTCACCCTTTCTTCCTCCTCCAAAACATGACTCCCATATTCTACATCTCCCAGAAACCTTCCACAGGTTGTTTTACCCTCCAGCCACAGACGCGAATCTTCATCAAAATTCACTTGGCCCCCCCACAAATACAGGCCCTAAACTCTCTCGTTGCATCTGCCTCTCCTTCCCTCCTCGTCGATCGTTAGCCCGTGGTTTTTCAGCGGCGGATGCACGAAGTGTAGCCAGCAGGACGCAATGTCCGTCCGTAGCAAATAGTCTGGCAAATTACAGCGGCGATGACTGGCGAGCATCGGGCAACAAAGTGTGACTACGCTGGTAGCTTGTAGTTTACAGGGCTGGTCGGCTCCATAATCTGGTACAGAGGAACTGGGGAATTCGCGTGGCGCGTAGAACACGAATCCACCAGGGGGATGGGGCGCGCCACAGGGGGAGGGTGACACCCTCGAAGCGAGGGAGCGAGAATCGAACGAGGACGAAACGAGCGCGAGCAGCGAACAGAGAGTAAGACAGGTCGAGAGAACTGGAGGGGGTAAGCGCATGTGTACACGATACTACAAAAAACAGAACACAGCACAGTGAAGTGTATCCCGATTTCGGCAGACGAGAAGACTGAAAACAAATAACCACGTCACGGAAACCAGCAGTTCGCGCGTGCATCGCTTGATAGGCAAAAGGCATTAAACTACTGCGCTCGTGAGAAGAATAACGATTCAGGGGAAGCAGAGAGCATGGCCTACTGGGTGTTGCAAAAACGCTGGGCAGATGGAAATATCGAAGACGATTCCAGAGATGAGCGAGGAAGCGCGAGCCTCGCTGTTACAGCGAGGAAGCTCGATGAAGAGGGGGCTCAGAGGAGCAGGGGTGAGAATGGGGGCGGCGTCGGCTGTGGGCTGGCAATTTCAAACGAGCAAGCGTGTATTCGTGTCCCGGTTGTTTGTATTCGTGGCGGTGGCATTGCCTCGAGCATCGTTTTCCGAAATTACGAGCCGATACCGTTACAATCGGTTGAGCGATGCACCGCCGCGGCACGTCAATCGCTATATATTTTCTGCTAATCGATCGCCGCCACTTCCGGTGAAATAGATCACCGTGCCTAGACACCACGGACGTGTCGCTCGGCGTGGAAATAACGGCAATGAATTCACCGCGGTTTTTGATAGCCCTGGATTTAACGACCTCTCCCTCGCCCCCTGTCAATCAAACATTGGTCACACTCGAGGGGTTAATGTAGGACCTTCATCGTCCTCCGATCGACTCGCCTTGAATAATTAACGCTCCCACGACGTCGTGGATTTGTACGACCTCGTCAGATTAACCCCTTGCCGTACTTTGACGAGTCTGGCTCGTGCACTTTTTACAATATCTTCGCTGCCGATTACGCGGTAACGCGTGATGAGGATTTTTTGCAAGTAACCGATCACGCGCCATCGCGTGAGACGTCTATGTTCGTTCAATAGGAGCTTTACTGTTGGCAGTTTAAGGTAGTTACACGTTCCAGATCGGCAGCAAAGGTGATAATATTACGAAAGAAAATTGTACGTCAAGGGGTTAAGGGGTAAAACCACTCTAGGATTTTAAAGAAATTGATATTTTTTCTTGGCTTAAACGATACTTTAAGGTCATAGAAACTGTATACCATTTGATTTATAATGGAAAACAAATTTAGCAACTCTTCACACATTTTCAATTTTAATAAATATATAAAATCCACAGTCCCATCACGATTAGTACGTCAAGGGATTAAGCCACCTGGAACGACGAATTTACCATCGAGGCACGCGAGATCGCTCAGCCTGTTCCTTCCATTGAATCGCGACTCGAGGGACAATTAGCGATTTATGGTCTCGGTTTGCGTTCCAGCTGGAAAAAGTGTTCACATTGATGCATTAAACGCAGCAGATGGTGCACGCTTCCCCTGGCTGGATTCGGGACAGACGCTGGTAGGAATCTCCCAGAGACATTAGTATTCCTCGAAAGTCATGGTGGCCACCGCGACGGCGTTTACGGCAGGCTCTCTCCCGACGCGACAGAAAAGCTTTTAAGCTCCGCTTTAAAAAGGACAGTCCGGTTATCGTGGGCCGCGTAAATATATCCAGACTTTTTGCCGCCGCAATATCGGATAACTCGGCCGCCGCTGAGCTGCGCTTCATGCATTTAAACGGGCGAGCTAAAAACGTTATTACGTTTAATAATGCTGGTTATTATTAGGTTTGCGCCAGGACTGGTACAGTGCAGGCTTGTCGTCTCGACTGGTTATTTATTTATTTATTAAGGAGCAAGAAAGCCCAATTTGTGAAGAAACAGAATGCAATAAAGGGGAACGATAAGAAGCATGTACAAAGGGGGTGAAAATTGTGCTCAGATTTGGATAATGGTTAATAATGGTAATTAAGGGGCTTCTGGGGCCTGTAGTTGGAGGCTTTGTTAAATTATTCTGATCGTCTAAAAAGTGTGGGGCTTGGTGGAGGAGAAAGGGACGGACCTAACGAACTACAAATAAAATATTGGGAAAATTGCATCAGTGTTCGAAGAATATTCCGTCCCTCCCTTCGCATTGTTCCTGAATATCGATAGAAAAAGGAGGAGCGTGACTCCAGTTTCTTTCGTGCGTCGCTTCATTATGCATGCGATTCTCATTATCCACGGAATAAACGTTAATCGTCCGCATCGTTAGGAGAGCGACGGTCTCTTTTTGTGCTCCCAGCGCGTCTAAATTCGTTTTCGAACGCGCCTAACGATTGTCAGCTTGCAAGCTCGATCGGGCAGAAAAAAGCGGCCCTAAGCGTTCGTAATGGCTTCTCCAGCTGGAGACCTAAAACTGCTACTTGGGGAACTGAAGTCCGCGATGAGGGGAAGGAAGGGAGCGTTCTCCTTTCCTGCAGTTTTTGGAAAATCGCGCTCGAGGAGCTCGGGCAGAGAGGCTGAAATACTGAAGCAGCTGAAAAGAAACCAGACCGAGCGTTACTGTTCTTTCGCGCCGTGGCAAAGTTTTCTAGATAACATAACCGAAACGGTGTAGAACCTCAGTGGTTTCAGAGTTCGAGGGAGTTTCAACATTTGGCGTGAAGACTTCGAGCTGAGTAACTGAAGTGTCTTCCTGGAGTGAACCGTGGGTTAAACGTGGGAAGCATTGGAGAATTTATGAGTTAAGGAATTCTTGGAGCTAGGGAGATTCTGGGACTAGGGAATATTTGAAGCTAGGGAACTTTTGGGGCTAAGGAATATCTAGGGACTGGAGGATTTTTAGCATCTGAGAATTTTTGAGGCTAGGGAATATTTGGGGCTAGTGAATTTCTAGGACTTGAGAATTTCTGAGGCTAGGGAATATTTGCGATTAAGAAATTTTTGGTGACTGGGGAATTTCTACCACTTGACAATTTCTAAGACTAGGGAATTTCTGAGGTTAGGGAATATATGAGGCTAGGGAATTTCTACCACTTGAGAATTTCTGAGGCTAGGGAATTTCTACCACTTGAGAATTTCTAAGGCTAGGGAATTTCTACCACTTGACAATTTCTAAGACTAGGGAATTTCTGAGGCTAGGGAATTTCTACCACTTGAGAATTTCTAAGGCTAGGGAATTTCTACCACTTGACAATTTCTAAGACTAGAGAATTTCTGAGGTTAGGGAATATATGAGGCTAGGGAATTTCAGGGTCACGTCATTCCAAGGTTAATCCAAGAATATTTCATTTCGAAGTTAAGATCTATGAAGACTACGTCTCAATCACCTTTCAAATTCGAAGTCAGACCACATGTAGGTTAGAGCACGTGTGGTTCAGGACTGGGTCCTCCAGATCCCAGCGGGTCCTAGGAAAATGTGAGTCGCGTGGAGGATCAGCTATCTTAAGAGCAACTGGAAGGAGCACTGTGAACGTCTGGCTAGAGCTGACGGATCCTCGTGTCTGGACGGTGAGTTTATCACAGGGGTGGCTGATAAACGGATCTGTTTATGGAGAGCGGCACAGAGGAGAGAGACGATGGCTGCGACGTCCTATCTGCTCGAGACGCTCCGCGTAATACATCGGAATACGTGTAGCTTGGATTGAATAGCGTCGTCCAGGATAATGGAAGGCTTTGCCTGACCATGTATCTACACCACACTAAGCCCGTATCGAGCATTCGAATCTCTCACGGTTCTGTCTACCCGTCGGCGAGGCGGAAGATAAAAAAAAGAGAGCGACGAAGAGGACAAGAGGGAAACAGCGAAGAATAGTGGAAAGCTCGAGGAGGAAAGGGTTCCTGTCCTTTCTGAACGCTGGCTGATATCTGCGCGGAGGATCTATCGCATTTGTCTAACGACAGAAATTCGCGACTTAGACGGAGATCCATCGAGGGAAGTTCGTACAGCCTTCGAGGCATTTATTAGTCCTCCAGCGGGACTCATTCTAGACTCCCTCCACCCCCTCCTACCCCTCGCGGCTGCCTTTTGTTGCGATGCTCGATTCCTCGTCTCGACGTCGGCAGTTGGAAACTCTGGAAAGGCGAATAGGAATTCCTCGCTGGGTCAAGGGAAACTCGAGTGAGTCTTGGATAATATTTACTGGGAAATTAGGTGACTCTAAAGGAGCCTGAGTCGCTCTGTTATGAAGGCTTTGTCTCAATACAAATTCCTGCAGCGAGGCCTGCTGCTTCAGAGGGAAAAATATGACAAAAGGTGCGGGTGGAACTGGAACGAGGAGAAACGCGCGAGAAGGATCAGCAGAGGGGGATGACAGACACTGGGCGAGGTCTCTGGCGAATTCTCGCACGCGTGGCACACTTTCGCGACAAAATGAATACGTCGGTCAACCGAGGGATCTCGAATATGTTTCTTCTCTGGCGCAGCTCAGGTCCTCAGGATCGGCAGTTGCTCGAAGATGCACGCGATTCTGCATAAAAGATATCCTCCATCCGCTCCACTCGTACGCGAAGTCGAATAACGACGGATTTCTAGGGTCTCCAAAGCGAATGGTCGACGGGCCTTCAAAGGGAGCATAATTCTTTGAGATGAAAATGCGGAGACGAATGTAATACGGCCCCGCGTCCGCGCAGAACCGTCTGTGCAGTTCGCAGAAAAAAGGGGAAATGCTTCAGACGAAATTTCCCTCGCTTCTCGACGTTGCTCACCTTTGACCCAGAAGAATGCAACGTTCACCTACGCCTGGCTCCCTCTCCAATTGAAATAAGACCCATGGACTTTGAAGAACGCTTATGATCGTCGAGCGAGATCACTGAGGGGTTGCCTGGGATCAGACGTAATGGCGAATAAGGAATGACCTATGAAAATTCTGCGTTCGAGATGAGATACAGGGTATTCGAGGGAAAGTAGGAAACTTCTGGTGTATGTTCGATCCTTGTGAAGTTTTCGAATGGAAGTTGCGAGTGGATGGTAACGAACCAGGAGATCTTCCAGGGAGGTTGATTGCCATGGGGTTAAAAACGCAGCTCCACCCATGCAGTCGGTGTTGTGCCATTTTTCCAACAGCCGTTTGGCAGTCTCGGGTTCTTCTCGATTCTCGCGGCACGACCGTCTCATAAAAACGGGATGACACGACTTCGCACTTTGCCTGCGCGAAACGGTGCCGGGTCGAAGGAAGCTCACGGAAGTGGCAGTTGCCTGGCAAAATGTGGCGCCAACAAATTCATATCGAAACGCGCCCTTCGAGGCTGCTATATTAAATGAATTCCACTTTTCTCTGCGATCATGGGCTGCGAAAAAACTCGTAAATCAACTGTATGGAGCCCCATATAGAACACAATAGCGTGGGAGGCTGTTATCATTGATCTTCATCACTTGTTTCGACTCGCAGTGGAACAAGTCAATAATGTGACCGTCAAGCATCGTTTCCAGACGTTCTTTTCATTTTTGTGAGTTCTGTACATATTCAGAAACATTTTTCGAGTTTCATATAGAACAAAATAATGAAGGTGTCTCTTATGATTGATTTTCATCACTTGTTTCGTATATAATTTTCAATTTTTTTAAGATCCATGGATACTGAAAAATAATTTTCAAGCTCCATGTAGAACAGAATAACAAGGAAATTTATTATGATTGATCTTCATCAGTTGTTTCGACTCGCAGTGGAACAAGTCAATAATGTGACCGTCAAGCATGGTTTCCAGACGTTCTTTTCATTTTTGTGAGTTCTGTACATATTCAGAAACATTTTTCGAGTTTCATATAGAACAAAATAATGAAGGTGTCTCTTATGATTGATTTTCATCACTTGTTTCATTTGTAATTTTCAATTTTTTTACGTTCCATGAATACTGAAAAATAATTTTTAAGCTCCATATACAATAGAATAACAAGGAAGTTTATTATAATTGATCTCCATCACTTATTTCGACTCCCAGTAGAGTAAGTCAATAATACAGTCGTCAGACTTGCTTTCCAGAAATTCCTTGAATTGTTCTGAATTTTACGAATATCCAAGAAAATTTAGCAGCAAATTAATTGCAGAAGGAGTGCAAGAAGCCCATATAAACCTAGTAAAGTCGCTCTAAATAGCATAATAACATTTCCCAAGTACGAGCCAACGATAATCCGTGGGTTATGACTACTCTTTGTCGTATCTCTCGCGCACCTGGGTTCCATCGTTCCAATTTAATTAGGTAATTAACTCGTTTACATGTTTCGATTGTCGGTGAAACACATACACAACGACTCCGCCCCGAAACGACGAAACACTTGCCTGAAAATAGGCAAGCGCTGGAAATCGAAGATTTTACTGTCCCTCGACTGCAAAGTGAATCCATTAACTATATAAACTGCGGTAACGAGCTCTTTCATGCAGCTGAAATCAAGTATAATCTCGTGTAAATAGAAGGGCGTTCTCTTTTTCTTGGATTGTAGACTTTGAAGTGTTAGAACACTGAAAGGGCTGCAGACTTTCCCAGGGTTGCTAGGAGACGAAAGAGGCTATAAACTTCCAGGGAAGTAAGGGAGGGTTATTAATTGCGCGTATAACGACTTCAACGCGTAAACAACGCTCAACCTTCGACCCCTTCGGAGTTCACGAGTGAAAAAGTGGTTTAATAAATGCGACGAGGGGCACAACTCGAACGAATGTTTCCTTGCGGGGTGCCAAGTCGCGTTACGACCTTTATTGCGAGCCAAATGAAGTTCAGTCTCGAGCTTGCAGGCCGTCGAAAACAACCCCAAGCTCCCACCCTCGCTATCTTTTTCTCCCACAACCCTTGCACTTTTCAAGCCCAAGTCACCTTACAAACTTACCAAAAAATCACGTCAGATTCTTCTACAATTACTCACAGAACAATCACAACCCTCAATGGACCACCCCTCAAAAACTCAGTACCCGATCTCTTCTTTTTCGATCACCAATGCTCTCATTCTTCCTCTCAGAAATTCCAAGTATCATCAGAGGTATCCCAGCGTCTCCGAAAACGTGGCCAGTGTCGACCTCTAGTCCCCCGTCGAGCAACCCCAGTCGCCGAGAGTTTCCTGTTCCAGCTGCAAGGTGGCGGAACTTGGCGCGTTCCACCCCCGATCGCCACCCTTCGCGAGTCAGACACAGAGCTCTTTCCCACCAGACAGAAGCCTCCGTTTAATCGCAGAGCTCGCCCAGATCGAGTTTCGTTGGTTCTGACCCCTGTCGCGGATGGACCACAGGCCACCCTCGCGGTCTGGAAGCGGAGGCGTCGCCAGCTCGCCCCATCCATAAAGGAAAATCGGCCGTACGAGGCTGAGTTACGAGGCCATCGACGTCCGAGCGCCGTATATACGCCAGCCATAAATATTTATCCGACGCCGGTCAGAGAGGGGTGGGAAGGGCGCGCGGGGGTTGCCGATAAAAATGATTACGCCGCGGTAAAAACCGCCCCCAACGTAAAAGGGGCTCGCTCGTAAATCGAACGTTGATTTGTTTTATGTAGAAGCGCCGCGTCTGGCGACTGCGTCGATTCGAATCTTGAATTATTCGAGGGAGCTGGAACGTAAGTTACGCGCCGTCGGTGTTAGGAGGAATTCAACAATACGGGGCACACGGGGGGTGTGCAACCCTCTGAGGGGGGTCGATAGGAGGAATGGAAGTTTTAATTTTACGAGCCCCACGGCCGTAACTCTCCCCGTATCGTCGACGTCGAGTTATTGTTTTCAAGCGCGGTTGAAGATCGCGTCGGAGACGTGGACGACGATTTGGCGAGGAAATTGCCTGCGAAAAAATTGCTGAACTTTGTTTATGTAATGTGGGGTCTCGAGATTTGGGGGAATTGATCGCTTGGAACAGGAAACTGAAGAGAAAGTGGCTTGGGAGTTAGTCTGCTGGCTTTGACATGTCTGGCTGGGGACTTATTCTGCTTAGCTTTTATATGTCTGACCTTAAACTTATTCTACTACTTGTTGTGTATGATTTCAGGCTTGTTAAACTGTTTTTATTTGTGTGTCTGACTCAAGCTGGGGTTATTCTACTGATTTCTGTTTGACTTATCTTAGACCCATTCTACTGAACGTTCTGAACCTGAAGCAGGACATATTCTATTGGATTTTCTGTGTCTGAATACAGGCTTCTCCTACTGAATTTTATGTGACTGACTTTGGGCTGCTTGTACTGAATTTTATGTGACTGACTTTGGGCTGCTTGTACTGAATTTTCTGTGGCTGACTGATAGCTTCTTTTACTGAATGTTCAATGTCTGACTTGGAATATGTTCAACTGCCTTCACTAAATCTGATTTAATACTTATCCTACTGCCTCACTGGCAGTAGAATGTGTCCCAAGTCAGACACGGCGAAATAATTCCCAGAATTTCTAGGGTAATGTCTCCCTTCAAAACTGTCAGATTTTTTTCCAATTTCAACCGCTACGCCGAATCAGGATAAAATGCCAGGGGCTCCCTGTTTAGCATTTTCAACACAGAAAATTGGGAAGTACAGCGTATGCTGATGAGGGTTTTGCGTGAATCGATATCGTGTCGCTGTTCAGCGAAGTCTGCTGCACGATATCTTTTTACAGGCACACAGCTGGCTACGTTGGTTCTTTTATTAGGATATAGGATTCCCGCAATTGATTTACGGCAGATGCTTCGATCTTGCAGCGACATGCACCGTTGGGCCAAGATGAAAACAGGCCGAGGCACGACTCGCCATATGTCAATTTTACGCAGACTGTATCGATCCTCTTTTTAATTTTCCTGAAAATTTCGCACCTGCGTCGTCACAACGACCACTGACCCCTTTCTTCTCGAATTATTTAGGTCAATATTAAAATGCAAAGTGACAGATGTCCTCAACACGAGGTGATTCATATTTTTACGAAAAGTTGCTTGATGTCTGTTCGAACTATGGAGAACAGGAAAGTAGCTTGCAGAATATTTTCCTGCGCTGCAATCCTCGTGCAGAAATGATTATCTGGAATGAACTTACTCTGTTTATTTGGGAATTAATGTGAACGAAAGTAAATGCAATCCCCCAGCGATTTTATCGGCAATATTCATCTCTCTGTTCGCGAGTTATCGTATACACTCGCAGAGATCAATTTCCCTGACCCAAAAACAAAAGTTAATTAAAATGTTGAAACTCGAGGGAGCGACGCTTTTATGCTGGCCGACGAGTTAACGCGTCGGCTCGGCGTACGAGCAGCCTTCTGACATTCGGATGGTGATGGATCCCCGTCATTAACCATAAAGGTGAATCTTCCCTTGAATAGGGGCAAGATCACAAAAGGCTTTTTAACGCAGCCAGAAACGCAACAGAAAATGGGTCGATTCGATCTTATGGAGGAGGCACGCGGTGCATTTATTATCGCAGCTGAGCATTGGCCCATTTTCCGCTTCGTCTCTGGCCCGCCAAATGACTCTGCTGAAACGCAATCCATGTAGCCAAACTCAACTACCAATTAGGCTCTGATATATTTCTACAAATTCTAGTTTTATTAGAAAAAGTTAAAGGATGGATTATGGACACCGATCGCCTAATAAAGCATCCCCTTCTTCTCCCTCGACTCGTGGATGGACGAGATAAATCTGGCTGGGAGCTTTCGAGATTGTACACGCGCACAACCACGCTCATTGTTTCTTTTTCTTGAAAAAATAAAACAGAGAAAGTATTCGAGGGGGCAAGTTGCAGCAAGACGTCTCATCCGCTGGAGATTACTCAAACAGCGAAGTTCGCTTCGTTTAAAAGAAACATTTGGAGAGGAGCTGCACCTCGAGTGGAAGTTCAGGTAGTTGAAAGTTTATGAGCATGCATATTGGAATCTTGGGAACTGCGCCTTCCTTCTCGGGAAAAAATGAATGACGTTGTAAAAATAAATCGCGAGGAGAAAATGATCGAGAAGGTAATTGGTCATTGCAAGGGGGTTGAAGTGTTCAACCATGTTTCCAGACGTGTATTGTTAAACACAAAGGCAGAATCGCGTGGTATTCAAATGTCAGCGCGAAGTTCGCTGCTCGACGGAAACTGGAACCGTGTAAAACAGATTCCCCAATAAATCTTGGGGGTTGTTGGGCGTGGGGTGACTGGGCGATTCGCTCCAGTCTAATTTGTGGATCGTTCACTAAAAGGAAACTACGTCGTCTACAGGATGGAAGAGAAGAATTTATAGATACCCTAATACCCGAAAACTCACAGTGAATAGTTGGTGAACATGAGGGGGTGCAGGAGGGGGGTGATAAATTTTAGAACTGACCCGACTCACGCGTGTGCTCGCTCCCATAGGCAAACTCCGCCGATAATTTTTCGGCTGGCGTAAATCAAAAGTCCCTGTGAAAAAGGTCTGGCAGAAGGGAAGGCTTCATGCAAATCGTAACTCAGATGTTTGGTCTGCTAATAAGCAATAAAGCCACTGTAACATTATATAAAACATGCTCCTGAGTCTGGTAGAAAATTCCAGTAGATCTCCGTTCATTATTTTATAATGCTGCTAATTTTTAGAAGTTTATAATTAACCTTTAGTCCAGCAGACAGCGTGTTAATTAGGGAAGTTAGTGAAGCTCGTCCTCGAATAATTTGTTAACCTCAAGTAATTATTCGTATTCCTATAATTTCGTTTTTATCCGAATGCGCATTTAGTGAAATAAATTAGTTTAATCATGAAAGAGTAATCAGCCTGTGATACTTTCAGTTAACGTTAAATTTCAACTGTATAATTAATAGTAATTTATTAAACATTTTTCGTACACTTTGAAATAGAGGAATGGTTTTTTAAATGAAGCTCATTTGCTTCCAGGTCAGAAGATCCTGCGGAAGTACCCCGTGATGGTATTTATTCACGGCGAAGGATTTGAATGGAACAGCGGTAATCCTTACGATGGTACCATATTGGCAGCTTATGGTAATGTCGTCTTCGTCACTATCAACTTCCGCTTAGGCATTTTGGGTGAGTGAATTAAATAAGAAACTTAGGCAAATCGCAGTAGTATGTCTCAATATCCGCTTCCAAGTAGTATAAGTCAATCATTCCCGCGGCTTTCAGGTTTTTCAGTAATTTCCCTAGGATTACTTTTCCTGTATCAAAGGAAATCAGAAGAAGATTGAAATAGGACAGATTCCCAATCCATCACAGCTTTCTGCTCTAAAATTTCGAGGAAAAACGTAAAACAGACGCGTCTGACGTCCCAGCACGAATCTGTGAGATCTTAGAGAGCCCTGCCAGCAGCAGCCTTGCATGAAATCAGAAATTCTGCTTCATTAACGTTCGCGCTTCGCTGCGTTATCGGTGTTTGACCTTCGACCAATTCCTTTTTATTCCCCTCCTACCAGCTATCGATCCATCCTACAGAAAGACAGGGATTACTCTTCCGAAATCCTAAAAATACGTCGAACTGACGTCAAGTCACCACTAGAGATAAAGTCAATTCGACGTGAAGTCACCACTAGCGATATTTAAACCGTGTTCACCTCTTAAAGGTCAAGCGTTGAACGACAATCCAAGCAGCTCTGTCTACTGAACAATAAGCAGGAATAAAGAGCTCGAACTAAACGTGGTCATACTTGTGCGTGAATTCACGTCGTACTACCCTATCCTGCAGAACGTAAATTCCAGGCAGCTTTGATTCCAGCGGCTTTAATCTTCGTCCCATTCTATTTCTGCTCGCGTTACACAAAGCTCCACACGCAGGCCCCGCCGTTGTATTTTCAACCCTGTCCAATTACGCGGTCGAGCATTTATCGTCCGAGGAAAAAGCCCTATTCGTTACTCAAGGGCAAAAAGTCACGACGACGTCGGTGACCGTAAAGTTTCGCGCGAAGCCGTGAGTCTGCATATCGCGCGAAAGAAAACTTTTCCAGGGCAAAGGAGGCCCTCGCAGCGGAGACAAAGGCGCTCTTTTTACCCCCGAAGCGTCCATCGATCCCCGCCGTTTTCCCGTGGCCTGCTCCATTTTTTTTCCAACCCCTACCCCTCGCGACGCCGTAACGACGAGCTTCCGCCTATCCTTTCCCCTAAAATGATAACGCGGCCTCGCCTTGCAATGCAAATGGACGAACGTGTACCCCGAGCTGCATCCACGTAGGACAAGTGGGCTGTTTTAAGAGGGCCGAAAAAAAGAGGCCGCGAAACCATAATCATAAATTTGGTTAAAGTGCTGGGGTGGCGCTTAGTTAACTTCGCGGCGCCCCTTCCGCGCCTGGCCAGGAGCAGTTAGCTTGCGAGGAGAGCGCGGATAAGTTGGGATCTTTGGGAAACAAGGGAGAGAAAATGTGGCCTATGAAGAGAATGAAAAGAGTTGCTAGGATAGGATACGTATCTTAAATAAGTTTCTGTGGATGGAATAGGTGGTTAGGTGTGGGCTAGGTGTGACCAGCTGTGACCTGGTCCTAACTAGATCCTTGCCAGAAGATCTCAGAAAGAAAAGAAGAGTCTAGGAGAATGGAAAGCATCCTTTACATAATTTTCTGTTTATTAAGTAGATGGTTAGGTCTGGGTATTTCTAGATCTGACTAAATTCTGGGACAAGAATCCTAAAAATAGAAAAGAAAAGTCTAGAAAAATAAAACACATCCCTCAAGTAAGGGACTCCTTCCCTTCCTTTCCATCAAATAGTCGATTAAGTCGAGACGAGGTCTGTGTAGAATATTTGACCATAATCTGAATTTAATTATGCATTTTTTGTCTCTAGGTTTCTTGAGACCAGGCACCAGCGAGGACACAGTCAGTAATTTCGGTCTCCTGGATCAGATAGCAGCCCTTGTTTGGCTGAGAGAGAATATCGCCGAGTTCGGTGGCGATCCGAACAGCGTTACGTTAGTTGGCCATGGCACTGGTGCCATTTTTGCTAATCTACTGCTTATCAGCCCTGTGGCTAATCAGAAAGGTAACGATTATTGCTACGTCGCGTGTTTGCGACTTCCACGATGCCTGAATATTAAGAGGACGCTTCCAGGGAACGCGTAACTTCCACTTCCCTGGAATTGATAAGGCCCCACTCCTTACACTTCCATTTCGATCGCGTGAAACTTAAGCAGAGCGATCAGTAACGAGAAACCGACGACTTCGATGCAATTTTAAGTAGTATAGGTCGGACATATGTCAGCCCAGCCATGACTGGGCGAAATCTTGTACAGAAAGCGGTTCCCTCGAAGGCTAGTGTGTTCCTCTGGGAGATTGAAAAGAAACGGGGAAAGAGGAACGTATGAAAGGAAAACGGTGGTCATTTTTCACCTGCGTCGAGGCAGAGGGAAACTCTTCTCGACTGGGGTACAATGCCGCGGTGGTCGGTCAATAATTATATCGCGCAATGAAAAATAACTAGACTTAATATTTCACGTGGCCAGGTGGTCAGGTGGCCAGGTCTTCAGGGACGTGGATTATTAATCACCCCCCCTTCCCTTCGTCTGCGTAGGTTTGTTCAAACGAGCTGTGCTAATGTCGGGATCGGCGCTGAGCGCGGACGCCATTGGGAAGGCTCCCCTGCAGATCACCAAACAGGTGAGAGAGCTTTCTGTATCTAGGACGAAAAATCTATCGACGAGATCGTCGAAAATTTCGGTGCTCGCCGATGCACGCTCGACCGATTTTCTATTCGCGATCGGAATAGGGAAAGAAAATGAAAAAGGATGCGGCTGCGATTCGAGCTTCCCGAGGAGAAATATCGCTTCTCGTCACGTAGGGTAGCAGCTACGATCGTAGGAGGCGGGAAACGTTCATTGCCCCGCTGAGAAATGGCCCGAATCATTTTTCAGGTGGCTCACGCTTTAAACTGTCCCACCAGCACTGACATCGAGCTGGCGCTTTGTTTGCGCGCCCAGGACGTGAACACGCTGCTGGACGTGAAGATTCACAAGCCGAGATACGTACCAGCCTTCGCGCCTCTCGTCGATAACGCAGTCATCCCGGACAAGCCACTGAACCTAATGAAGAACCCGAAACTGTTGGCCAAGTAGGGATCACAGTGAAAAAAAAATTAAAAATTGGTGTAGGGACATTTTTAGTCTAGAGATGCTTTCAGTCTAGGGACATTTTCAGTCTAGTACCATTTCCAGTTTAGAGATATTCTCAGTCTAGGGACCCATTTCGTCTAGGGACATTTTCAATCTAGGACTATTTTCAGTCTAGAGACATTTCTAGAGTAGAGATATTTTCAGTCCAGGAAATTTCTCAGTCTTGGATTATTTCCTATCTAGGGACATTTCTAGTGTAGGTATATTTTCAGTCTAGGGACATTTCTAGTGCAAAGATGTTTTCAATCTAGGGAAATTTTTAGTCTGAAGATTTTTTTTAGATCAGGGATAACACACTCATTTGGCTCTGAAAATGTAACTAACGTCAAATTCTTTTTCTCGAGGTTCGACTTGATGTATGGTGTCACAGAGTCGGAAAAAGTTCACATTCTACCACCAGCTGCTTTATTGCATGGAATGATCGACGCAGAAAGGGATGCAGTTCTCAAAGACCACGCCATGGTATGAAACGAAAAGTAAAGTAGGAACTTTGACTGGAAATTTCAGGTACTTGAAGATTTTCGAGTGCCTGAAGATCATGGGGTACCTCAGGATTATAGGGTACCAGTAGGTTATCGTGTACCTGAAGATTATAGGGTACCTGAAAATTATATAGTATCTGAGGATTATATGGTACCTGAAGATTATCATGTACCTGAATGCTATCGAGTGCCTGAAGATTACAGGGTACCTGAAAATTATATAGTATCTGAGGATTATATGGTACCTGAAGACTATCGTGTACCTGAATGCTATCGAGTGCCTGAAGGTCATCAGGTACCTGAAAATTACAGGGTATCTGAGGATTATATGGTACCTGAAGATTATCATGTACCTGAATGTTATCGAGTGCCTGAAGATCATCAGGTACCTGAAATTTATAGGGTATCCTAGGATAATATGGTACCTGAGGGTTATCTGATATCTGAAGGTTATCGAGTACCTGAAATTTCCTAACTCTCAGAATCCCATTCCAATTTCAACTTGGAGCGCCCAAGGTCTACGAATAGCGCAATTTCGAGTACCACGACGCTTCACTTCCTCTGAAAAATTCGAGGAACGTCCCCCCGCGGATGGAACAAATTTTAAGAAATAAATTCCCCCGCGTTGATATCGAATTCAGGGAATTCACTAAACGTTCCGGTAGCAAAGTGACGCGATATTTCTTCGTCGGCAGGCAACACACGAATTGGAGCCGGAGCTTATTCTATCGAAGATTCTGGAACAATACGGCGATTTCTCGGCCGGATATACGAACGAATACGTCACGAAGAATCGGGACCTGGTGCTGGAGGTGCTCTCCGACAGCGGGACGGTGGCACCATTAATAATGACCGCGAATTTGCATTCAAGAGCGAACCCGAAAAGCTACATGTACGTTTTCTCGCATCCGAAGGCGATGCAGGACCACGCTGGCGTAAGTACGTTTCTGTTCACACGTAGACACATCCATTACGCGCTCGGGGGCTTATTTGAAGCGCGGGAATTCCAGGGCTGTCCCGACACAGGCATTCCCTCAGCTTTCGACGAAGCTCTATCGCCCCCAAAAAAGACTCCACTCGTGCTTGGCTTCCTCCCCCGAGCTCGCGGGGGCGGAAAAATTACACGATGTCAGCCACAGTCTCGCGCGGGCTGTACACCCCCCGTTGCCTGACAAATTCATCCGGGTCAAGGATCCAGAAGCTAGCAAAGATATTAAGGGAGGGCATAAATCGCGGCAGCTCTTCGCGTCCGTCGTGGAAACTGGAGCACGTACGATTAGACGGTGTACTTTGCATTTTATTCATTTTCTCAGCGCTGGATTCCTTAGCTGGGTGAACAGGGCGAGCGTGACCTACTGGCTATTCATTGTACTCGCGCGGGGTGGCGGCCAGGGGGCAGGAAGGAAGAAAAATCCCAGCTACGGACCCATTTGGACTCTGGCCAACTATTTTTATCGTCGCTGCGTGCTGGCCTGTTACGCTCCGAGTACAGTGACCGTCGGTGTCGTTAAACCGAATGTAACAACGTTTCTGGTTTTCAACTGGGGGTTAGAGGGCTAGCCTCCCATTAGATATGGAATTTACGAACGACAAACCCGCAGACGCTGTTCGTCGAGGCTGCAACGCAGATCGTTTAACCGATATCATGGTCATTCTTGCGTATGGCGCCTGGAAACCCGAGGGAGACTGCTGACCAATTGGGAGGCTCGTTCTGACGATTAAGACGTGGAACGCTCTGTGCCCCATGGGGGAACTGACTCCCATTCCCGAGGAGAAGAGAAATTTTTGGAAATTTGTGGCTTTCTATGCCAGAAATTCTTTTTTTATTCCTTAAGTTTTATTATTTAGTAGTTCAGTTTCTTATTAGTACTTCTCTGAGGGGACTTCCCATACCTCTGTGACATCAGTTGGCCATTTAGAGACGACATTAAATAAGAAAAGTACCCATAATCTCGAGCATCTAAAATTCCCCAAAAACATTAAAGTACTCTATCGGTGATATATCGATTGGCCAGCAGCGAGTGGTTCCGCGAAGTTACGTCTGCCTGGGGAGACCAGGGCAGAGAGTCAGAAGTTAATAACAATGCCGCGGTTTTGAGGGCCAGAGGAGCACTCTTGGCCCTTCTTCTGGTTCGCCGAATTTCGGCCAACTCGGCTCGCGAAACTTTGTTTCGATGGGAAAGCATACCGAACTGGCTCGTTATATTTGCAGCAACAACGGCAGCGCACGGTTCACGGAGAGGAAATACCCTACGTGCTGGGGGTGCCTCTCGATGAAAACAAGTACGATTTCCGTCGCCGATATAACATCGGGGAAACTCTGTTTTCGGAGGCCATGATGAACTGGTGGTGCAGCTTCGCCTATGTCGGGTGAGTTCACTTTATGCCTCTGGCTTTATACTTTATCCACTTTATGCCTTAACCTTTCATAGTTGCTGGAATTTGAAACAGGGCCTGAAAAATTCATTTACGTGATCAGTACACAAATTACAATTCTATTTCGGTTAAAAGCTCCTGCTCACACCAGAGGAGGTCTTACTGATATTCCAGGGAAAGAATTTATTCCTGCTACATCGCGACGTGTATAACTAGTAACCAATTAAGCTTTTAACACCAATATTTAGTAAAAGAGCTTTCTTTCGAACCATTCAAATAATCATGTTTAATAGGTTTTCATAGCACACAATAATTTGGTGGAAAATGTGTGCTGTGTAAATGAGAGAAATGATTACATTTATTTGAACTTCGTTTTAATTATTGCTCTCCAGGTAGCTTGTGAAGAGTTCAGTCTATGACTCAGGGGTTAATGCTCTTTGTACAGGGTGGTTCATGTGGGACCCACTTCAAGAGTCGAATCTAGGCCTAAAGTCAATGAAAAGAAGTCATGTAAGCACGTGTGCCATATTAAAACAGCTCGTGAAAATTGAAAGAAGACGTTCGAAACTTTTCTCTCCTTTCCTTAAAAAATCTCGACCTCCCCACAACTCTCGAACTGGGTCCCACGTGTCATGAAACACCCTGTACATGTAGATAATCCTCAAT